>NW_028318197.1:1391071-1699642 GCF_062004578.1 Staurois parvus
AAAGCCTACTAGTACTGCATTATCTTTTGCCTTCTATATGATGCCATAATATAAAACACATAGAATAATTATAATAGGCCATGACTAGGGAGCATGACATCATAAGATGTGACAGCATCAAACATGGAGCATCATGAATATTAATGCATTGCCCTCTAGTGGATATATGATCATGTGATTAATGTATGATGACATTTGTCTTGATGCATATATTAAGGTTTTTTTAATATTTATAATCAACTTTTTTCAGGATGTATTATGAAGTTTTGTCTTATGTTTTGTTGGACGTATGAGGATGTATTATCATATGTGAGACTGAGTTTAAGATGGATATAGGATGTGGTTTTGTCACAGATATGATGAGGTTTTGCTGAATATATACAGTTTTGTTGAGTATATTATACGTTTTTGCATGATGACCTTGTGTTGAAGGTATGGTGAGTTTTGTGTAATGAGGTTTTGCCACATGAGGCTTTGCTGGTTATATAAGGTTTTGTTGAATGTATGATGAGGTTTTTATGGATATATGATGACGTTTTGTTTAATGCATGATGAGGTTTTGTTGAATGTACAGGTGAAACTCGAAAAATTTGAATATCATGCAAAAGTTAATTTATTTCAGAAATGCAACTTAAAAGGTGAAACTAATATAAGAGATAGACTCATTACATGCAAAGCAAGATAGTTCAAGCCGTGATTTGTCATAATTGTGATATAATAAAACAAGGATTGTACATAGAACAAATTGGACCCCTGAAAAGTATAAGCATGCATATGTACTCAGTACTTGGTTTGGGCCCCTTTTGCAGCAATTACTGCCTCAGTGCGGCGTGGCATGGAAGCTATCAGCCTGTGGCACTGCTGAGGTGTTATGGAAGACCAGGATGCTTCAATAGCGGCCTTCAGCTCTTCTGCATTGTTCGGTCTCATGTCTCTTATCTTTCTCTTGGTAATGCCCCATAGGTTCTCTATGGGGTTCAGGTCAGAAGAGTTTGCTGGCCAATCAAGCACAGTAATCCCACGGTCATTGAACCAGGTTTTGGTGCTTTTGGCAGTGTGGGCAGGGCACTTTTTCACAATAATCTAATTTTCTGAGATTGTGGATTTGGAGTTTTCATGAGCTGTAAGCCATAATCATCACAATTATGACAAATCACGGCTTGAACTATCTTGCTTTGCATGTATTG
Source organism: Staurois parvus (assembly GCF_062004578.1). Lineage (NCBI taxonomy): Eukaryota > Metazoa > Chordata > Amphibia > Anura > Ranidae > Staurois > Staurois parvus. The sequence goes on from NW_028318197.1 coordinate 1,392,259, forward strand.
AGTCTATCTCATATATTAGTTTCACCTTTTAAGTTGCATTACTGAAATACATGAACTTTTGCACGATATTCTAATTTTTTGAGTTTCGCCTGTATAATAGTTGGATGTATAATGAGGTTTTGTTGAATGTATGATGAGGTTTTTATGGATATATGATGATGTTTTGTTTAATGCATGATGAGGTTTTGTTGAATGTATAATACGATTTAGTTGGATGTATGATGAAGTTTTGTTGAATGTATAATATGTTTAGTTGGATGTATGATGAGGTTTTGTTGAATGTATAATAAGGTTTAGTTGGATGTATGATGAGGTTTTGTTGAATGTATAATAAGGTTTAGTTGGATGTATAATGAGGTTTTGTTTAATGCATGATGAGGTTTTGTTGAATGTATAAGGTTTAGTTGGATGCATGATTAGGTTTTGTTGAATGTATGATAAGGTTTGTTTAATGTATAAAAGAGTTTTGTTGGATGCAGGGGCAGACTGACAACTCATGGGGCCCCCGGGCAATAGGGGATCATGGGGCCCCTGTGTCCTTGCCCAAACTTAAAAAAGCCTATGAAAAGGGTACCAGCGGCATCTCATGGGGCCCCCTACTGACCCCGGGCCCTCGGGCAGTGCCCGAGTTTCCAAATGGTCAGACACATAAGGAAGTTGTGCCAAATGAAGGTTGATATCCTAGAACCTGTACTCAAATGTTAACATACAGCTATCTTAACAGTTGCTGGGTAAGAAAAATAAAGAGTGAAAGAAAGGTAAAAATAACTTTAATGGAGAAAATGCAGTTCCAAACTACTTCCAGTGATGGTCACTTAGGTGAAGGCTGAGGTATTTGTTTACATTATCTTTGCTAAAAGGGGGGATCAGATGAACCCAACTTGAATTCTCCCCTTACAGCATATCTAAACCTAAAATGAAATATGCAAAATATTATAGCTTTCCTGACTTCCACCCTTTATTTTCACCTGGTAATCCTGCGAATAACACATTATAGGTTTGATTTACTAAAATTGGACAGTGCAAAATCTGGTGGTGAAGCTAGAAGCTGATTGGCTACTCTGCACAGCTGCACCAGATTTTGCACTCTCCAGTCTTAGTAAATCAAGCTCTTTCTGTTTTTTTATGTGGCTACCTTCTCTATTGTATCTAAGGAGGGAGCCGTGGCTGTCACACAGGCTGAACTTTAAACATGTCTGGTTTTGTTCATCTCCACTACACAATGGATTATTAGGCATGAGTAATTTACATCAGGTAGGTACCTATATTTGTGCTTTCTTTTCAGTTCACAGGAAGTGACAAGAACACTGCATTTATAGCAAGATGATAATGGATTTTTTGCACTTGCTGAAAACGTTTTAGCTGAAAAAAACAAATGTAGCCACCACATCTAAGTACATGAAAGCTATAAAACACAAATTATTTGTTTTTAGGTTTAGACGCACTTTAGGCAAAAAAACGCATGACCATATGTAAGCCTTTAGTTAATTGGACACCGCTCTATTTGTTGTACCTGATGCAGCATTTAATCCAGGGAATGATAGGCAATTCTTCCCCCTTTCATTACTCATTATTTATCCATCCTAGCAAGACTTTTAACATTATTTTGTTTATCATTTAGGTATAGGTCTACTTTGAATGCTTATGAAATATTTTATTTAGAAATGCATATACTCATATAAATTGAATATATATATATATATATATATATATATATATATATATATAAAACAAAACTAATATCTTACACATACTTAAGCCTGCCAATAGTCATTAAATCAGTGGTTCTCAACCTTTCTAACGCCGCGACCCCTTAATACAGTTCCTCATGTTGTGGTGACCCCCAACCATAAAATTATTTTCGTTGCTACTTCAGAACTGTAATTTTGCAGTGGGAGGAATAGTGCCCCATCATTGGTATCAGTGGGAGGACTAGCGCCCCATCATTGGTATCAGTGGGAGGAATAGTGTCCCATCGTTGGTATCAGTGGGAGGAATAGTGCCCCATCATTGGTATCAGTGGGAGGACTAGCGCCCCATCACTGATGTCAGTGGGAGGAATAGTGTCCCATTGTTGGTATCAGTGGGAGGAATAGTGTCCCATCATTGGTATCAGTGGGAGGAATAGTGTCCCGCCATTGGTGTCAGTGGGAGGAATAGTGCCCCATCATTGGTATCAGTGGGAGGAATAGTGCCCCATCATTGGTATCAGTGGGAGGAATAGTGTCCCGCCATTGGTGTCAGTGGGAGGAATAGTGCCCCATCATTGGTATCAGTGGGAGGAATAGTGCCCCATCATTGGTATCAGTGGGAGGAATAGTGCCCCATCGTTGGTGTCAGTGGGAGGAATAGTGCTCCATCATCGGTATCAGTGGGAGGAATAGTGCCCCATCATTGGTGTCAGTGGGAGGAATAGTGCCCCATCATTGGTATCAGTGGGAGGAATAGTGCCCCATCATTGGTGTCAGTGGGAGGAATAGTGCCCCATCATTGGTGTCAGTGGGGGGAATAGTGCTCCATCATTGGTGTCAGTGGGAGGAATAGTGTCCCATCATTGGTGTCAGTGGGAGGAATAGTGCCCCATCATTGGTATCAGTGGGAGGAATAGTGTCCCATCATTGGTGTCAGTGGGAGGAATAGTGCCCCATCATTGGTGTCAGTGGGAGGAATAGTGCCCCATCATTGGTGTCAGTGGGAGGAATAGTGCCCCATCATTGGTATCAGTGGGAGGAATAGTGCCCCATCATTGGTGTCAGTGGGAGGAATAGTGCCCCATCATTGGTATCAGTGGGAGGAATAGTGCCCCATCATTGGTATCAGTGGGAGGAATAGTGCCCCATCATTGGTGTCAGTGGGAGGAATAGTGCCTATCATTGGTGTCAGTGGGGGGAGGAATAGTGCCCCATCGTTGGTGTCAGTGGGGGGAGGAATAGTGCCTATCATTGGTGTCAGTGGGGGGAGGAATAGTGCCCCATCGTTGGTGTCAGTGGGGGGAGGAATAGTGCCCCATCGTTGGTGTCAGTGGGGGGAGGAATAGTGCCCCATCGTTGGTGTCAGTGGGGGGAGGAATAGTGCCCCATCGTTGGTGTCAGTGGGGGGAGGAATAGTGCCCCATCGTTGGTGTCAGTGGGGGGAGGAATAATGCTTATCATTGGTGCCAGTGGGAGGAATAGTGCCCCATCGTTGGTGTCAGTGGGAGGAATAGTGCCGCATCGTTGGTGTCAGTGGGAGGAATAGTGCCCCATTGTTGGTGTCAGTGGGGGGAGGAATAGTGCCTATCATTGGTGTCAGTGGGGGGAGGAATAGTGCCTCATCGTTGGTGTCAGTGGGGGGAGGAATAGTGCCCCATCGTTGGTGTCAGTGGGGGGAGGAATAGTGCCCCATCGTTGGTGTCAGTGGGGGGAGGAATAGTGCCCCATCGTTGGTGTCAGTGGGGGGAGGAATAGTGCCCCATCGTTGGTGTCAGTGGGAGGAATAGTGCCCCATCGTTGGTGTCAGTGGGAGGAATAGTGCCCCATCGTTGGTGTCAGTGGGGGGAGGAATAGTGCCTATCATTGGTGTCAGTGGGGGGAGGAATAGTGCCCCATCGTTGGTGTCAGTGGGGGGAGGAATAGTGCCCCATCGTTGGTATTAGTGACACAAATGATGGGGCACTATTCCTCCCACTGACACCAATGATACTTACCTTGCTGACCCCTGCTCCAGCCTGGGCTCGCTCTCTCCCTCTCCCATCTACAGCCTGCAGAAGCAAAATTTGCACTTACCTGTCAGCTGTCTTCCTTCTCTGGCCTCTCTCCTCTTCACTCGGTCCTGCAGCTCCCTCGATCTTCTTCGATCTGCGCGCTCTGCCGCTCGGCTCCTCCTCTCCAAGCTCCACCTCCTCGCCGGTGATTGGCCGCCAGTGTGCCTCTCCTGAGCTACAGTTCCGGTGGCCAATCAGCGGCGAGGAGGCGGAGCTGTTGAGTGATCCCGGAGGTGTGGCCAGGTTACAGGGGCAGCATATCATCCCGCCCACAGATCGCGAGACAGAGCAGCGGTGTCTCGGTTCCTAAGACCATCGGAAATATGTGTTTTCCGATGGTCTTAGGCGACCCCTGGGAAATGGTCGTTCGACCCCCAAAGGGGTCGCGACCCCCAGGTTGAGAACCGCTGCATTAAATGGACATGACTTATTACAGACATATACAGTTTCATTATCATGAAAAGCTGAGAGAGTGTGCTATTAGAAACACATAAATTCCCCTTTTAACCACAGGAAGTTCAGCTAAGCTACAACTAAAAGAAATGTAAGCTATGTCTGTTTTTTTTTTTTAATTTTAAACTTTTTACTACATTCCAATGTTTGTTGGAGATAGTTCAATAGCTTTAAATTAATTGAGCCTCTTCAATAAAAGAATGTTATTTTTTCATAAAAGCCATTTTAAGAAGTTCCTATTTGTTCTACTGGATTGTCTATCAGTACAGTAGGTTTACATCTTTCTTAAATGATAGAAATTACTTTCAGTTGTCCTCATTTTTGAAAAAGCCATGTAAAGATGACACAGTATTCCTGAGTTTTAAAAGACCCAAGACATCCCTAGGAAACTACACACTGAAATGTTGTGGGGTTTGTACCTTACCGTAACCGAAAGGGGTTGAAGAAGTTTCTTGCCTAAGGCTAGATTCACACCTATGCAGTTTGCGTTTTATCTGTTACTGCAGTGCGTTTTTGCACAAGCGTTTTTGAAGTGGTTTTCATTTTTTCTTGTTGCTAGGCAGATTAAAACACAAAGTGCATCAAAAACACATAAACAATGCACTATATGCCTTTCTGCAGCGTCTTCATTGAAGTCTATAAAACCAAAAATACAAAGTTATGCGTTTAAAAAGTCCCTGACCCTTGCTAAAAAATGCTCTGGGTGAAAACGCGGAGATGTGAACATGTCCTTTAGGAAATGTCAAATGGATTGTAGTGAGTTTATGCAAAACGCAGTGGAAAACGCATAGGTGTGAATAAAGCCATAAAGCAGCTGCTACCTCGAAATACCTTTCATGGGAAATGAAAAAGTTCCTTTTAGATCACATCTAGGTCTACAATGAATATATTCTTTTATTCAGAAAAAAAAAGAATTGGTCTTAAAGTGATTCTAAAGGCCTACATTTTTTTTAACCACTTGTCCTCAAGAGGATTTACCCCCTCTTTCTGACCAGCCATTTTTTGCGATACGGCTCTGTGTTACTTTGACTGACAAATGCGTGGTCATGCAACGCTGCACCAAATGAAATTTATGTCCTTTTTTTCCCACAAGTAAAGATTTCTTCCGGAGGTATTTGATCACCTCTGCATTTGTTATTGTTTGAGCTATAAACAAAAAAGAACGACAATTTTAAAAAAAAGCGATATTTTTGACTTTTTGCTAAAAAACATATCCAATATAGTGTCTACAAAGGGCGGTATATATACCGTAATTTTTATTTTAATTATTTTATACTAGTAATGGCGGCAATCAGTGACTTATAACGGACTGCGGCAGGCATTCTGACGCTGGGGGGGGGGGGAACTGACTGTCATTGACATCCCCAGTGACACTAACACAGTGATCAATGCTAATAAAAAGCACTGACACTTTACTAATGACACTGGGCAGGAAGGGGTTAACGTTTGCTAGGGAGACATGCTGCTTTGTATTTCTCTGCTGTGCAAAGCAGCATGACCTTGCTGGCAGGAGAGAGACCTGTGTTGTTTACACACAGGTCTCTCCCCTGTTAGCTTTACTCGGCAATCACTGGGTGCCAGCGGGGAATCTCCAGCCAGGAACCGTGGGCGCAAGTAGGGTGGCGCACGCGCTTCCCTACCTGGAAATGCAAATCATGTATATATACGTGATTTTACTCAGTCCTGCCGCCCTGTAGCAGTACTTCTACTATAGGGCGGAAGGCAAGCAGTTACATAACAAACATGTCTATACTTACCTGTGTGCAGTATTTTTGCACAGAGCAGCCCAGATCCTCCTCTTCTCGGGTCCCCCGCCTCCTCTTCCCTGGCCCCTCCCTCCTGTCCATTCACACACGGAGCCGAGGGTCGGCCCCACTTTCCTCTCTCTTCTCATTGGCTCACTGATTATAGTCCCGGGATAGCTGAGACTCCTGTGCACATAGGTATAAGGGGGGGGCTGGGGGGAGCTGCACAGAGAAGGTTTTTTACCTTCATGCATGGAATGCATGAAGGTAAACAACCTTCAGCATTTAGACCCACTTTAAGAATTTTTGAGTGTAAATATATATATATATAATATTGGCTTAAAATGAATAACGATATTTGCATATAAATTCAAAACTCAAAAGCTGATAAACTACATGTTCTTCCTAAAGGGTATTGTGAATAGAATGCATAAGCTAAGCATAAATCAATTGGAATTAATAATAATGTCATTTTCTCTTTATTTTAATATATCAAGAGAACAAATGTGTAATGCTTTGTGCAGGTAAAGAAAGAAACCCAGTAATTAATTAAAACAACATGCCAAATCCTGTAGTTTACTAGATGTTCTTCCTAACATAATTGTAAAGAACAGTGAGTGAAATTTCAGTTACTTGTGCAGGAATGAGAACCAGGCCTGGGCTGGGAAGAAAAATAGGCCTGAGCATTTTAGACTGAGTAGCCCCAAGCCAGGGAACCCTTTCCTTGGAGCTCGGTGGTAGAATGCCAGGGCCCACTCGCAAGGAGAAAGAAAGAGAGAGAGAGTTAAAGAAAGAGAGAGAGGGAGAGAGAGATAAAGATCGAGAGAGAAAGAGAGAGATAAATAAAGAGAGAGAACGATAGAGAAAGAGAGAGAGAGAGCGAGAAAGAGAGAGAGAAAGATAGGGAGAGATAGAGAGATAGAGAGAGAGAGAGGGGGGGGAGAGAGAGAGAAATAAAGATAGACGCGATAAAGAAAGAGAGAGAGAGAGCGAGAAAGAGAGAGAGAGAGAAAGATAGGGAGAGATAGAGAGATAGAGAGAGAGAGGGGGGGTGGGGGGAGAGAAATAAAGATAGAGTGATAAAGAAAGAGAGAGAAAGAGAGAGAGAGAGATAGTGGTGGTGGGGAACTATCAGCACTGCTCTGGGCTGTGGGAGAGATACTATCTCAGCTCAGAGCCCCAGGGGACAGTCTATCCTGTCAGATCCCCCTCAGCAGTCGCAGGCAGGGACAAACTCAACAGAGATGCAGGGGATGAGGGGGATGGCTGCCGGGGGAGTATACAGGAGCCCAGGGCAGCAGAAAATAGATAGGGGTGGCTGGGCAGCACATAGAGGAACCGGTCCGGTCTGTGCATTTCTCTCCTGCCACCGCAGATTGCCTACAGAAGGGAGAGGAGGAGAAGACAGCATTTAGCGGCTGCAGGAGCAGGGGTTGACTGACCGTTTGGTCACTAGGGGGCCCCTTGAGATGCCCCTGGTACCATTTTCATAGGCTTTTTTGAGTTTGGGCAAGGAAACAGGGGCCCCATTATCCCCAATTGCCCGGGGGCCCCATGAGTTGTCAGTCCGCCCCTGTGCAGGAGTGAAATGCACAAATCGGTTCCTCTATGTGTCGCCTGGCCATCCCTCCTATCCAGGTGCCCCGACCCACAGGTTGAGAATCTCCAGGCCTGGTGAGAATGGATGTACAAGATACAAAAATTTTACATCCAAATGTAAGTACAGTATTTTTAACATGCTTGGAATAATGGCAACAACTACTACAAAGAAGACTCAAGGCATTCAGTAGAGGCAAGGGGTACATACCCTGGGTGCCAGGGTCTTTCATTGCCCATATTGTAAGCCTGTTTCATGTTTCTCTGTTTCATGGCATTCTGTTAGCAGATGGAGAGAGCACAGTGTTAACCTATTCATTCAGCTGCCGTTCCTTCTTTGTCAAACAATAGGCTGGATGGACTAGGTTGTACTGCATTAAAAGAAAACTATAAGGGTTCTGGTCCAATATTATTACAATTTGTTAGGTATATGCAACCAAATCACTAACATCCAGGGGCAGACTGACAACTCGTGGGCCCCCGGGCAATAGGGAATCATGGGGCCCCTGTGTCCTTGCCCAAACTCAAAAAAGCCTATGAAAAAGGTACCAGGGGCATCTCATGGGGCCCCCTACTGACCCCGGGCCCTCGGGCAGTGCCCGAGTTTCCAAATGGTCAGTCCGCCCCTGCTAACATCATGTATAAACTTTAACATGTTATTATGTTAGATCTTGGTATAAATGACATTGCATATTGAACTGTATATTCGCAGCTCAGTAGACAGTATTGTCAGTACTTCATGGAAAATCCTGCCTTATCACAATTTTCCCCTAAACTTCCACTTCAATGAGTTTATTATAATGAGTCTGATTCCATTTTAGCTTGGCCAGTTAAAAGATCAGTACACAGAAGATGCTAATCATGCTAATTTGATATGTATTATATGTGAAGTTACATATCACAAAAACTGGTATTGTGGTAATATTGAAGTTTATTGAGAATAATATACATTAGAGGGTTCCACCATTACTGTTAAAATATTGATTAGTAAGGTAGCACTGCACTTATTTTGTTTTTTGCTTGTTTTTTTGGTGTGGGAACAGCAGCATGACTTTTACTCACAATTTTTGATTTTACTTCCAGTAGTTCATTGTAGATAGTAGCACGGTAAATACTTATTATACTTTAACTCAGAAGAAGAACAGCTGAAAATGTAAACAGAGCTTTGGAACTGTGCAGCACTGGGGTGAAGGTGAGTATAGTTTCATTTTACCTTTCATGGGACTTTCAGTAATTTCAGTCGGAAATCAATCACCCTGAGATAGACTGGCTCTTATGGGTAATACCGCCATACATAACTGTTCTAGAAGCATGGCGGTGTATGTTAAAATGTTTAATTGTTGAATAGATCTCTAAAATTAGCTACAAGCTAAAGAACCTTGTTAATCCTTTCATGGCCAGAGGTCATTTATGTCTAGATGCCCAAGTCAAATCTAGCTCTATCATGATGTGTTAGTTAACGTGACAATAAATGTATGACTAATTTCCATAGCTAATTAACTTCTACATTTTCATAAAAATATAATGTTTTTATCTGGTACAGTTTTTTAATGAAAACTCTGCTCTGTTTTTATTACAGACTGATGTAACAAGCAAACAGGATTGCGGACCTTCTGTGCTGTCCGCAGATTTGGTGAAGGTGTGAGCACACCATAAGGAGTAATCGACTTTTCTGCAAAACGGCTCCCAGGTTGTGGTCTTGGAACACAACCATGTAGATTTCAAGGGTCAAGGTCAAGGTAGGCAGCCAGCAAACAGAATCAGATACAAGGTCAATGTTGCTAACCAGAGAAAAGTGACACCGACTGGACACTGGAAATCAAAGACACAGGAACTCAGGAACTTGGACTAGGAATCCAACCTATTGCTCAAGCAACAGTTGTTGGTCTGAGCACAACTTAAAAGTGAGGCTGTTTGAAAGGCTTGGCAGGGATTGGCAGAGAAGCTGCTATTGCAGGTTGAATCTGATGATGGCTAAAGCTCCCAGTCCTCTAATAGTAGGATAAATAATAGGAGAATTACAAGTAACAAATTAACTTATTTGCTGATATTTGACAGGTGATAAATGCACAAAATTTTAAACAGTTTTTTTACAATTCTGTAATTGTATCTGACAATTACAGTATCAAACAGATGGCATTGCAGATGCCACTGCTACGTGAAGGTGGCAGTGTATAGCTGCAGGTTAAAATACTAAATTATTTTCAATACAGCCTTCAGCCTGCATGTGATGACACAAAAGAGTTGATTTACTAAAATCAGAGAGTGCAAAATCTGGTGCAGCTCTGCATAGAAACCAATCAACTTTGAGTTTTTTTTTTGTCAAAGCTTAATTGAACAAGCTGAAGTTAGAAGCTGATTGGCTTCCATGCACAGCTGCACCAGATTTTGCACTCTCCAGTTTTGTGTCGGCTGCATGCTCCCAACATGGGGGCATTTACAAACTTATCAGCAACAGGGAGCATTATTATTATTATTATAATACAGTATTTATATAGCGCCAAAGGGTATGCTCAGCGCTGTACAGTAGCAAGGGGGACAGAACATGAGACAAGACAGTAACAATACAATACACGAGGGGTTCGAGGGCCCTGCTCTTTCGAGCTTACAATCTATTATGATAAGGAAATGTTTTGTGGGTGTGAAAGGGTTCATATAGTTAACAGATGTATGTATACATTCTTAATCTTCAGAGAAAACTGGAATTTCTGTACTCCTAGGCCTCAATGCAGTGACTTGGTGTGCTGTGACCATAGTTTAAATTAGCCATCTCCATAGAAATGTACAGTACTCATAAATTCTGCATATCTTATCTGCATTGATGAAATAATTATAAACGTCTGATAATTAAAAAAGGAAAGAGTCATGCATTTTTCATGCTGGGCAGCATGTGGACAACCAACTCATAAAAGGAATGTTCAGTTATGTACTCTTAACAGATATTAATAAGTCTAAACAAGAAAAATTATGAAATAATCTGAAACCTGTCAGACTCTCACCTTTTTTAATGAATCGCTGGGGCAGTGCCTACCCACAGAACCAGGTGTGCTTGAGAATATTTATTCAAAATATATTTTTATAAACATATATGCTGTATATTCAGCATATATAATTATTTCAGAAATAGGAGAGCTTTGTTCATACCATGAAGGACAAAAGACTCACCAAACATGCCAGAAGAATTTGTAATGCGTGTCTTCAAATCCCTTTTTTTTTTTGCAGAAGCAATAAGCCTTAAAGCTTAACTACTGGTAAAAAAAAAATATTTCTCTCTTCCATTTCATCTATCTCTAGAAAATCCATAGTTTTATTTTTAAAGTTTTTTAATAAAACCCCAATTTATTACCTAAAACTGCAGCTATGTTACAGGCCGTGTCCTAAATTATCTTTATTCTGGTCTGTATTGTGAAAGTGCACTTTTTGAACCCTCTGGACACATGTGGGCCCATTGGCTGTTAAAAGGATCAGTTAAGGGTTCCTCTATTTTTACAGCACTGGTGATTGGTGGGAGGGCTAGGAACCAGACCATTAGGATGCACTGAGTGTAACAAGCAATGACTGGTCTCTATTAGCAAGTGCACCAGATTGTCATGTGATAGCAGATTCAAGTAAATGAGGATCTTGTTTTTTTTAGCTATAGAATGGTACAAACAGAAAAAGGGGCCTTTTTCATGCCTGGGATTCAGCTTTAAAGTAAACCTTGGGGGATAATAATATCAGAGCTGCCATTTCTCTGCTAAAAATGCAGATTTTAGGGTTCTGAGTTTACTCCCTAGTGAGTCAAAGATCTGGAGCTAGAGAAGTCTGTAAAAATTAATCATTTAGCAAAGCCTGGTTTAGAATTGCAGCCCTACAGCCTGTACCCTACCAGAATAATTCTGGAACCGTTTTTTAAAAAACATTTAAGCTGACACTTTTTTTTGCTAAATTTACATCTTTTTGCTCAAAAATAATATTTAATCTAAAATGTACCCATGACATAATTGCCACTGAATATTGGAGTTTTGTAATGGGAGAGCTCAGCAGGGGCAGTTTGCTGTCACACACTCTCTCTAATTGAAATTACAGATGCTTCTGACTGAACAGAGCAGATAGGGAGGGCGTTATGAGTCACTCCTTTAACTCATTCAGTTGTGTGTCCAAAATTGTGCTTGAGCCAATAAACTAGTCAAGAGCAGTCAACTAGTCAAGAAAATTTTGAAATACTCCTACAGAACTGTTAAATGTACACTGCAAAAAAAAATGTTTAAAATTTTTATTTTTTTGCCCTCAACATAGAGAAGAAAAAAAAACACAATACATTCCCTTTACAGAGTTAAAAAAAAATAGCATCTACCATATTTTTAAAATTACAGGGAACACGGCGAGAGGAACGCGCGGAGCAAAGGTAAGTGAATTGACACAATATGGGGAATGAATTACTATAGGGGGGATGAATTACTATAGGGGGGATGAATTACTATATGGGGGATGAATTACTATGGGGGATGAATTACTATGGGGGAGGAATTACTATATGGGGGATGAATTACTATGGGGGATGAATTACTATATGGGGGATGAATTACTATATGGGGGATAAATTACTATGGGGGATGAATTACTATATGGGGGATGAGATTTGGCTCAGTTGAAAAAAAAGGTTGCCCACCACTGCATTAAGGTAAGAAACAATATATGCAGTGTCGGATTTGTTTTAAATGTTGCAATGGTTTTGCGGCTCCCAGTCTTTTTTTCCCTTCGGAAACGGGTCCAAGTGGCTCTTTATGTCTTAAAGGTTGCAGACCCCTGGCCTAGGGGGATATTCGAAGACATACAGTCCCCTACATGTTACTCTGCTAGCTGTAACACACTCACATGTTGAAGAATGGGTTTGAAACCACTGCCCTGCCTACCAGATCATTCCAACCGGGTCCCTATTTTGTTTTTGTTGCTGGAATACAGTATTGTTACTTATGATTTAAAAGTTCAGGAATTGTATATCTGAAGTGCTAGTGCTATCTATTTGTTTCTGAAACACGGACAAAGAGAGGGAAACAGCCTCTTTCATATTCTCTGCCATAACCAAGACATGCTGTCTTTGGATGGGATATTAAGGCTTGCCATTTGACTAGGGTTTGTTGTACAGCATCTGCTTTTCATGTTTTGCCAAAGCATGGCACCTTCCAAATTCGTGCTTGCATATTTTTGAATGTTATTACAGTAACAATTTTTGTACTTTAAGCAACTTGTGTTTTAGCTACAGAGGCCATTAAGGAGGCTTTCTTGTGCATAAGTAATGTTGTAAAATGTACTAAACTTAGTAATGCCATAAATATCACAGCATCCAACAAGCGCAGACACCAAAAAAGGACGACAGCTTGTTTTATCTGTGTATAGTGATCCTAGCTCTAAGTTTATAATGTACTGGTAAATTGTTAATCTGAAATCAGAACCTCTAAAATGTAGAATACCACTCTCAAGGGCTGTACTGGAACTGGCATACTGGCACATTTAACGCAACAATCCACATGACCAAACTTTATAAAGCCTAATTGCCCAGTTATGTGTAGGCAAACGTACTGTATAAAGGTCCATAATATGTATACGCTCTAGTGAATTTTGGTATTTTATCAACAACAGCCTGCATGAGGCCAAGAAGTCCTCAGGGACCACCAGAATCTTGAATGATAAGATAGCTGGTCTGCAGACGTTGTGTCTATGAAAAACCTTACCATCATGTACTTCATCCATGCATCATTCACATGGTTCATATTACATGCATTATAATGTATGTGGAAAAGTAGATCTCTGTTAATTGCTATTTATATTAAAATGGTCATATGGCATTGGCAAATTATAAATTACCTAACACTACAAATGATTCTGTGAGGAAGACATTCAGTAGAATTCAATGAAAAGACATAAACCTCATTGATGATTCTGTCATTCCTGAATCCTGAGTTCACTTGTGAAATACTCTCCCTTGGGGAGGTTCTCCAATCAAAAGCTGACATCTGGACAGTAATGTCAGCTAATTGTTAATGGATCTTATTATTAGAACATAGGAATTGCTGCTATAGAAGGCAAGGAAACCCAATGTGTAGGGGCTTTCTCAGCTATGCACACCCTCCTGTCTGCATGCTTGAGCTAAGGTCAGATGGATTCCAGGAAGTAAATGCTACATAAATAACCACTTACTCCCCTTCATGACCAGGCTATTTTTTGTTAACGGCGCTGAGCTACTTTAACTGACAATTGCGCAAGTCATGCAACACTATACACAAATTCAATTTAGATAATTTTTTTCACACACATGCTATAAACAAAACAATGACAGGACATTTTGAGGAAAAACAATATTTTTCACATTTTGCTATAAAACTTATCCAATAAAAAAAAACATTTCCTCATAAATTTAGGCTAAAATGTATTCTGCTACGTCATTGGTAAAAAAAAAAAATCTCAATAAGTGTATAATAATTGGTGTATGTGAAAATTATAGCATCTACAAATGACGGTATATATATAGTGGAATTTTTTTTTATACTAGTAATGGCAGCCATCAGCAACTTATAGCAGGACTGTGATAGTGTTTTGGGCAATCTGACACTGACATCACCAGTGACACTAATACAGTGATCAGTGCTAATAAAATGCACTGTCCCTTTACTAATGACACTGGGTAGGAAGGGGTTAAAATGTGGGGCAATCAAAGAGTTAACTGTGTGCCTAACATGTGTTATTGTTGTATACTGTGTGCTGTTTTACTAAAGGATGTGTCGATTTTTATTCCCTGCTTTGCAGGGAGACAAAAACCGGCACATCCCCGCTGTCAGGACAGAGATCTGTGTTATTTACAATCACGGAGCTCTCTCCTGTCATCTGCTCCCCTATTCAGTGGGTCCCAGTCATATATCATTGGCCGTGATCGGCTAATCGGCTTTTGCTATAATGAATCACAGCACAGCTGGGATGATGGGCATGCCCCCTACCAGAGGAGCCAGATTAAGTATCAGATACATGATCCAGCACAGAGCGGCCACCCCGCAACAGTATATCTCCATGTTGTGGTCCATGGTGCATGTTTACATACACACAGATCACTCTTCTGTCACTCTCTCCACTGATCTTCGGGTCCTGGCCATGAATCATTGGCAGGGACCCAGTGATCATCATGTAAGGGAGCCAGTGACAGCTCAGCCAGGTGGGTGAGCCAGTGTTCAGCATGTAAGGGAGCCAGTGACAGCTCAGTTAGGCAGGCGGCAGTGCGAGTGGGCACCCCTACCTGGAAGAGCAAAATCCTGTATATGTACGTGATTCCGTGCAGCCGGCCCGCACTGTAGCAGTAAAACTACAGTGCACAGTTGGCAAGTGAATAATTTCCCCTTACTTAAGATGGCTGGGGCTACAAATGCTAGCGAGGAAAGTGATTTCTCAACAAAATAAATCATGGAGACATGAGTGGTAGGGTGAGTTTGCTTTGAATATTAAAAATTGATTAAATAGCATTTTTAGTTTGTAGTGCTCATATACAGTTAAATTCCACTTTAACACTCAAAATGGCTGCTTGCACGGTGGGCCTATTGGAACATAAGTTTCAATTCTCTTGCTTCACTTTTGGCACTTTTCCTCCCCAGTTTATTATAGCTGCTAAGTCTAATTGTGGAAAAAGAAAATTTACTAAATAATGTAAGCCTCCATTTTTTGTAAGCTGTGATGTAAATCATTGTTATGTACTGTAGTGGAGATGGCGGCAAAGACACACAAAAATGTTTGTATTGACAGTATAGGAATTCTGCAAGTACACGTAACAGCTGTGGCATATGGGTCTAAACTTTTCACACAAAATTCTCACAGCTTTCACCCAAGATTCACACATTTTCTAATTGTATTCAGTTAGAAGAATGCATGGATCATGGCTTAAAATTTTGCAACTCTGAAAACATTTTATAATAGACCCTTTGTTATACAATCAATACACTGTTCTGTTCTTTGAATTTAAAGCTAGAAAATACAAAAGATAAATTGTGTATATTTAGGATTTGGTTAGCTACTTAATATATTTTTTTTAATTATAGCTGAGGCAGACCCTCCCTTGCAAAAGTTAAGGATAATTTTACCTTATGTGCAAAAAAAAAAAACACCTTCTAGTAAGGAAAAAAAAACAAAAAAAACAAAAAAAACTTTATGTCTATCATAAACAATTTGATTTTGCACAGAGGAAAAAAGGCCAAGCATGTACACCTCTCTACCGAAATTCATGACTCTGTTGGGAACATTATGATAATATAGACAAGGGATGTTTCTTTGCAAGGTGGTTGTCATCTTGCTACATGAAAAAAATACAGTGACGTCTTCCACAAATATCAAATCTTTATCACTTTGCTTTGAATATAATTGGTATTTAAATGCAGGAAGGGGGCAATAATAAAAATGTTAATCACAACATTATTGCAAAAATGTTATTCATCTAGCCAGAATTTATATTTATCACTATCAGTCTCCTAATCCTCTTCCATTGCACGTCACTTTATGAGACAGCACTGCATTATTCATGTTAATATTGTTAATACTTTGCCTAGATGCTTTGAATTAACTTTTTAGAGCAAGCTTTTTTTAAGAGAAGGGAGAATATTATTATTGTATTGGGCAATACTCCTGCATCCTGAGAAATTCTCCTGGCCGGAAGCTAAAGTGATAATCGCTATATAGCTTTATAATAAAAAATGTTTACTAAGGGATATACCTTGGGCATTCATAGTGGCAGCCCAATCCAGTTTTGAGGTGAACCCCTTACCTTATTCCCAATTTTGGTAATTATGTGACAGTTACATGTTCTGAACAAGTCTACCTTGCACTTTATATTGTTTATACCTGTTGTTGTATTTTTTGTGATGGCTTGTGACCTTTGCAGGGGTTACCCTTTATAGATATGTATGCTTCTGTTGTATTTTACTGCTCCATGAATGCTGTTTAGTTTAAATAAAGAATATGAAAAAAATGTTTACTGGCTGTGGATGTAATATGGGATTAAAGTACACTGCTCAAACAAATTAAAGGAATGCTTTTTAATCAGAGTGTAGCAACAAGTCAATTAAACTCCTGCGATATTGATCTGGTCAGTTAAGTAGCAGAGGGGGGTTGTTAATCAGTTTCAGCTGCTTTGGTGTTAATGAAATTAACAGGTGCACTAGATGGGCAACACTGAGATGACCCCAAAACAGGAATGGTTTTACAGGTGGAGGCCAATGACGTTTTTCTCCCTACTCACCTCTTCTGACTGTTTTTCCACTAGTTTTGCAGTTGGCTAGGGTCAGTGTCACTACTGGTAGCATGAGGCGATACCTGGACCCTACAGAGGTTGCACAGGCAGTCCAATTCCTCCAGGATGGCACATCAGTATGCGCTATTGCCAGGAGGTTTGCTGTGTCTCCCATGCAGTTACTCTAGGAGAGCTTGGCAGGGCCATAGAAAGTCCTTAACCCATCAGCAGGACCTGCTGTATCTGCTCCTTTGTGCAAGAAGGAACAGGATGAGCACTTCCAGAGCCCTACAAAATGACCTCCAGCAGGCCACTGGTGTGAAAGTCTCTGACCAAACAATCAGAAACAGATTTAATGGAGGTGGCCTGAGGGCCCAACATCCTCTAGTGGGCCCTGTGCTCACTGCCCAGCACCATAGAGCTCAATTGGCATTTGCCATTGATCACCAGAATTGGCAGGTCGCCACTGGCGCCCTGTGCTTTTCACAGATGAGAGCAGGTTCACCCTGAGCACATGTGACAGACGTGAAAGGGTCTGGAGAAGCCATGGAGAATGTTATGCTGCCTGTAACATCATTCAGCATGACTGTTTTTTTGGTAGGTCAGTGATGATCTGGGGAGGTATATCCAAGGAGGCACGCACTGACTTCTACAGGCTAGAAAATGGCACCCTGACTGCCATTAGCTATCGGGATGAAATCCTTGGACCCATTGTCAGACCCTACGCTGGTGCAGTGGGTCCTGGGTTCCTCCTGGTGCACGACAATGCCTGGCCTCATGTGTTGAGAGTATGCAGGCAGTTCCTGGAGGATGAAAGAATTGAGACCATTGAATGGCCCGTACGCTCACCTGACCTGAATCCAATAGAACACTTCTGGGATATCATGTTTCAGTCCATCCAACACTGAGAGGTTGCACCTCAGACTGTCCAGGAGCTCAGTGATGCCCTGGTCCAGATCTGGGAGGAAATACCCCAGGACACCATCCGTCGTCTCATTAGGAGCATGCCCCGATGTCAGGCATGCCTGAAAGCACATGGGGGCCATACAAACTACTGAGTACCATTTTGAGTTGCTGCAATGAAATTTCAGCAAAATGGACTAGCCTGCTGTATAATTTGTTCACTTTGATTTTCGAGTTGTCTTTGATTTCAGTTCTCTGTAGGTTGATCATTTTCATTTCCATCAAACGATGGGGCATACTTATGTTCTGAACACATTACCTAGTCCATATCAGTCCATATAGATGTCCAGCATTATATTTTTCCCCATTGAGATCTGATGTGTTTTCAAAGCGTTCCTTTAATTTTTTTGAGCAGTGTAGAATTACTGTCTCCCATTAAAAAAATATATGCTGTAACACTTAATTATAAGTCCACTTGCAAAATTCCACAAATACCTAATAGTAAAGTCCACCTAATGGGCCTTTCATGTAATGCTACACTGCTCCAGAACTGAAAGTAGAGTTTTCTCATGTGGGCCTTTCCTGCTTGCACTACATTTAGATAAAAAAAATGTTGCCAGGGATGTCCAATCATCAGATAGCCATATCTAGTCCTGCCCACTGCTTTCTGGTTTGACAGTATTGCCTCTCTTGCTGAAACCCTCCCAATGTGAGCTGCAGTGTCCGAGAGGGGGAGCATATGAGACAAAATTAAAGTAGGATCAGTTAGGAAGCCTTTATAAGGCTTGTGCATCACATAGTAGCAGGATTAGATTTAGAATGACATACAGGAGCCTTTAATTGTACTTTAAACCTTCTTGCTGAGAGTACACTTATACTTAGCCCCATTGAAATTAGTTTTTAATTCGTGGGGTAGCATATATGCACTGCTGTGTCTGTGCCAAGAGCGTGCTGCACAGTGTGCTCCGAGCAGAAAGACTTGGCTGTCAGTGACTAACGATCAGGAACCAAGCCTTCCTGTTCCTGATCATTAATCACTGACTGTTAAGTCTCTGTGCTGGTTGCACGCTCTTAGCACAAAGCTCTTAGCCTCTGATTAGCTATCACAGTGATCAGTCACTTCACAGCCCACCTGTATGTTGTTTTCTCCTCTTGCATGGAGAAAAAGATACATTGTATCTTTTTCTGCTTGCTAGAGGAGAAACTTGTAAACAAAGAAAACTGCGTAAAAGAAAAATAATGAAAAAATAAAGATAAAACAGATCTGGCTTTGATCTAGGACAGTGTCAGGGATAGAGTTAGAATTAAGACAGGGGCGGACTGACAACTCATGGGGCAATAGGGGATCATGGGGCCCCTGTGTCTTTGCCCAAACTCAAAAAAGCCTATGAAAAAGGTACCAGGGGCATCTAATGAGGCCCCCTACTGACCCTGGGCCCTCGTGCAGTGCCCGAGTTTCCAAATGGTCAGTCCGCCCCTGAATTAAGGTAAGGGTCAAAGGCCATGGTTAGAGTCAAAAGTCAGGGTCAATGTACATTGGGTAGGGTTAAATTTTTTTTAAATTTAGCATCAGTGTCAATATGTTTTAGGTAGAAAAAAAGGTAAAATGTGCATCATTGTTTCTGGGCCCTACTTCACAAACAACAAATATCATACACATATGTGGTATTGTTGCAATCATCGGGAGAATTTATTTTGGGAAGTTCTTTGATGGTAAGTTATGGTAATAGCAAGAACTATACAGCTAAAATAAAATATATATATATATTTTTTTATATTTTGTGCCAGTTTTCCTTTGAAAAAAAAAAATCAGGAAATAACCATTACCTTTTACCACCAAACAAAGGCAAAAACAAAAAACATACAATTCACCTCGATACACTAAGTAAATGCAGTGATATATACAATTTACTAACACATGTCAAAGTTGCAAAAATGTGTTCAGGTGTTAAGATTTGTTTTACCCTCCGTCACGAAGAGGTTAAATAACACTAAAAGAAAGTATAATAAAGTGTCTTATTTTCTGCCTATCAGGAGCTGAAGTGACGCTGTCATTTAAAAGTATTTAAAAGTAAGAACTCATCAGGCTATGGCAGTGGCTGATGAGCTAACATATGTAAGGTATATCTTGTTTGTGTATGCGTGTAAAGCCTACAAATGATAAAGTATAAGTACAGCTCAATCCTTTATTCATATTGCTAGAAATGATGAGGAATAGCACTGCTGTGTTTTCTGCAATGTAGTTTTTAAAGTCAACCTCTCTGTAATTTTACAAGTTTGCATCAATTACTTCCTGACATGTCACAATACACCAATAAAAAGGTGTTCTTAAACTCCATAACTAGGGTAAGCCATATGTCTCCAAGTCCTTCTACATCTCACCATAGATACCCTACCCAACTTATACTAATTAAGAAATGACCAAAGACCAGATTTGGAGAAAATTGTCCAACTTGGCCATTTATTAACACATAAACTAGAATAACATTCCTTAAAACAGGAAAACATATACATGAACCAATTGCCATAACATACAGGTTGCCAGTCTTGGGAGGCACTTGAGAACCAACATCAGGTTGTGTATCTGTGTTACCACTTCACGATCCCCAGCCGCAAAACACCGTCTCCGGGTAAACCCACTTTTCTGCAGATATCAACTTGTTACCACTTCCCAAATAATACCCCATTAACTGGGATCCATACTTTAGATGGGTCACTGCTATGAACTGCTCCGAAAATGTTAATGCCTTCCAGGACCCCAACAGCCAAAGGATCCAGGGTCCAAACAACAACAACAAGGCGGGAGGGCAGGAAGATTCCTACTTGTCTGCTGCTCCTAAGGATTTGCCGCTCTTGAGCCTCTTCCTCGTAAACCCCCCTCCAGCAGCGCCTCCTACTCTCTGCAACTCCCAGTCCGGTAAGAGACCACCTTTTCTGACAAACTGTATCTTTAACCCTGTCCTGCCTTGTATCCCCTGTCCCCCTTGTCATGTAGCCGTTGCCTATTTTGTTTTTTTTTTTGCTTTGGGCTTATCTGGACAGTGACTTTGCTGAGTTCTGTCATCAGTCTTCTGCAAGCAGTAGTAGGCATTTCCTCAGTCTCCTCTTCCCCAGTGATCACTCAGACAATGAAATAGTAAGGGTTTTTGTTGCCTGGCTTTTGCTCACTTCAAAACTTCTTCACCCCCTAAACAAATCTATAAAACTACAACAGCGAGCAGGTAGGTAGCGAGAAGGAGGTCAACTGCAGGCCAAATGCACCTGCAATAAATTCTGCATAATCTTAGACACATCTCCAACTGATATCAAAAGCCCAGTTGACCCCAGTTGACTGACTGAAGTCACTAGGTGAGAGGCAACAGCAGGGGGCTGATCTGTGTCAGAGTAAAAGAGTACCTGTCACTCCCTCGGTACCTTCACATATAGTTCTTGCTAGTCTCCTTGTGATAGAAATGAAATTAGGCTAAACAATTTAAGACTGTATTGAAAATTAGGACACACATACATGCAGTATGCTTACTACAGAAGGTGTTTTAGGCATCCCCAGGCCCAATGAGATAAAGGAATAATTTTAAGATCAGGTTTAAATCTAAAGCGATGAACTATAAAAATGATTTAATGTGTCACTTACTTACATTTTTGAGTATCATAGTTTCTTGGCCTTTTGCAAATGTATGCATTTTTGAAACTGCTAATATCTGGGTTTGCAAAAATACTTGATGCACACAAAATGGATTTATATAATTTGTGGTTCTTGATTATTATAGTTATATGAAAAAGTTTGGTCTGAAGTTCAGCTTTAAGGTATGTAATATATGTATAAAAATAGCAAAAAATCAGACCTTTAAAGTGTCAGTAGAACAGTAAATATTTAATTACAGGTCTGTACAGCAATGGTCTCATATTGCTTATACAACAGGAACCTCAATGACCGATAGGTTTAAAAGCCACATGAGGGTTGGAATATAATCTAACATATCTGGCCACTGAAGCGTATGATTTAGTGTTTCACTTTTTATTGCCCAGCACAAAGCAAGCATTTTTCTCCCAAAGCAAGGGTTACTGTAAGACATTTATTACCTTCCGTATACTCCATAGGATGACAAATGTCTGCCTGAGTAACTGCATTGCAGAGGATCACCAACATCTGTGGCCTACAATTACTGATAAAATAATATTTCTATCTATTTGGCAATGTGATTACCCTGATGTTACATTTGAACTGTTTATGGTTTAATGCAGTCAAGCTTTTAACTTGCACTAAGCGAAAGGCAAACATTTTTTATAAGGCAAAAAGAAATACAGCAGACCGTTACCATTGCCAGATTTCTCAGAGAATCAAAAGAGCTTTGGAATGATACACAAAGTCATTATCTACATGAATGCCTTTGGAAAGCAGCAATGTTAACTTCTATTTTGACACACCCCGAAAATCACTTACCTAGTCACAAGGCACATGGCGCTTGGCCGACAAGTGAACAGTTGAGTTTGGCTTTGACATACATTATTTGATATAGAGTCAGAAAGTATCAGGTTGTTTATGCTATGGCCATTGTCAGGGACTGTAGAAATTAGCTTTGAATTAACGCTATCACAGTCCTTGGCAGTACTTACTTGGGTTGACATTTTATTTATTTTGACTCATAAATTAAAAGCAATGCCCTTTTACAGGATGGAGTTGGGGTCGAAGGGAGGGGGTGGTAAGATTCAAAGGTCCATTTTCCATTAAAAGCCCCAAAATTAGGCATGAAACAAAAAAAAAAAATAAAAGAGGGTGCAATTGCCTAGTGCAATATTTTAGGACTATATTATTGTAGAGGAATAGTAACGCCAATATACTCACAAAAATGAACAGCTAAAAGCATAAAATCAATTCAGTCCAGGTGAGCAAACAGTGCCCATCTGCTGAGCTTTGATGATGGGGGCACTGTCCTTGAAACACAGGAGGTCTGCCACTCGGGCAAGGCGGAGAGAGTGACATCACCACCCCACCTCTCCATCTCATCCAACCAGAACACGCTTTTCATTCATTCAGAAAATGAAAGCTTTCTTTGAATGGTGCCAGCGCAGAGTGGCCAATCTCCTGTGTTCAGAATGCAGCAGGGCAGCCGCTCGACACAGGATCCAGAAACAAGTGGAGATCACTGGATTAGCAGTATCATCTTTAGTGATTTCCATCTCCCATGATAATCGGTATAAACTAAATACATAGTTCCATTGGTCCAAGATGGGTCAGTGTAACTATGTATAAAATTCTTCTTTAAGACTCCCTTCAATGTTAGCTACAAAACTGAAGGCCTAGGCACTTTGTGAATTGATCTCTGCTAAATATGAAGAAAGTATAGATGGGCTGTTGTTTGCAGCAGAGAAGGCGCTCATGGTTCTGGTCCTTCAGACATGTGGCTAGCAACGAAAGTTGCCTGCAATAGCTTTTTCTCCAGGGAAGGTATTTCACTCTTGACTCTTTTTTAGCAATTCTAGCAAGATTGTTAACATAGCTCCTGGAAACATTTGACATCATGTCCACCTTAGTATCCTTTAACCAGTCATTAGCTCCATTTGTCAAAAAGCAATGACAGTTTAAATCATTTAATAGTAGTTTCCATTTCTATAAAAAAAAAATACAGCCAAACTATGTAAAGCTGGGGTCCCTTATCTAGCCACCTTCCATCTATTTCTATATCATTGTTATTTCTTTTGGCAGGAAAAAAAGAAAATGGAAAGCAGAGCACAGATACTTTGAGTGGAACTTCTAAGTCTTTCTTCCTAGATGAGGAAGAATTGAAGGTACAACTCACCCTCGTTGTTCAGAGAAAGATGTAGTCTGCCTTCTGCTGCATCCGATTCCTATAAACAGCTGGCAAGAAAAGAAAAAAAATGCAAATCATATTATTTGAAGAATGAAATAAGCAGCCCATTCTATTTTAAGACTCAGAATAGAAATCTTTAATGTCTTCATCAAATTGAAATGAACTGGAACATAGACTGACATGGAATGAATCATCTTCGCCCAAATAAGTACTGGAGCTAGAAGAAGAGCTAATGCTCTGTGAGTTACCCGGGAAGTACAGTATGTCATTGTTCTGAAGAGAGGGTATGTTAATTGAAAATCTCTAAATGAAATCAAAATAATTTAATCTGAGAGAGCAAAAGAGTCATGTTGGCTTTTGCTTGGATCTGTGTAGCTGAAGCTTTTCGTTTATTTTTCTCCAGCTCCTCCATTTTTCTTTTCTTCATTATACATTAATTAAATTTTTTGTTTGTCTGTACTTATTTTGTGTAATATTTATTTTTTTGCAAATTTACATTGTTCTTAATTTAATGTGTAACAAAAACAGAAAAGAGCATGAAACACAAGTTACTTATAAATCAATGATCACTTGTATTAGTTTTACTTATTGTTTGATTATACTGTACTCTACATATTTATAAAGATTACTCTGAAAAAATGTGCAGGCAGTTCTTTAAAACCACAAACCACTTACAAGTACAGCAATGATGTGTAATCACAGTAATCTCTCTTTTATGGTCAGTTTCCGAAAGTATATGATGCCATATCTCCTTTGCACTGACATATGAATACATCAATTGTGTGACATCCCGGGGCTGTCAGCTGAAGCATTGTACTATATATATATATATATATATATATATATACACGCACACACTATATTGTCAAAAGTATTGGGACACCCATCCAAATCATTGGATTCAGGTATTTCAGTCACCTCCATGGCCACAGGTGTATAAAACCAAGCACCTAGGCATGCAGACTGCTTCTACAAACATTTGTGAAAGAATGGGCCACTCTCAGGAGCTCAGTGACTCCAAGTGTGGTACCGTGATAGGTTGCCACCTGTGCAATAAGTCCATCTGTGAAATTTCCTTGCTACTAAATATTCCACGGTCAACTGTTAGAGGTATTATAACAAAGTGAAAGCAACTGGGAACAGCAGCAACTCTGCCATGAAGTGGTAGGCCATGTAAAATGACAGAACGGGGTCAGCACATGCTGAAGCGCACAATGTGCAGAAGTCGGTAACTGTCTGCAATAGCTAAAGAACTCCAAACTTCATCTGGCCTTCAGATTAGTATAACAACAGTGCATAGAAAGCTTCATGGAATGGGTTTCCATGGCCGAGCAGCTGCATCCAAGCCTTATATCACCAAGTCCAATGCACAGCGTTGGATACAGTGGTGTAAAGCACACTGCCACTGGACTCTAGAGCAGTGGAGACATGTTCTCTGGAGTGACAAATCATACTTCTCTGGCAATTTGATGGACGTGTTCGGATTTGGCGGTTGTCAGGAGAACGGTACTTGCCTGGCTGCATTGTGCCAAGTGTAAAGTTTGGTGGAGGTGGATTATGGTGTGGGGTTGTTTTTCAGGGGTTGGGCTTGGCCTTTTAGTTCCAGTGAAGGGAACTCTAAAAAGTGTCAGCATACCAAGACATTTTGGACAATTTCATGCTCTCAACTTTGTAGAAACAGTTTGGGGATGGCACCTTAATGTTCCAACATGACTGCGTACCAGTGTACAAAGCAAGGTCCATAAAGACATGGATGAGTGAGTTTGGGGTGGAGGAACTTGACTGGCATGCACAAAATCCTGACCTCAACCTGATAGAACACCTTTGGGATGAATTAGAGCAGAGACTGCAAACCAGGCCTTCTCATCCAACATCAGTGCCTGACGTCACAAATGCACTTCTGGAAGAATGGTCAAATATTTGCATAGACACGCTCTTAAACCTTGTGGACAGCTTTCCCAGAAGAGCTGAAGCTGGTATAGCTGCAAAGGGAGGGCTAAATTAATATTGAACCCTATGGACTAAGACTGGGATGCAATTAAAGTTCATGTGCATGTAAAGGCAGGCGTCCCAATACTTTTGGAGATATAGTATATATATTAGTATATATATATATATATATATATATATATATATATATCTATTTGGTGGATCATTAGCTCAGGTCGTGGCTGAGTTCATAGCAAGTCCATGCCAGTCCACACAATGTGAGGTTGTCCATGGTTTTCCCGCACCAGAGATTTGAAAAAGCTAGCCACCTGCTCTTGTGAGATCACCTTAGGCCCAACTGTCTGGTTATATTTGCTTAGTCAGCCTTTTGTCACAGCCCCTTGCTGCTCAGACCCACTCCTGGCTTCTAGATAGGGTTCTCTAAGCACCCTGGGTTCTCTTACACTCTTTAGACTTACATCCCCCCTCCAGTCCCCTGGACTGGTTAGTTGCCTCAGCTCTCAGTCTTCTGCTGACTTGCTTAGGTGCCAACTCTCCCGGTCCTGTGGGTAAGGGAATCTCTCCAACATGGAGTCTCATCCCCCTAGCACAGTGGTCGGCAAGCCGCGGCTCGCGAGCCACATGCGGCTCTTTACACATTTTAATGCGGCTCTTCTGTGTGCCGGGCGCTCGCTCCCCTCCCCTCCCCTCCCTCCTCTCCCTCCTCTCGGGCGGCCGCTCCCCTCCCCTCCCTCCTCTCGGGTGGCCGCTCCCCTCCCCTCCCCTCCCTCCTCTCGGGTGGCCGAGGACTCTGCAGCTAGCCCAGCAATGATTGGCCAGTCTCGCTGCCACTCACATCCTGATAGCTAGTGATTGGCTGTCAGGATGTGTGTAGGCGGGGCAGCGTGACGAACGTGAGGGGAGCTCGGCTCCTCTCACAGTCCGCCCTGAAGACCGGAACGGCGCGGGGAGCACGGCGAGAGGAACGCGCGGAGAAAGGTAAGTGAATTGACACAGGAGGGACTTGACTTACTACTTGCTACTTACTTACTACTACTATATGAGGGATGAATTAATATGGGGGATGAATTACTATGGGGGATGAATTACTATATGGGGGATGAATTACTATGGGGGATGCATTACTATATGGGGGATGAATTACTATATGGGGGATGTATTACTATGGGGGATGAATTACTATATGGGGGAGGAATTACTATGGGGGATGAATTACTATGGGGGATGAATTACTATGGGGGATGAATTACTATATGGGGGATGAATTACTATATGGGGGATGAATTACTATGGGGGATGAATTACTATATGGGGGATGAATTACTATGGGGGATGAATTACTATGGGGGATGAATTACTATGGGGGATGAATTACTATATGGGGGGTGAATTAATATGGGGGATGAATTACTATAGGGGGGATGAATTACTATATGGGGGATGAATTACTATAAAAACTTATTGAAACTAAAAACAGTGTACCATCCTATGTATTTTCAGTTTTAAAAATGTGGCTCTCAAAATAAATTTCAATCGTGGTTTTGGCGAGATTTGGCTCAGTTGAAAAAAAAGGTTGCCCACCACTGCCCTAGCAGATCACCTCTCCTGCCTGGAGCACACACCTTTCTCCACACAAAGGCCGAGAGCCGTGAACATTCATCAAGTTTAGCTTATAATGACCCTACACAACTGTGTACTCGCACAGCCTGCAGGCCTCCAGCGAAACCTGGACACGGGATTGAAGGTTCCATCCCACCCAAGCTACTTTGGAACCTTCACGCTCAGGCCCCAATATGGGATTACAATATCCATAGAAATGTAAACTTTCTCTGCTCACAATAAACACGTCTGAGCTTCTCAAACTGTAACTTTGAGAATTCTGTATCATTACTACATCCATTTTCACTGTACACAGTAGATAGATAGATAGATAGCTCCATTGAAGCATTAAAACGCTGCTGCTTTGATTTACCTTAGCTGCAAGACCTGTGAGTGTATCTATACCTGTTTTTGATTTGTCTTAAAAAAATTATTTCTTTTTTTTTAATCAGATAAATAAAAAATATAGAACATAAATTTATTGTTTGTATTCTTTTATCCAAGCAGCATGTGGAGTTCTGCGCACATTTTTTTTCCAGGCTTTTCTATGCCTGTTGCTTACAGACCTCAATAGCTTTATATAGAATGCAGAGGCGTCCCTAGGGTTGGTGTCACCCGGTGAGGTAACACTTGGTGATTCCCCCTCTGACGATCCCCGCATAATGGACTCCGATCCATTATGCTCAATCCGCAGATCTGATCCATCCTGCAGGGATCGTCGGCTTTCTTTACAACTTACCTTTTCTTGGAGCGGGTCAGGTGTCAACCCGTATAGGTTGCATGCCGACGATCCCCGCAGGATCGTCAGCATGCAACCTATACTGGGTGACACCGGACCCGCTTCAAGAAAAGGTAAGTTGTAAAGAAAGCTGATGATCCCCGCAGGATGGATTGGATCCATCCTGCAGGGATCGTCGGCTTGCTTTACAACTCACCTTTTTGTGGAGCGGGTCCAGTGTCACCCCGTGCGGTCGGTGTCACCCGGTGCGGACCGCACCTGCCTCGGAACGCCACTGCTAGAATCTATACACATGAATGATCAGAACAGTGACTCCTCCCCCTTCTGCCTATTAATTTGGCTTTTTACAGTGTTTCAGAGAGAGGGAGAGAGTGTGAATGTGAACATCTTCAGCTATGCTCTTTTCTTTAAAAAACCCATATTACCCCATGAATCCTGTGTCATGGGTGGCTCACGTTTTAAATGATTATTTGTTTAAAAAATGTAAATCATCCATAACTTTATGGCCACCCCTCTAATATTGAGTAGTTTTACTTTTTTCACCAAAACACCCCCATTGACCACCAAAACAGCTCTAACCCGTAGAGGCATAGATGCCACTACTGTTGATCCCTGAAGGTATACTGTAATATGTGGCAACAAACCATCAATAGCAGATACTTTAAGCCCTGTGAGTTGTGAGGTGGGGCCTTCATGAATCAGACTTTTGTTTCCAGCACATCCCACAGATGCTCAATTTGATAGAAATCTAGAGAATTTGGAGGCCAAGTGAACACCTCAAACTCATGTACCTCAAAACATTCTTGAACCATTGTTATAGTGTGGCAGGGTGCATTATCCTTCTGAAAAGTCAGATAGAAGATAGCTACCTCTATCTGGATAGGTTAGCAAATGAATATAGTGTTGTGTACTCCCCCACCAATATCGTCATTTGCTTTCCTCTGCAGATGGAGGTAGCTATCTTTATTTAGGAATCATCCAAAGTCAGCATCTACTTCTTGGGCAGAGATGTTCGCTCAGATGAGCCAAATGAAACGATCACATTAATTTCTGGTGCCTGTGCAGTGCATAGTTATATTTTCACATGTCTGACTCAGTTCAGCCCACTGCAGTAGCCTCTCACCTTTTAACTTGCTACAAAGTTTTAAATGCTGTGGACTGATTATGGAGACTGGGGAAATGTTTTCTCCTGCTTGCAGCAGACTAATGACGTTATTTCAAAATATTATAAGATAGGCCCCATAAATTGACTGGATTTGAATGACTGCTTAAAGGAAGAGTTCATCTTTTTTTTCTAAATTCCAGCCCCCCTATGTACCAATATAGCATATTGGTCAACTCCTTCCTGTGTCATGACATAAAGGTTCTCCTGGAAGTAAGGCAGAAGTAATGGAAAAGCTTTTTTGGATAGCCATCTTGGCACTGACATAAAAGTGGGTAGAAAAAATGGAAAGCTTTTGAGATTAATGTAGATTAAGTAAATTAATGCTATATTGGTACATAGGGGAGCTGGAATTTAGAAAAAAAAGGGTGATCAAAGGGGAACTCATCCTTGAATATTGATAAAAGGTAGGGTTTTTTTATGTATACTCTTGCTGTAAATTGTGACATGTGAGGAATTTATTCATGCAGACTTTTAAAATGACTGAAGGGTCCACTTCCATCTGACTGATGTGTTCCCTTATTTACGCTTGTAGAAGTCTTCCAATATCCATTATGTCAAGCTGTAAATGTTCAGGATTTGAATGCTGCCATAGGGGAGCTGTAGACAATTACCTTAACATACCTATTGCTGTTTACAGAATGTCCTTATTGACTGTATACCTCAGTTCCCTTTTAAAACGGGAAACGTGAATATTTCCTACTAGATACAGCTGACAGTTCAAGAACCTTTACAATAATATGAATACTTTACATAAAACCCTACATTTATGAACATCTTTGTTTCATAATTATTACATATTAGAAAGCAAGAACATTTTCAATGTTTTTTTTTTAAGACATAGCATAAAAGTTGATGGATGTCTGGTAGGTTCTCTGGCCATTTTTGAAACCCTTTTGATCTGTGTTCTAGAACAGTAAAAATACACTGCTCAAAAAAATGAAAGAAACACTTTTTAATCAGAGTATAGCATCAAGACAGTTAAACTCCTGGGATATTGATCTGGTCAGTTAAGTAGCAGAGGGAGTTGTTAATCAGTTTCAGCTGGTTTGGTGTTAATGAAATTAACAACAGGTGCACTAGATGGGCAACAATGAGACAACCCCCAAAACAGGAATGGTTTTACAGGTGGAGGGCACTGACATTTTTTCCCTACTCGTCTTTTCTGACTGTTTTTCACTAGTTTTGCATTTGGCCAGTGTCAGTGTCACTACTGGTAATATGAACGATACGTGGACCTTACAGAGGTTGCACAGGCAGTCCAACTCCTCCAGGATAGCACATCAATATGTGCCATTGCCAGAAGGTTTGCTGCATCTCCCAGGCAGTTACTCTAGGAGAGCTGGGCAGGGCCGTAGAAAGTCCTTAACCCATCAGCAGGAACAGTATCTGCTCCTTTGTACAAGGAGGAACAGGATGAGCACTACAAAATGACCTCCAGCAGGCCACTGGTGTGAATGTCTCTGACCAGATAATCAGAAACAGACTTCATGAGGGTGGCTTGAGGGCCCGACATCCTCTAGTGGGCCCTGTGCTCACTGCCCAGCACCATAGAGCTCAATGGGCATTCTGAACACCAGAATTGGCAGATCCGCCACTGACACCCTGTGCTTTTCATAGATGAGGGTTCACCCTGAGCACATGTGACAGACTTGAAAGGGTCTGGAGAAGCCGTGGAGAATGTTATGCTGCCTGTAACATCGTTCAGCATGAATGTTTTGGTGGTGGGTCAGTGGGGAGGCGTTTCCATAGAGGGATGCACAAACCTCTACAGGCTAGACAATGGCACCCTGACTGCTATTAGGTATCGGGATGAAATCTTTGGACCCATTGTCAGAACCTACGCTGGTGCAGTGGGTCCTGGGTTCCTCCTGGTGCACGGCAATGACCGGCCTCACGTGGCAACATTATGCAGGCAGTTCCTGGAGGATGAAGGAATTGATATCACTGAATGGCCCCCATACTCGCCTGACCTAAATCCAATAGAAAACTCCTCTGGGATATCATGTTTCAGTCCATCCAGATTGCATCTCAGACTGTCCATGAGCTCAGTGATGCTCTGGTTCAGATCTGGGAGGAAATATCCCAGGACACCACCCATCGTCTCATTAGGAGCATACCCCGATGTTGTCAGGCATGCATGCAAACACATGGGGGCCATACAAACTACTGAGTACCATTTTGAGTTGCTGCAATGAAATTTCAGCAAAATGGACCGCCTGCTGTATAATTTGTTCACTTTGATTTTCGAGGTGTCTTTGATTTCAGTCCTCTGTAGGTTGATAATTTGATGATAACACATTACCCAGTCCATATCAGTATAGATATCCAGCATTATATTTTTCCCCATTGAGATCTGATGTGTTTTCAAAGTGTTTCTTTAATTTATTTGAGCAGTGTAGAATTATTGTCTCCCATTAAAAAAATATGTGCTGCAACACTTAATTATAAGTCCACTTGCAAAATTCCACAAATAGCTAATAGTAAAGTCCACCTAATGGGCCTTTCATGTAATGAAGTGGCAGCAATGCTACACTGCTCCAGAACTGAAAGTAGAGTTTTCTCATGTTGGCCTTTCCTGCTTGCACTACATTTAGATAAAAAAAATGTTGCCAGGGATGTCCAATCATCAGATAGCCATATCTAGTCCTGCCCACTGCTTTCTGGATTGACAGTATTGCCTCTCTTGCTGAAACCCTCCCAATGTGAGCTGCAGTGTCCGAGAGGGGGAGCATATGAGACAAAATTACTACTACTGAGTATCATTTTGAGTTGCTGCAATGAAATTTCAGCAAAATGATATAGCCTGCTGCATTTTTTTTTCACTTTGATTTTCGGGGTGTCTTGAATTCAGTCCTCTGTAGGTTGATAATTTTCATTTCCATCAAACAATGGGGCATCCTTATGTTCCGAACACATTATCCAGTCCATATCAGTATAGATATCCAGCATGATATTTTTCCCCATTGAGATGTGATGTGTTTTCAAAGATTTCCTTTAATTTTTTTGAGCAGTGTAGACTATTTGATATGCTGAGAATTCTGTAGGTCTATACTGGGAAAGCTATAATGTTCTAAAACTTTCGTTAGCATGTTTTCTAGACCATTTGTAGTTCAAGAGCATTGCAATCAAGTGCACCTGCGAAAATGTGCTTTTTAAAGGATAAACAGAGGTCGACTAAATGTCACATAAGTCATAAGCCAGATGCTCGAATGTTTACCAGAACATCTAGACTTTGTACAGCATTAGTGAAATGTTTAATTTGTCCTTGATGGGTGTTATTGGTGAGTAAAGCAAATGATAGCAACCGTATTGAATTTCAGCTTTCAGTACAGATAGGCAGTTGCGTTTAAGCTTTTCCATACTGGGATACCAAGTGTTTATATGTCATACAAAAAGTTGTTATTATGTAGATATAGACAATTAGCCAGTAATACCCTAAAGTAGTGAAAACAAAATCATACACCTCTATTGCCTCTGAACATCAAAGGTGCTCTTTGCCGCACTATACATGTATATATGAATAAACGATGCAGAGCAATATACATCAATTGAGAATAAAGTCTGTGAATCAAATGAATAGTCCGTCACCTAAATCCAAATAAAATAAAATAATATTACATATAATCTTCTATATAAAAGTGTGAATAGTCAGTTGACATTGACTTAAAACCCCTGATTACAAAGTCAGTAAAATAGATGTAAATTCTAAATAAATATTAATTAGTAGACTAAGGGCTTTCCACTCTTTTTAAACCACATCCTGACTGCATGCAGTGTTTGCCATGTATTCCAATGGCCAAACACCAGTGTGTGGTAAGTTTCAATGCTTTCCACAAAAGTACAACCTGCTGCATTTTTTCATCTGAAACGTATGTAAGCAGGTGTTTCCAAAATGCTCCATGTGTCAAAAGTTTTTCTCCTGTTATATTATATGCTCTGGGTTTGTTTGTTTTTTCACTGTATTTGAGTATAAAAGACATTTTCTACAATGTAGGTTTATTGCCCCGTGTCTAAGAAGGAAGAGCTAGGATTGAACTAATACTGATACTGGTCCGGTATCAGTGCTGTACTCATGCAAACGCTCCAATGCTTGAAACCAATACCTTTTGCGGTGCAATCTGAGCCAATACAAAATGAATGGGCTCAAATCGCACTGCAAAGAATCACATTTGATTTGAACTGAAGTTGTGCTACCTCCACTAAAGTAGGGGTGTGATTTCTGTCCGAATCACATGCAATTTCCCTGTGGGTGAGGTGTGATTTGCAGTGCAATTTGAGCCATTCATTTTGTATGGCTCAAATCCCACTGCAAATCGCACAGCACCGCATTCCTGTTCAAATCAAATGCAATTCTTTGCAGTCCAATTTGAGCCCATTTATTTGCATGGGCTCAAAACACACCAAAAAGGTATTGGTATCAGTAAGTACTTGAGCACAAGTATCAGTACTTGTACTCGCCAATAAAAAAAACAGTATCACGGCAACCCTAGTTAATACTGCTGGCCAATTTTCCCCACTATTTTCAGAAAGGTTACCCCTCCCCTACACGTCATGCCATATAAATAGGGGTTCATTGGTGCCCATAGGAGGTTGGTTAGGGGAAAGACTGCCAAGATGTAGCCATAACACTGTTGGTTTCCCTTGTGGGAGCCCAGTGGAGGTTCCCAGTGGGCCAATTTTCCCCACTATTTTCAGAAAGGTTACCCCTCCCCTACACGTCATGCCATATAAATAGGGGTTCATTGGTGCCCATAGGAAGTTGGTTAGGGGAAAGACTGCCAAGATGTAGCCATAACACTGTTGGTTTCCCTTGTGGGAGCCCAGTGGAGGTTCCCAGTGGGCCAATTTTCCCCACTATTTTCAGAAAGGTTACCCCTCCCCTACACGTCATGCCATATAAATAGGGGTTCATTGGTGCCCATAGGAGGTTGGTTAGGGGAAAGACTGCCAAGATGTAGCCATAACACTGTTGGTCTCCCTTGTGGGAGCCCAGTCAAGGTTCCCAATGGGGTATGAAGCTTGTGGACTTATATGGACTTGAGCTACCTCATGCTGGACCCTTTTTATTGATTATTGCTACCTCTTGTGGTTTTACTGCCAATAATGAACTTGCAAAAGACTCAATATGGACTTCACTACTTTACTAACTTAGGTATGACTACCTTGTGGGGCACTACTTCAGGGGCACTTAGGGATCTTTGTCAGAAATGTGAGTTGAAGATGTCTTGAAGAACTGTTCATTTGTCACCTTTATCAGTTTCATCAAAAGATCTTTGTTGTTCAGCTAAAATGCCTGGTCTAAAGTTTCAACAGGGGTTCCCCATCAATTTATGTAATACTTTACATATTTACATTGTACATTCACATCAGTCCCTAACCCTAAAGGAGAGTACAATCTAAAGTCCCTAACTTACATTCATATTTACACATATGGCCAATTTAGACAGGATCCAATTAACCTACCAGCATGTCTTTGCAGTGTGGGAGGAAACCCATGCAGGCACGGGGAGAACATACAAACTCCAGGCAGGTGGTGTTGTGGCTGGGATTCAAACCAACAACCCTAGTACTGGCAGGTAGAAGGGCTAACCATTTAGCCACTGTGCTGCCACACAGTGAAGTCTGCTATATAAAAGCACTCTAAAAGCCTATATGCCAAACCAACAGTCACTCATAAACAATTTTAACCAAAAGGGTAATTATACTGAGCCATCAGTTGAACAGACCCAGGTATGTTCACAAGGATAATGTACCTCTTGTGCACAATACTGCCAATAGATCGGTACCTTGCTATAGCACAGGAAGTGGGCATAGGACACAAGGCTACTAAACACTTCCAATGGTATATTTAAAATGATATTAAACCCCCTGTTTATGCTCTTTCAGGAGCTCATTTAAAGTGCGAGTAAACTCCCTTTTTTGCTTTGTACCTACAGGTAAGCCTATAATAAGATTCACCTGTAGGTACCGTAAATATCTCCTAAACATGCATGTGAAGCAGCTGATGACCTCACCGGTGCATGTGCACTGCACTCTCAATGGATGGCATGCCATCCATCGAAAGAGCTGTGCCACAGCTGTGACTCCCGTGTGCATGCTCGGGAGTGACGTCATCGCGGTTTGGCCATTCAAACGGAAGCTGGAAACTGGAACCTGGAAGGTAGACCGGGTGAAGATAGATTCCCTGTCTCTGCCATAATGTGCTAGTATGCGGTACATAACGTTTTCAAATGTATTTTGCTACCGCTTTAATTACTTACAGAGTATGCAACTTCTTTATTTTTTTAAATCTTTCTTGTGTTCCTATTTAAGCTTGTGCCATGACTGCTGCCCTAGTTTTCCTATTTCAGGGTTTGTCCTTTCTCTGTAAACTGTGGTAAGAATTTCAAATAGAATAATGAGGAATGACAATTTTACTCAACGTGTTTAAAGGGTTAAAAAATGGGTTTAAAGTTACTAAACCCACAACAGTAAAATCAGCCTGTATATGCAGTAAAGAATACTTGTTATACTCACTGTAGAACCTAAGGGGATAATCATCTGCATTGCATAAAAAGGCTGATCCTTCCTTCTCTGCTCCTCGTCTTGTTCAAATGCCCATGTCTTATCTCCTGATAAGACAGACTGAACCATAACCATTCTGCACATGCTCAGTTTAATGTGTATTGCTCGAGAGGTTTTTTTTTTCTTAGGAGAGTGCATGTGATCAGCACAGGACCAATCAGCACTGTCCAGACAGAGGTCAGGGGTTTTGCATCCTCTTAGAGCAGAAAGAAAACTCCTCCTACATGCTTTAACCAGTGCTCTGCTGAACACTGATAGAAGTCACAAGACTGCTCTAAGTGCTGATGAGAAAAGGTATTTAGCAGTTTATATTTACTAAAATAATTGCATTTCCATGTTGTGTGTACTGTGGGAGACCAGATATAGTGAATGCAGGGTCCTGGGTTTAGTAACACCTTAATACTACTTTAATAAATCCAAAGGTAGCACACGTGAGAAGTTCATTGTTGGAGTTTACATACAATTTAAATGCAGGAATCAAATTAGTGGAGGCCCCATTATCTGAAAGCAATACAGGGCAGGTTGGGTGTTTCGTTTTTGGGTCCTGTGTACTTGTAAACGAAGACTATAAAAGTGTTTTAACCCAGCCCTGCTGATGCTTAGCAAGTGTGTGTCTGGCAACGCTTCCACGTACCAGCTGGGTATGTACTACGTGTTGGCAGAACTCTCATCCATTGCAGATTGGCAGCTGTGAGGTTACACTTTTAGCTGGTTCTTGCATTGCATTAAATATGGCACTCTCTGGAGGAGGTCTCAATCAGCATTTTTATCTGCTTTTAAAAATGACTATGAATTGTTTTTATATGAAGTGACAATTTAATAAAGCACATTCACTTAAAGGTAAGAAAAAACACTCTAAATAATAAAAATAGTTGTGATTTTATCTTTCACATGTGAAAATTTTAAGAACTAGTAAATTGAGGGACTTCTATATATACAAAGGCATCAAAAGGAAGTATGCAGATTCTTTATAATGAACAAAGAATAATGTATGCAGTATTTTTATTATCGTGCAATATTTTATATATTTAAAGTCAACCTAGCATCATATATATTTTTCATCTTAGGTGCATGAATGTTAAAGTGGTTGTAAACTCTTACATATACACAGTGAAGTAATTAGCTTCAGGTGAGGCTGAGATGAAACAAATCCACACTGGGGAGAAACAAATCCTCCTATATAAGGGGTACTTGTTTATCTGCTGCACTCTCTTCTCTACAGCCTCCTAAAGCACACATTTTACACAGCATTTCTCAGCTCCCAAAGGCAAGGGTGGAGATTTGACATCTCACACTGCAGAGCAGAGAACAGGAAACTCAGTGTAATCTGAAACCTGAGTGGAAGGAATAGATACACACCCCTCTACACAGTCTCACCGGCTGTGTGCTGGGGGGTCACTGTCTCCTGGGATTGCCTGGTGTTGGCATGACCTGTCACAAGTGAATCATGTAGATAGCAGAGAAAGGAGACAGAGGACAGAAATCACTAGTTCTTTGGGTTGAAGCAAGTACACACTATAGAAAGACAAATAAAAAATGTAGGGAGGCACCGATGTTAAAGGGAAAAAACACACTCAAGATTATATAAAAACTACTTTGTTAAACATGTATTAAGCTAAAAACACGTAGAAAGCACAGACTCATAATTAAGGTGTGTACATTAACCAAAAGCTTAAAGTGTTACTAAACCCACAATAGTAAAACCAGTCTGTATATGCAGTAAAGAATGCTTGTTCTACTCGCTGTGGAACCTAAGGGGTTAATCTCCTGCACTGTGTAAAAATGTCCATTTGATCCTAACTTCTCTGCTCCTCCTGTTGTTCAAATGTCTACGTCTTATATTCTGATAAGACAGACTAAACCATAGCCATTCTCCACCTGCTCAGTTTAGTGTGTATTGCTAGAAAGTTGTTTTTTTTTTTTCTTGGGAGAGTGCAAATGTTCAGCACTGGACCAATCAGCACTGTCCAGACAGAGGTCAAGAGTTTGTCATCCTCCTAGAGCAGAAAGAATACTCCTCCTACAAGCTTTAACCAGTGCTCTACTGAACACATATAGAAGTCACAAGACTGCTCTAACTGCTGATTTAGCAGTTTATATTTACTGAAATAATTGCACTTCCATGTTCTGTGTACTGTGGGAGACCAGATATAGTGAATGGAGGGTCCTGGGTTTAGTAACACTTTAAAAAGAGACAGTTGACCACATGATGTAATGCAGAACCCATTAATATAGCATAGGCCAGTGAATTGGCTATAGTCCAGACAGCGTAGTTCCTATTCAAACGCGTTTTGAGACTGAAGCTCTTCTTCAGGGACAGTGCCGGAACTTTGGCATTCAAAAATGGACCCTCATAAATATCAATGAACTACTTCCCAACCACCCTACAGCAGAACTACTGCTACAGGATGGTAGGGCTGCGCAAATCACGTACAGTCAGGTCCATAAATATTGGGACATCAATACAATTCTAACATTTTTGGCTCTATACACCACCACAGTGGATTTGAAATGAAACAAACAAGATGTGCTTTAACTGCAGGCTGTCAGCTTTAATTTGAGGGTATTTACATCCAAATCAGGTGAACAGTGTAGGAATTACAACAGTTTGCATATGTGTCTCCCACTTGTTAAGGGACCAAAAGTAATGGGACAGAATAATAATCATAAATCAAACTTTCACTTTTTAATACTTGGTTACAAATCCTTTGCAGTCAATTACAGCCTGAAGTCTGGAACGCATAGACATCACCAGACACTGGGTTTCATCCCTAGTGATGCTCTGCCAGGCCTCTACTGCAACTGTCTTCAGTTCCTGCTTGTTCTTGGGGCATTTTCCCTTCAGTTTTGTCTTCAGCAAGTGAAATGCATGCTCAATCGGATTCAGGTCAGGTGATTGACTTGGCCATTGCATAACATTCCACTTCTTTCCCTTTAAAAACTCTTTGGTTGCTTTTGCAATATGCTTTGGGTCATTGTCCATCTGCACTGTGAAGCGGCGTCCAATGAGTTCTGAAGCATTTGGCTGAATATGAGCAGATAATATTGCCCGAAACACTTCAGAATTCATCCTGCTGCTTTTGTCAGCAGTCACATCATCAATAAATACAAGAGAACCAGTTCCATCGGCAGCCATACATGCCCACGCCATGACACTACCACCACCATGCTTCACTGATGAGGTGGCATGCTTAGGATCATGAGCAGTTCCTTTCCTTCTCCATACTCTTCTCTTCCCATCACTCTGGTACAAGTTGATCTCGGTCTCATCTGTCCATAGGATGTTCCAGAACTGTGAAGGCTTTTTTAGATGTCGTTTGGCAAACTCTAATCTGGCCTTCCTGTTTTTGAGGCTCACCAATGGTTTACATCTTGTGGTGAACCCTCTGTATTCCCTCTAGTGAAGTCTTCTCTTGATTGTTGACTTTGACACACATACACCTACCTCCTGGAGAGTGTTCTTAATCTGGGCAACTGTTGTGAAGGGTGTTTTCTTCACCACGGTGAGAATTCTTTGGTCATTCACCACAGTTGTTTTCCGTGGTCTTCCGGGTCTTTTGGTGTTGCTGAGCTCACCGGTGCGTTCCTTCTTTTTAAGAATGTTCCAAACGGTTGTTTTGGCCATGCCTAATGTTTTTGGCTATCTCTTTGATGGGTTTGTTTTGTTTTTTCAGCCTAATGATGGCTTGCTTCACTGATAGTGATAGCTCTTTGGATCTCATCTTGAGAGTTGACAGCAACAGATTCCAAATGCAAATAGCACACTTGAAATGAACTCTGGAACTTTTATCTGCTCATTGTAATTGGGATAATGAGGGAATAACACACACCTGGCCATGGAACAGCTGAGAATTGTCCCATTACTTTTGGTCCCTTAACAAGTGGGAGGCACATATGCAAACTGTTGTAATTCCTACACCGTTCACCTGATTTGGATGTAAATACCCTCAAATTAAAACTGACAGTCTGCAGTTAAAGCACATCTTGTTTGTTTCATTTCAAATCCATTGTGGTGGTGTATAGAGCCAAAAATGTTAGAATTGTGTTGATGTCCCAATATTTATGGACCTGACTGTATATATACGTGATTTTGTATATCCGGGTAGGGGCGCGTGTGTGACGCCGCCATTGGTGGCTCCAGCTGTTGATCACCGGGTCCCGGTTGGTGATTCGCCGCTGGCACCCGGCGATTGCCGAGACAGGGGAGAGGTCTGTATGTAAACAATACAGATCTCTCCCATGTCAGCTCCAGCACTCTGCTTTGTATTGCTCTACAATTAAAAATTCACATTTACACAACACACTAGTATGAAAGAGACCTAAGGTGGCCATACATATATCAAAATTTTGGCTGGTTCACCAGGGACAGATTTCTATCCATGTATGGGCAAGCTGGTTGTACATAATCAACCGAGCCTGTCAGGTTTTTTTCTTATTATCAGTGCCGCCGGCTATAGCCAGCAGAACTGATCAGTGTATTCTGATCGCAGGGAAGACTCCCCTCTTTTAGAATACAGTAACTCAGTGGGAAGGATTGAGTGTGTGGACTTATTTTTTGAAAAAAAGGATAATATATGGCCTACCTTATTGTCTCTGATGCATGAGGGCTCATTCACATGGGCAGAAAAAACGCTGCGTTTAGATGCCCACATTGGACAGTTTTGTGAAAATGTGAGCTGCGACTAGCTGCACATGAAAAAAGGAGAGCATAGCTGCATCCAGGGCCACACAGATTTGCAGATTTTACACACATATGAGCATACATTTGTAGTTACTTATTGGAATAAAAGAAGAATTGTATGCGCCTATATACTGTATGCATCTAAACGTGTATAAACACACCTACATTTAAGTACATTAGACAACTACTTAACCCTAGGTTCACATCTAAGCATTTTCTGCAGTGTTTTGCAGAAACACAGTATAGTCTATTTGTAAAGCCTATGAAATGTGTTGGCCTTGGATGCTTTGTTTCTTGGGTAATTGTTACAATAAAGCATCGTTGCCCAGATGCCAGCAGCTAGAGAAGTGACTAATGTCATTTCTTTAGGCTAAAGGAACAGAGTCACCATCAAATCACAAGACGTTAGACTGCTTAAAGTAGATAAGAACTTGTTTGTGGGATAGAACGTGTTTGTGACATCTAGAAATGTTACATTAGACTGCTTAAATTAGATAAGAACTTTCCTCCCCGATTTCCTTTTTTGAACCTATCAGCCGTGACTCTCCCAGAGGTAGGGGTCTCCTTTTCTGATCTTTATCATCAATCTTTGACTTGTCTTTTTCATACACCCCCTTTATACAGACAAAAATGGGAGGAGGATAGTGGCATCACCTTTTCGGATGAGGATTGGGATTCCATGGTGGATAACATATGTAAGTGCTCTAGATCCCTTTCTGTTCGTGAGACGGCCCTTAAGGTTTTGACCAGATGGTATTATACCCCATCAAGACTACATGTACTGTTCCCACAAACGTCCCCCCTCTATTTACGGGGCTGTGGCCTTACGGGAACTTTGGTTCATATATTTTGGGATTGCCCAATAGTTTCTGTGATTTGGTGCAAGATATCTGAGGTGGCTACCTCACTGGCGGGTACCCAGGTATGATTGTCTATGCAGACCTGCTTACTGGGGGGCTCATATCCCAGGAGTCTCTAATGCCATTATGAGATTGATACATACTATATGTATTGCCACTTTATGGTCTATTGCCTTACATTGGAGGTCCAGTGCTGTACCCTTGACCTCC
The DNA here is from genome assembly GCF_062004578.1 of Staurois parvus. Taxonomy (NCBI): domain Eukaryota; kingdom Metazoa; phylum Chordata; class Amphibia; order Anura; family Ranidae; genus Staurois; species Staurois parvus. The sequence continues at coordinate 1,433,520 of NW_028318197.1, forward strand.
GTCTTGCACAGAATTGATACTGTAATGCTCATGGAACGCATTCTTTATACCCTATTGGATGAGATGCACTTATTTGATAATAAATGGGAGTCATGGAGGGATTGTAGACATTTATTGCATGATTAATAACATTCCCAGTGAAAGTTGAATGGCATATACTGTTGACAGATGTATCATTTAATCTACCTCATCATTTACACAGTTCATGTTCCTGCAATCTTACATTTTTTTTTTCTTTTCCTTCTCTTTCTTATACTAATATACTTTTCTGTATTGTACTATTTAAAAGTGCCTTGTTACTGCTGCAATTCTATTTGAAAATGTGCTGTTGTTTTACAGTCTACTTTTATACAATAAAATCATTTGTAAACAAAAAAAATTAGATAAGAACTTGTTTGTGCAATTAAAAATGTCTACTTGCTTGAGAAGTTAGAAATCTTTAAGTTTAGGGTAGATAAGAAGCTGATTTGAAGAAAAAGTGTGATATTCTTAGATAATGCAGTGTAGTGGCTGGGTGTGACTCTGTTATCTTCATGGAACCTTTCTGCTAGCTCCTCCTAGAGTGGGTGTGGTGCCTGCCCACTTCGCGAAAGCTGCCAGAAAAAGGGTTTAAAAATGGGGAGCTTAAAGCGGCGTTCCACTCACCCTGTCAAAAAATAGGAGGCCGGCATCTTCAGCGTGGGCACCCGGCTGTGATAGCTTGCGGCTTCACAGCCGGGTACCCACTGTACATGCGCGAGTAGCGCTATGCTTCATGAATGGTCCTGTAGTCTTCTGGGACCTGTCACGTGTCCCAAAAGACTACAGGGAGGGAGGGAGGAAGGACACCTTCCACTTCCGATCGCCTAGGCGATTGGACCGGAAGTGGGAGCAGGTACCTGTCAAATTCGAGTATCCACCTCCCTCCCAAAGGTGCCTACCCTTAATGGGAACCGGGGGAGGAGTCCTTAAAGCGGAACTTCCCCTTTTGGGTGGAGCTCCGCCTTAAGCATAATCAATGGGAGCCTTCCTTTGCAGACGAGGACGCTCTGACACTGGGACTCTTGCCAAGGCTATATGGGCTAATCGATTGGTTGTGTTTACGGCTTCCCTGTGGCCCCCTGTGCATTATGGTTCCAATGGGGTCTGCTCCTTCCCATCTTCCCATAGCTTTGGTAATGTATTAATGCTATGCTGTGACACTGTCTATTTCATGCTGTAATGCTCACATTATTATTGGTGTGTGCTTTATGCAGATTGTGATGACTATAAGATATATCCTTCTGTGTCACGTGCTAATAAAAGTGGAGGAGTGCAAGAATATTGCAGTAGGATTCTGTTATTTCTTGGAGTGCCGAGTGAATGCTATGATGTGCCAGAGCAGGTGTTCATTTGGTAGAGGGTCTTTCACATGCTTAGAATAATTAATGGTGTAAATGCTGTTTAAACGTACCTGTGTGTGTGTGTAATTGACTTGTATATGACTTGCTTTTAGTTATTGCATCCAGCATTGCATTATACCATTTAACATGATTTCCTCTGGGACAGGTTCACATCTCCACGTTTTCACTCGGTGCGGTTTTTGGAAAGGGTCAGGAACTTTTTTAAACGCCAAACGTTGCGACTTCAAAGCATGTATTGTGTTTTTGCTGCATTTTTGGTGTTTTTAATGCGTTTTTTGTTTAAAATCTGCCTACCAACAAGAAAAATACAAAAAATGAAAAAAAACCCCCTGCAAAACGCATCAAAAACGTGGCAAAAACGCACGTGGAAAAACACAAAATGCAACACAAACGCAACCTGCATAGGTGTGAACCTAGACTTATACAGGATCTTTTGTTAGCTCTGCCAGCAAGAACCTATGTTCTGTGAAGGAAAATACGCATAAGCCCATGTGAATGAGACCTAATGCTCTTTGACACCTCGAACACCAGAAATGTACATAAGCTGAACATATCAATACACACAGGCGTTAGCTTTGCAGTGAGCATTGATAATCAAAAATAAAAAATTCAATCTAGTTTTATTCTACGGCCACCCAAAAAAGAAATAACGCCAACAATGACAATTTAAAAAATTGCTGGGTGATCATTCAGTATTTTTATTTAGGAAGACTGGAACAGAAACAGAACTCGGCTTTATTTCTTAAATAATAACTGCACTGTCAGTGAAGATCTTTCAGCTGTCATTGTCACAATGATTTCCTTATATTATATACAGAGCATTTTTGTAGAGTCTACAGTAGCTTTTGCTGAAGTGTTTTGTGCGTAGGGATGAGCAGAGTGATTTCACCCAAATTGATTCAGAAGTGAAAGGGAAATAAATGGAAGCTCTCAATTTTGCTCTTTGAGCTGCTTAGGTAAAACTAGCTTGAGAAAAAAGATACGCACTGTTTTCCTTTTTTTTATAGGATATGATTTTTCTCGCTCTCTCTATTTAGTCGGTATGTTTTTCTTTTCTTTTTTTAAGTGTTTTTTGAGCTTCAAAAGAAAAACACTAGTGTTCCTGGAGCCGTACTGATTGCCTCATTTCTTGGCCAGGACAGTACAAATACCCCCAAATGACCCCTTTCTGGAAAATAGTCCAATGTATTTAGTAAGAGGCATGGTGAGTTTTTTGAAGGTGACTTTTTTTATCACAATTTTTTTTTGCATACTGTGACTATAGGGGATGTTTTTTCTCTTTCTCTCTATTTAGTTAGTATGTTTTTATTTTCTTGGGAGGGGCTGTATTTAGGACATTTGACTTTATTTTATTACCTGCTATGTACATATGCAGCTGGCTGCAGCCGCTGATCAGTGTATTCTAACAGTGCTGGACCCCGCTGTCAGTATACAATGTCCCAGCGGGAGCAATTCCTCCATCCACCTTGTTTGTATAGCTGGAGCAAACTGGTGAATGTAAAAAATACTCATCCATGGCCAGCTTTGGAGTGATTGTGTGAAGTGAAGGAATATGTTATACTTACCTGCTCTGTGTAATGTTTTTGCACAGAGCAGCCCCGATCCTCCTCTTCTCAGGTCCCCTGCTGGTGCCCCTGGCTCCTCCACTCTGCTAAGTGCGCCCATAGCAAGCCGCTTTTTATGAGGGAAACTTGCTATGGGGGCACTTGCGCATACATTGGCACACAGAGCACAGCCTGGCCCCACCACCACTCCCTCCTCATTGGTTGTGATAGACAGCAGCAAGAGCCAATGACTCTGGCTGCTGTCTCTGATCCAGTGAGGAGGGAGAGAGCGGAGAGAGCTGCTGCTTTTGTGTACATCGCTGAATCAAGATCAAGCTCAGGTAAGTATAAATGTGGGAGGAGGGGTTGAGGATGGGGGCTGCATACAAAAGTTTTTTTTACCTAGGTAAAAACACCTTCTGCCTTTAAAACCGCTTTCAAATATATAAAAATATAATCAAAGTACGAAGAGGATCTGCAGTGTGTGTGTTTTTTTTAATGCTTGGTAACATCTAATTTATTTGCCATTTTATTCTAAGAGAAGTCGACAGCAAATAAATATAAATAAATCTGCTTATAAATGTTCCTGTCATGCATGCATCCAAAATGCAATTAATTTAGTTTATGAAAACATTTTTATTTTCTGCATTAGTCAGATTACAAATCCAAACTTACATTTAAATAATTGCTTTTTTATGCATCCGGCACGGTGCATAAATGAAGCATTTATTATAAAAAGAAAAAAAAGAAAAGTTGTAAATTCCAAAATTGTGACAAATTGACGTTTGAAGTGGAATGACTGAAGTGGAGTGGTTGGATTGCTTCCCAACAGCCAGATAACATGGAGAGTTCTAATTGTTTCATCAGGAATAATGAAACTCTTCCAATCTAACATGCACCCACTGAACAGATTATATTGGCCTATTTCCTCACAAAGTGCAATGCATGCAATCAGATTATCTTTATAAGCCGAAAACAATGCCAAGTCGGACAACATTTTCCACTGTGGCCTGCTGATTTACTAATACATAGTAGAGGTCACATAGGGTCATGTATGATTAGAATGGCATACAATTGCATTGGTAGATTCTATGATCATTTTATTTCTTGTATGGGAAAACTAATAGCATTGTTTATTAGGGGTATTTTAAAGCAGCACTCCATCTAAAAATAACAAGATACAAGTTTAAAGTGGAGTTCGACTCACTCTGTAAAAAAATAAAAGTCAGCAGCTACAAAAACTGTAGCTGCTGACTTTTAAAAAACAGCCACTCACCTGTCCCACGATCCCGCGTTGCCCCCGTTGCAGCCTGTTTCACCGGCCATCCTATATTCCAGGCGCCAGCATCTTCAGTGTGGGCACCCGGCTGTGACAGCTTGCGGCTTCACAGCCGGGTGCCCACTGCACATGCGCGAGTAGTGCTGCGCCTCCTGAATGTCCCCATTGTCTTTTCGGACCTGTCACGTGTCCCACAAGACTTCGGGGAAGGGGACAACTTCCATCTCTGATCGCCGAATGCGATTGCAGCGGAAGAGGGGGCGGGTACCTGTCAAACTTGGGTACCCATTCCCCCATGCTCCCCAAAGGTGTCAATCCTTAATGGGGAGCAGGGGGACCAAGCTTTAAAGCGAAACTTCCCCTTTTGGGTGGAACTCCGCTTTAAAGCATTACTGAACCCCTGCATTCACTATATCTGGCCTCCCACAGTACACACAACATAGAAATGCAATTATTTTAGTAAATATAAACTGCTAAATACCTTTTCTCATCAGCAGTTAGAGCAGTCTTGTGACTTCTATCAGTGTCCAGCAGAGCACTGGTTAAAGCCTGTAGGAGGAGTTTTCTTTCTGCTCTATGAGAATGCAGAACCCCTGACCTCTTTCTGGACAGTGCTGATTGGCCCTGTGCTGATCACATGCACTCACATTGCAACATCAGAATCAGAATACTTTATTAATCCCAAAGGGAAATTCTTAATATGGGACTGCTTTGAAAGATGTCCCCTCTCTTCCTGTTCTGGTGAAAATGTAAAGCGGAACTTCACCGAAAAGGGCTTATTTGCATCCTCCAACCTTCACTGCCACATTTGGCACTTTTTGGTGGTGAGGGGGGACTAGGTGCCGTGTTTTGCCAGGTAACCACTCCCACTTCCGGTCAGATGTGTCGTGGATCCCCTCCTTTCCTCACAGCCTTCTGGGACACTTCACAGTTTCCAGAAGACTGCGGGACCATTCACAGTGCACTTTGCGCAGCAGGAAACCAGCTGTGAAGCTGATTTCCCTTACGTGGATTTTTACTAAACCCAGGACCCTGCATTCACTATATCTGGTCTCCCACAGTACACACAACATGAAAGTGAAATTATTTTAGTAAATATAAACTGCTAAATACCTTTTCTCATCAGCAGTTAGAGCAGTCTTGTGACTTCTATCAGTGTGCAGCAGAGCACTGGTTAAAGCTCATAGGAGGAGTTTTCTTTCTGCTCTAGGAAGATGCAGACCCCCTGACCTCTGTCTGGAAAGTGCTGATTGACTCTGTGCTGATCACATGCACTCTCCTAAGAAAAAAAAAAAACAACCTCTCTACCAATACAGAGTGACTCCACACGATATGTCTTGTCAGGAGATAAGAGGGGGGCACTGGAAGAAGGGGAGGATCAGAGAAGACAGGTTCAAACAGCATATTTACACTATGCAGAGGATTAACCCCTTAGGTTTCACAGTGAGTATAACAAGCATGCTTTACTACATATACAGACTGATTTTCCTGTTGTGGGTTTAGCAACACTTTAAATATTCCATTACAAGATAAAATGACAAAATCAGCTTTTGTTGCAACGCTCAGTTTCATTGCAGAGATTTCCTATATGGTACTTTTTTATAGTGTTAGATGTGCACAGGCTGATGACCATCATTCAATCGACTTCCTCTGAGCCCAACCTCACAGTGCTGGGCTCACCTTTCTATCACTCTGTTTCCTCCACCTATCAGCATGCAAGCATGTGGTTGTCAGCACATGAATCTGTGCTGCTTATTCCTCTCACACTCCAGCCCTGCTCTACAGGTCGCATTCAGGTACTTAGATGATTTTCATTTGAAAAATGCATTTAATGATGTATTAATGATTAAAATGCTGCATACATTTCTGTATTTTATGGTATATCTGTTTAATGATCAGCTTTAATAGTTCTGATGTGAACCGGTAAAGGTAAAAATAGCAATACTGAAATAAAGAGATGATAGAACCTCTTTGCAGTTTTTCATGACAGGTACAGATAGCAGGATTCAGGGGCGGACTGACAACTCATGGGGCCCCCAGGCAATAGGAAATCATGGTGCCCCTGTGTCCTTGCCCACACTCAAACCACACCCACAAAAGCCTATGAAAAGTACCAGGGGCATTTCATGGTACCCCCTACTGACCCTGGACCCTCGGGCAGTGCCCGAGTGTGTGAATGGTCAGTCCGCCCCTGGCAGGAGTTTGTCCCAGGACAGGATTGGTTGTAGGAGTCTTAATAGGATCCTGGGGTTGAAAATGCATCAAACTATCAGAAGGACAGTTCTAAACTTAAAGTGTAACGTCATCTAAGGATTCATGAATATTGGACGCTAACATCTACTTCTTTAGACACCTTTGTCCTTGCAGCAAAAAAATGCTTGACGCTGGTAAACGCATGTACAGCCTTTAGCCCTGTTTACCAGCACCAAGTGATTGGGTGTTTATTCACCTCATTGGCCATTGAAATGAAAATTAAAAACGGAACCTTGCGTTATTGGCATTTAGACATTTACTAGTGTTCTGCCGATTTCTGCCAAAACACTCCTCTCCTGAACGCAATTCTTCTGCATTCAGGAGAGGAGTGTTTTATGGCCTCTAAATGCTGCTGCTCCTAAACTCTAATAAAAGCCTATGGCCCCTTTCACATGGGCATTCCATTTTTTTCATCAGTTCAGTCACGTTTTTTCCAAGCAAAATCAGATCAGTTTACATCTGTTTTTCATCAGTTTACATCCGTTTTCATCAGTTTACATCCGTTTTTCATCAGTTCACATCAGTTGATCAGAAGATCATGGTTAGTTGATTGTATTATAGTATCACTATCTCCAAAAACATTTTCCATGCAGTAAATACATATAATGATAGCAATCAGCATATGGATATCTTCTTCATTCTGTATCTAACATATTTCTCTTCACACTCTCCTGCAGACCAAACTTTTGATGAAAGCATTTAAATAACCCAGGAAATGTTACAGCTTGTGCCAACCCTTTTCACTGTTATGTACATGTGGATAAACGGAGAGATAAAAGGCTTGATTTACTAAAGGCAAATAGTTTTTCATCCGTTTACATCAGTTTTTGCATCCGTTTTTCCTCCGTTTACATCCATTTTTTGTCCGTTTTCATCCATTTACATGCGTTTTTCTTCCATTCAAAAAATGGATGTTAATGGATACAGACATTAATGGATGTAAACAGATGATCATCTGTTTACATCCGCTAGTCCATAGAAATACATTGGTTTCCATTTTTCATCTGTAAACGGACAGATGAAAAACAGACATATGGAATGCTGTTGTGAAAGAGGCCTTACCCTCTGTTCACATCAAGCCTGACTTTGAAATCGTGTGACTTAAAGTGAACACGCACAATTTCAAAGTCATGGTACCCACCGATTTCATGTGTGATTTGCAAGACATCTGATACAGATGTCTATACAAATCGCACCAAAATTAATGCATGTACTACTTTTGAAATCAGTGCAGCTCCGACCAATATGACTGCTCCAATTGCGGACAATATGTTGCGACTTGGCATGCAAATTGCAAGTCGCAGGGCATGCAAAGCGCATGCCAAGTCGCATCCTGTGTGAACCAGGGCTTAGTGTGCATAGACACATAGGGGTTGATTCATGGAGAGCGCAAAATCTGGTGCAGCTCTTCATAGAAACCAATCAGCTTCCAGGTTTAAGCCCTCATGAACACTTGACGTTTTGATAACGCTGGTAACGTTAGCTGTGTAAAGTCACATTAACCACTTCCAGACCGGACACTTTTACCCCCTTCCTGACCAGGGCAATTTTCAGCTTTCAGCGCTATCACACTTTCAATGACAATTGCGTGGTCATGCAACACTGTGCCCAAATGAATTTTTTACCATTTTTTTGAGACAGATAAAGCTTTATTTTGGTGGTATTTATTCACCGCTGGGATTTTAATTTTTTTTGCTATGTAAATGAAAGAGTCCAAAAAATTTTTAAAAAAGTGTTTTTTTAAATAAAATTTTGCAAATAAATAATATTTCATCATAAATCTTGGCCAAAATGTATTCCGTTATCTTTTTAGTAAAAAAAAAATCCAAATTAGTTTATAACCAAAAATTATAATTTTTAAACATTTTTTTTTACATTTTTATTTTATTTTTTTATATTATTATTATTTTTTTTTTTACATACTGTCACCCTAGCAGTAGAGTGTCACCATGGTGACACTGTACTACTTGTGGGGGGTGATGAAGATTTTTTTTTTTTTACACTGATTGCTTTTACACTCATATAGGATGTAAAAGCAATAATTTCTCTTTCTCTCTGTCTGCATTATTGCATTCATTGAGAAGTACTGAGTGAGCTGTGATTGGTCACAGCTTGTCACATGTTACAAGGCTGTTGTGAATAGCCTTGTACCATGTGACCTCTGTGATCATTCACAGATTTCACACGTAGTAAGCAATGATGTCACAAGTGACATCTTGTTTACTACTTTGCATGTGATCACTGATTGGCCAATCAGTGATCACATGATCGGGACCTCGTACAGAGGTCCCGTCCGACGATCGGTGTTCCATTGTGTCCGGAGGACACAGCAGGCACCAGATCGCGGTGCTGCGCACTCCAAGGGAGCGCGCACAAGCAGGGTGCGGGGAGGCCGTTTATAAACGGTCACCCGACCCTGCAGTGCCACCGTCCGTCCGTTTATATGCAACGGCCGGTCGGGAAGTGGTTAAAAACTTGATTTTTTTTCAGCTTTTTTTTAGCATTTTGTGCATTAGCGTTTAGCGGCGCCTTGCCGCGTTTAGTTGTGTTTTCCTGCGTTTTTCCGTGTTTGCGGTTTTTAGTGTTTTTTTACCCCAAAATTTTTTTTTGGTAAAAAAAGTCCAAAAATGCAGGTTTGTGGCATTTTACCGCATTTTGCCGCGTTTTTCAGCATTAGAGCATTTTTACAGCTAAAACACTCCTCTAGAAACTCACTAGTCCTGGGGTTTTTTTCCAGCCAAAAAACGTCCCAATTAAAAAAATGTTGATTAGAGTCTATGTGTGCATGGACACATAGGATAACATGCTGGGGGGTTTACTGACTGTAGAAAAAAACAGCCAAAAACAGCCGCTGTAGTCAAAAGCCCAAAACAGCCGCTGTAAAACCGTCAAGTGTGCATGAGGACTTATTGTCAAAGCTTAATGGAACATGCCAAAGTTAGACGTTGACTGGCTACCATGCAGAGCTGCACCAGATTTGCACTCTCCAGTTTTAGTAAATCAACCCCATAGACTGTTATTGGGTTGTGTTCAGGGGCTTTGGCAAAAAATGTAAAAAGCTCCAAAAACTTAAGTTTAGGTGGAGCAGTGTGCATGACACCTAAAAAAGTGAAGTCCTTCTTTTCCACCTTCTCCCCCACTCCTCTACCACTACTGGAAACTTTAATTTTTTTTCAGGAAGCCGATACCTAGTTTTGACCAGTACTCTCTCCAACTTGGGAAACCACAGGAAGTCACAGCTGGCTTCCCACAAGCAAGATGGCGAAACCAGGGACCTGAAGACCGGTGAAGAACAGGCCCGGTTGAGGACAGCGCTGGATCCCTGGACTGGTAAGTGTCTGTTTATTAAAAGTCAGAGGCTATGGTATTTGTAAATTTGTAGCTAAAGTATTTGTAGCTCCTCTTAGTTTTCACCCCAATAAGTGGCCATGAAAATGCCATGTCTGTAGTGTTTTATTGTTGATTGTAGTGTATATTGCTACTGTATATGTTTTACATTGTTTAGGATATTTATGCGAAGATCATGGTTGGTTGATTATATTATAGTATCACTATCTACAAAAACATTATCCATGCAGTAAATACATATAATGATAGCAATCAGCATATGAATTTCTTCTTCATTCTGTATCTAACATATTTCTCTTCACACTCTCCTGCAGACCAAGCTTTTGTTGAAACCATTTAAACAACCCAGGAAATGTTACAGATTGTGCCAACTCTTTTCACTGTTATGTACATGTGGATAAACAGAGAGATAAAAGGCTTGATTTACTAAAGGCAAATAGACTGCACTTTTCAAATTGCTCCAGAGCTTAGTAAATGAGGTAAAGCTGCATTTTACAAAGAATACCCAATCACAGGCAAGGAAAATAAATTAAAAAAACAGCATTTTTGCTTGCACGTGATTGGATGATTGAAGTCAGCAGAACTTCCCTTCATTTACTAAGCTCTGGAGCAAATTCCTTTGCTGAATGAAACTGCATGGCTTGGGAAATAAAATAGGGATTTCAGATGCTGAATATTATAATTACATGCATTAACTACATACAGTTTTAAAGAAACAATAACTTTTGCAACTTTTTTCCTTTTGCCACTTCCCACCCCACCACTGCACATTAACAGCCAGGTGGGAGCTGTACATCCTGGCCACGAGGCCACGTAGCGGCGCAATCATGTGATGGCTGTGTTCCTTGGAAGATAGGGAAGAAGTGGCTCCTGCGGGGGTAGTTCTACACATAGATGCATCTACAAACTTATAAACACTGCCATCTACTGGTTGAAAAATATATCTCTACTGAATATTGGTGCAGTTGTTGCACAAAATACATGAACACTGTATTCCAACACCCTGTACTGTAAAAAAAAGCAAGCACAAGACCAGTCTTCTGCATCCCTTAATAGCTCCCTTCAGATGATTTTCCCCATTACTAACTAAGCCATAACATGAGAAATAGAAAAACAAAAGCACCACAAACTAAATAGAACAAAAGCTGCACTCCTAACCAAAAAAAAGGTAAAAATGTGAATAAATTAAAGAGTGCTCTAAATATAAGTAAATACAAAAATTGTTAGTTTAAAATAATGATGTCTGTGATAGAAAAAATTTTATATAAAAGTCCATCCACCATAACAAAGTAATTGAAAAGTTCTGAAATCTTGTATAAATCAAACACCATGCAAAAAAAATCCACCACCGAATGAAATGGGTACACTCACCAGAGCTCCATGCTGACCAGATTATATGTCAGCAAAGATAGCATTTGCTCTGGGAGCAATGATCAGCAGAAGTAATCCAAACTGGGAGCAATATACTGCAAGCAGCCAGTCAGCACAATATGGGATAGCCTTAACAGCAGGTAGTCATCACGTCTCCATACCATAGATCATGTTTGGGGAATCAAAAAAGGAAATCATGGTGCAGTACGTTTAAAACCAAAATGTTTTATCAAAACGTCAGAAATGCACTCACAAACAGGGTGTCTAGCCGACACCAGCAACGACAGCCTCAAGAAAACAGGGACGAGCCTCGCTCACCGCGATATCACAGCCGACAGTCTACAAGGAGCGTCCAGACGTCACATCCAAAAGAAGCCCCGCCCTACTAGTTTCATCATCCAACGTTCTCACGGGGCGGAATGCGGATGTCTCCGTAAGGACGTCAGATGACGAAACTAGTAGGGCGGGGCTTCTTTTGGATGTGACTTCTGGGCGCTCTTTGTAGACTGTTGGCTGTGATATCGCGGTGAGTGAGGCTCGTCCATGCTTTCTTGAGGCTGTCATTGCTGGTGTTGGATAGACACCCTGTTTGTGAGTGCATTTCTGATGTTTTAATATAACATTTTGGTTTTAAATGTACTGCACCATGATTTCCTTTTTTGATTCCCCGAACATGATCTATGGTATGGAGACGTGATGACTACCTGCTGTTAAGGCTATCCCATATTGTGCTGACTGGCTGCTTGCAGTATATTGATCCCAGTTTGGATTACTTCTGCTGATCATCGCTCCCAGAGCAAACGCTATCTTTGCTGATTTATAATCTGGTCAGCATGGAGCTCTGGTGAGTGTACCCATTTCATTCGGTGGTGGATTTTTTTTTGCACGGTGTTTGATTTATACAAGATTTCAGAACTGTTTAATTACTTTGTTATGGTGGATGGACTTTTATATAAAATTTTTTCTATCACGGACATCATTATTTTAAACTAATTATTTTTGTATTTACTTATATTTAGCGCACTCTTTGATTTATTCACTAACTAAGCCATGCCTTGTTAGGAACTATGTCTCTGCACAGAGGTGGCCATCTTGGTAGAGAGACAATGATTTTCTGATTTGCCTTTTTGATGACCAGTGATCTGATGATTGACTATTCAAGAAGATGAGTTTGTGATACTGCAGCTCCACAAAATGTACAAAACAGAACCAGGGAGATTCTTGCACTGCAGGTTCTCATACACAGCTTTCTCTGCAGCAAGGAGAACAGTGAGCAGCACAACAGTGGCATCACCTAAGCTCACTCTAAATCTTGTGAGACTAGCAGTTCGAGGCAGCCATGCTTTAGAAAATGTGAAAATGCAGATATACCGTTAGAAGCCCAAAACACAGCAGCACCTGGCCAAGAAAGTGCAATGATGCTTTTCAGGTGGAGTTCAAGCCGTAGAAAATTATTTCAGTGTACTGCTTAGGTAAACATAATTAACATTTCTAGGTGTTATCTATGAGATAGCAAATATTCACTTTTTTAATTCAGGTCCACAATAAGATGAAAGGTAAAATGAAATGAAGAAAGATGAGTGGTTTGTATTTTGTAGAGGGGATGTACTCAGCAGTGGTGATGGAGCAGGAAGTGGCAGTCTTCCTCTCTAGATCTGGTCAATGACTTGTGTTCCTGTGCTCCTGCTGACACGCTATGAACATTAAAACACGTTACTTTCAGTTTACATGATGGCACTTTGCTGCTACAAATGCAATTTTTATGTCAAGTTACAAGATGGGATATTGCTTCTCCTATAAAACTACTGATCTGAAATGTCTTTCTGCCATTTTCTGGAGCGTGTTTTCTGTTTAGCTAAGGATGATTACTGATATTATTATAAGATGACATGATAGCTTGCAAACGCAATTGACATTACACATTTTATTTGATATATTTATGCTGCCAAAGCCTGCAGCGGAACGTTTGGAAAGGTTTACACGACGAAGGAAAGCAGCATGAATGTGCACAGATGGGTCAATTTCCCTTGTGTTATGCAATTTCTAGCTATTCCCATAAACACGCTGCACATGTCACAATGGAGAAGATATTAGTGGCAGCCGACTTCCAAAAATGCCAATCAGTTGAGGTTAGCTTTCGAGCTGCCTTGTTTAAGACACTCTGTTGACCTGCTCAGAACAGGTTAATAATATCGTTTTCTTTCAGGATAAAGATGGAATGACTATTTGGAGGTGTTTGTTGGTCTGATGCTAAAAAGCCTGCACTGTAGCATTAAAGCAATTTAAGTGTCTGTAGAAAGAATAGAAAAATGGTCTCCGTAGAACAAAAAGAATTTCTTGCTGCGGCTGAAGTGAATGCATGTAGACGGGAAGTGGCGGAAAAAGGCTGAGGGCCAGTTCACACTACATGTGTATCAGTTACTTTTTTTCTGCATCCAAAATGCACAGAAAGTAGGTTATATGGTTGTCAATGTCATAGTTCACATCAGTGTTTGCAGTTCCAGTGCGTTCCGGTTGCAGTAAAAAAAAGTAGAACATGCTGCATTTTTTCAGCACAAACCTGTACTGGAATGTGGTAAAATGCATCAAAAACGCACAGGAAAGCACATGTCCCTATTTAAATTGAAGAAAAGAGAGGGAAAAAAATTAACTGGAATGCATAAAAAACGAACTGGAACATTTCAAAAACACATAAAAACACACACCGGAATGCGTTAAAAAATGCTCATGCTGAAACGCATCTGGAACGCATCTGCACTGCATTTCTATAGTGTGAACTGGCTCCGAAGGAGATTGGCAGCACTGATATGCAGTTAAAAAATATGAAAAGGGTGAAAACTGTATTTTAAGAAACAATTATACACAATAATTTAACAAAATGATTTACCAAAACCAAATCTTACTGAATTAGGGTTTAGATCTACAATCCAGTAGCTTGCAGTTGGAATCGACTAAGCAGACTTTGCCTGGCGTCAGAATTTGTGATTTGTCATTTTTATATAAATAAATATGAAATCCTTAAGATTTTCCCTCTGAGCTTCTTTGCTCTTAGTTATCCATGTGGAAAGAAAACCAAGTTATTGATATTTTTTGAAGCCATACTTTTACATAAAATAACTGATTGTTTTTCACAGCCTGGCAAAGTAGATATGACTGCAACCCATTGTGGGTCTGTAATCAGAAAAAAGTTTAATTGATTGTAAATATTGCTACAGGGTGGCACGGGTGCGCAAAATTACGTATATATACGTGATTTTGCATTTCCAGGTAGGGGGCGTGTACTCTACCCGCGCCTCCATTCATGGCCACGGCTGTCAATCACTGGGTCCCGGCCGGTAATTTCCGAGGATCTCTGACAGGGAGGAGAACTGTTTTGTTTACTAACAGTTCTGCTCCCTGTCAGCTCGGGCACACTGCTTTGGATGGCTGTGCACAGCCATCTACAGCAGTGTGATTACAGTGAAGCACACTGACACTGCCCCCTAGTAAAACACTCCCAGCACACACTTAACGCTTTGATCGCCCCTCATGTTAACCCCTTCCTGCCCAGTGCCATTAGTACAGTGTCGGTGCTTTTTTTAGCACTGATCACTGTATTGGTGTCACTGGGGATGTCAGTGACACCAAGTCAGTTCCCCCCCAGTGTCAGAATGTCCACCGCAGTCCCGCTATAAGATCACCACCATCACTAGTAAAAATTTAAAAAAAATCACATAACACAGCACAGTAACGCAAAAAAATGGGGGGTAAATCCTCTGGAGGGCAAGTGGTTAAAAGCATGTAGTTTTACACTATGGGCTGCCATTTGTTGGAAAGTATATTAAGCGGTTTTGTGGTATCTTCTGAGGTTTCCGGTTCTTAAAGGCACCCTGCCTCCATAGTCCCTGCTGATGTGATGTTATGTGATGTGACTTACCTAGCGTGGTCAGTTTGAAACAGGAAAAAAGGGGGACTGTCAGGATCATAAGGTAATTTGCATAAAAGAAGCAATATAAAGAGAACAAAATACTTTTTTATACAAGTAAATGGTAACAGAGACACTTATCAAAAATATGAAATGTTGGGTAACATACAGTTTAAGTAGTGTATGGATTATTTCTGGACAATAAGGATATCATTTAGTGTCACTTTAACCGCTTGCCTACCGGGCACTTCTACCCCCTTCCTGCCCAGGCCAGTTTTCAGCTTTCAGTGCTGTCGCAATTTGAATGGCAATTGCGCGGTCATGCAACACTGTACCCATATGAAATGGTTATCATTTTTTTCACACGTATAAAGCTTTCTTTTGGTGGTATTTAGTCACCACTGGGTGTTTTATTTTTTGCACTATAAACAAAGAAATAGCAAAAAATGTGGGGATAGAAAAGTTTTTCTTTGTTTCTATTATACAATTTTGCAAACAGGTCATTTTTCTCCTTAACTGATGTGCATTGATGAGGCTGCACTGATAGGCGGCACTGATAGGCAGCACTGATGGGCACTGATAGGCGACACTGATGAGGTGGCACGTATAGGCAGCACTGATAGGTGGCACTGAGGAGCTGGCACTGATGATGTTGCATTGATATGCAAGAATGATGGGCACTAGTAGGCGGCACTGATGGACAGCACTGATGGATGGCACTGACTGATGGTACTGATTGGCGGCACTGCTGGGCACTGATGGGTGGCTCTGACTGATGGCACTGACTGGCGGCACTGCTGGGCACAGGTGGGTGGCACTACTAGGCACTGATGGGCACAGGTGAGTGGCACTGATGGGCACAGGTGAGTGGCACTGCTGTGCACTGCTAGGCGCAGGTGGGTGGCACTGCTGGGCACTTGTAGGCGGCACTGCTGGGCACAGGTGGCTGGCACTGGTGGGTGGCACTGATCATCAGGGCACTGATGATCGGTGCCGATCCGACCTCTGACAATTACCGGTTATCAGCAATACTTCCCTCGTCCTGTGACAGCATGAGGAAAGTGCAGCCGATATCCGTCAACTGCATTTACCTGGTGATTTACATTGGACACCGCTGATCATGTGCTAAAAGGCCACAGTGATTGGCCTTTTACCACATCGCATGATCAGCTGTGTCTGTAGGACACAGCGATCGCTGAGTGACACCCTCCCAAAACTGGACAACCGCACTGTAGCCGTCATTCGACTATAGCGCAGTTGGCAAGTGGTTAAGTAAACACGGATCCCCTCATTCCTTTATTTTTTACAGTAGTGCAGCCTCTCTCAACCTTTTCAACACAGAGGAACCCTTGAAATGACTTTTGGTCTCGGGGAACCTCTGCTAAAAATGACTATATCTACAGCTCATGATACATTCATGTGATGGTCAGTGGGAAGAATGTTCCTTATACTTGTGGTCATTGAGAAGAATTACCCCCTTATAGATAGTAAAAATATCAATGGTGTCAGTGGGAACCTATCTGAGAGGTAGATATTGCTCGTTGCTCAAGGAACCCTTAGCAATCTCTGGAGGAACCCTAGGGTTTCATGGAACCCTGGTTGAGAAACCCTGCAGTAGAGGGTAAAATATTCTACTTATATTGTAATCTCCATATATTGTTTTCTTGCAGTATAGTCATTCATTTCTTCTTTGCACATTAAGACATTAAGCATGTGCCAGATATTTTTTCCCCTTAGCATGACAGAAGGCCGCTCGTAGTTTTAAATGCTACGGATGATTCACCGCAAAATAAGCACAATGTTTTCTGCCTGGCATACAATTAGGAGTATTGCTCCAGCTCCTGGTGTTTGTTCAGTAGTAATGGAAGATCAGAGGAAGGATCAGCTGAACCTGTCACTGGAGGCTCTCTGTCACAATGATGGGAAGTCTTCAGTAAATAAAGTATTTCAATGCTTCTAATCTGGCAGCCCGGCCAACAGGCATCAGTGATTGGAGAAGAAAAACAATCACTCAGGAGTGAAATTACCCCTAATAAGGAGAATTCAGCTGTTAGTTAAGAATTGACTTCACAGTATATTACAGAAGCTCTTTAAAAGGATGAGGAACTTTGCTATTATTCTAGTCTCTGGATTTACCAAACCTAATCCTGTTTTGTCAGCACTCTGGGGGAAATTACAGAGGCAGGGATGTGAACTTATTTCCCAGCCAATGGAAATGCAACTGCAACTTATCCGTCAATTAATTTTCAAATTGTTCTGTGAATTTGTTTGCCAATGTGATCTGAAGGTGTATACACATAACTGAATAGATAACATATTTGGGCCTCATGCACACAGGCTTGAAAAATGCAATTTTCGGAGATGTCTGGTAATTTTTTAATGCTTCTGAATGCAGCTGCAATATGTCTATACACATGGAGGTATTTAACTACTTGCCCTCCAGAGGCTTTACCCCCCGCCCTGACCAGGCCATTTTTTGCGATACAGCGCTGCGTAACATTATTTGACAATTGCGCGGTCATGCAATGCTGCACCCAAATTTAATTTACTTCCTTTTTTCCCACAAATAGAGCTTTCTTTTGGTGGTATTTGATCTCATCTGTGGTTTTAATTTTTTTGCGTTATAAATAAAAAAGGCCGACAGTATTTTTTTTTTTACTTTTTGCTATAAAACATATACATTGAAAAATATAAAAAATCAAATTTTGTCATAAATTTAGGTCATATTGTACTCTGCTACATGTCTTTGCTAAAAAAAAAAATCCCAATACTTGTAAATTAATTGGGTTTACATGAAAGTTATAGTGTCTACAAATGGCAGTATATATACTGGAATTTTTTTTAATATAAGTAATGGCGGCGATCAGCAACTTATAACAGGACTGCGGTGGGCATTCTGACACTGGGGGGGAACTGACTAACTGCCACTCACATCCCAATGACACTAATACAGTGATCAGTGCTAATAAAAAGCACTGCCACTGTACTAATGGCACTGGGCTGGAAGGGGTTAACACCTGGGGCGATCAAAGGGTTAACTGTGTGTTGTTTTGCTGTATGTGCTGTATTTTACTAGGGGAGCATGCTGCTTTGTATTGTTCTGCTATGGGGTGCTGACAGGGGAGAGATCTGTGTTGTTTACACACAGACCTCTCCCCTTTCACTGTTCCTTGGCGATCACCAGGTGCCCGCAGGGGGAAATTTCCGTCCGCGTTTCGGTGATTGACATCTGTAGCAGCCAATGGCGGTGAATTTAGGGCAGGGTTATGATGATGATGATTACTGTATACATGTCATATCACTATAATGGAGTTTTATATTTTGTACTCTTAATTATAAAGAAAAATGTAATTTCATAAGCTTTAAGGGGCGTGGTTGGGGTGGGGTGGGGTTTGGGGTGGGGCGGGGGTGGGGTTGGGGGCAGACCTGGGCAAGGTTGGGTGGGGCAACTGGTGGAGAGTAAGTTTTGTGACCGGCTAGTAGGTCTGGACTCGAAATTTTAACCCCTGGATTAAATAATATACACTGATTTGGCTATTCTTACGAAAGAAATGTAGCAGAATACGTTAGCCTACATTTATGAAGAAAGATTTTTTTTTTTTCAAAATTTTATAACAGAAAAATAAAAACTTGTTTATGTTCGGCCAGTCTGCATACAATCATAACAATTACCAAACATTTAAAGATTACTGAGAAATGTGAAAATCTTAAACATCAGCTACCATTAAAGCACATAGCTAATTACTTTCATAGTTAACCATATATGGTACATCCATTGTATCCCATCTTGCAATGTCATTACTGCTTTATAGGCCATTATGCCGCCAAACAGGTTTTTACTGCTGGTCTTATAGCAGGCATATCGTTTAATGTGTCTGAGCCATCCTCATATCTAGTAGTAGAAGAATTGTAAAGGATAGGCATATTTTTCTGTTCATTCTAGCATAAGAAATAAATGTTTATGGATGTGTGGGGTAATGAGTACAGTAAGCAGAAGAGTGGTTTAAAGCCATGCAATGTGTTCAAAAAATACAATTTCTTTACTTGTTATCCAGCCAGTTTGCATAAGTATAAAAACCAAGACGTCAATATTCATATATATGCACCAATGATAGGGGGACAATGCAAAGACAGTTATCATCCATTAGCAGGAAATACCTTAAACAAAAAAGGGTACATTTACCCCGGACCAGTACAATGGGGGTGGGGGAGCAGAAGGGGCACCTACTGTGGGTGCAGTGTTTTTATGTAGATAGGGTTTGCTGAGAGCTTGCCAGTGCCCCATTCTCTGGATGCTTGAGTGACAGGAGTGATGCTATTGTCACTCCTGTCATTCTGAATGCAGAACATAGGAGTAGGGAGGCAGCTACTGGAGGGAGGATTCTGCTTTCTAATCCCTCCAACAGCTGTAGAGAGTGGGTGGGGTGACACTTATTCTGAGAACACAGACACCTCCTTCTTAGCATGGGCACCTGCCAGGGAATGAAGGTGAACTGCCCTTCATACCTCCCCTTGTCATGTGACATCACACATAGAGGGGGTAAGAAGGGGAAGCTGCTTCCCCAAGTTAGTCCCAGAGCTCCCCTCTCCCTGTCATGGACATCTTACCTCCCCAGGGCTCATTTACACTTGCAGCTAGCAGTGGTTAAAAAATGCAATTGAGCCACATTTTACCACCCCCCAACTATTCCCCTTTAAGCTGCAAAAGCAATAGATGGGGGTACACATGCAGCAGCAAGAATTTATCCTCCTGTTGTGCTCAGAGGGCGGTATTGCCACCCCGAATTTGACTTATTTGACTGAAGGGGCCATGCCACAAGCACCCTGCAATGCATGTGGTTGCAGATGGTGGCAGGGGCTTTTAGAGGTTAAAACAGATGGTAAGCAGGTGACATAATGCCTCCTCACTGCCTGACCAGTGCCTTCTGAATGGTGGTTGATCTTCAGAGGGATAACGCTAGTGTAAACAAGTCCTCATCCTAATTCAGGGACATGGGGGCACTTTTTCCTTCCAGTGACATCGCCGATGCTGGACATTTTTCCTTCCAGTGCCACTATCAACACAGGGGCATTGTTCCTTTCCATTGACATCATCAGCATAAGGGCATTTGTTTCTTCTAGTGACACCACGGTCACAGGGACATTTTTTCTTCCAGGGCAGGGACACCACTGATACATGGTGCTTTCACTGACAGTAAAGCAATTTTTCCTTCCAGTGACACCACCAATGCAGAAGCATTTCTTCCTTCCAGTGACACCACCAACTCAGAAGCATTTCTTCCTTCCAGTGACACCATCGATGGAGGGGCATTTTTTCTTTCAGTGACACTACTGATGAAGGAACATGTTGCCTTCTAGTGACACCACCAAAGTAGAAGCATTTTTTCCTTCCAGCTACACCACCGTAGCAAATATTTAAGTAGATTTACAATTTCACCACTGCAGTTATCTGACAATATGTCAAATAGCTGCTCCCCCACTATGTACTGTGGTTCCTCCCACTGGCCCATTCACTACAGTTTTAGACAGAGAGGTGAAGGGTTAGGTAAACCAGGTACTTTGGGGGAGGTTTAATAAAACAGGTGCAGCTGTGCATGGTAGCCAATCAGCTTCTAACTTCAGCTTGTTCAGTTAACCACTTGTCCTCCAGAGAATTTACCCCCCTTCCTGACCAGGCCATTTTTTGCGATACAACACTGCGTTACTTTAACTGACAATTGCGCGGTCATGCAACGCTGCACCCAAATGAAATTAACATCCTATTTTTCCCACAAATGGAGTTTTCGTTCAGTTGTATTTGGTCACCTGTGCAGTTTTTTTTTGCGCTATAAACAAAAAAAGATCGACAATTTTGAGAAAAAAAAAACAATATTTTTGACTTTTTGCTATTAAACATGTCCAGTAAAAAAATGGTAAAAATCAAATTCTGTCATAACTTTAAGCCAAAATGTATTTTGCTACATGTCTTTGTTATAAATAAAAGAATCCCAATATGTGTAAATTAATTGGTTTATGTGAAAGTTATAGCGTTTACAAATGGCAGTATAAATACTGGGATTTTTTTACATTTTTTTTACTACTAATGGCAGCAACCAGAGACTTATAGCAGACTGCAGCAGGCATTCTGACACTGGGGGGAACTGACTTGGTGTCACTCACATCCCCAGTGACGCCAATACAGTGATCAATGCTAATAAAAGCACTGACACTGTGCTAATGGCACTGGTCATGAAGGGGTTAACATCAAAGGGTTAACTGTGTGCTGTTTCACTATGGGGGCTGTGTGTGTGCTTCGCTGTAAGTTCTGCTATGCAGAGCTATACAAAGCAGTGTGCTGGAGCTGACAGGGGAGAGATCTGTATTGTTTACATACAGATCTCTCCCCCGTCGGAGATACTCTGTGATCACTGGGTGCTGGCGAGTGATTGACAGCCGATGTCGCTAATGGTGGCGCCAGTAGGGGTTCTCGCGCGCCTTCTACCCAGAACTGCAAAATCATGTATATTTTCTCACCCACGCCGCCCTGTAGCAGTATTTCTGTTATAGGGCGGCACAGAAATGTTCAATATTTCAACAAAAAAAAATAGGAAGCTGCTTGGTTTCTCTGTAGAACTGCACCAGATTCTGCATCATGCAGTTTTAGTAAATAACCCCCTATATGTCCTTGACAAACTTTCAGATTGGGTTCAGTAAGGCTAACTGTATCTCTTTTCACTTAAAAACATTCTCAATACCTACATATAAAATAATTGTTCAGCTATTTTTCTTTTTTCCTTTTCCTCCTTTTATACATTGTTAGTCTTAAGGCGTCTCATTGGTAACACCAGCCTTCCACAATTTATATATGAAAGCGAAAGCTTATTGTATGTGATATGGAAGCATAAAAATGATTGACATAAGCTTTCCCTTGTGTAAATGAGGGCAGTCAGGAGCATTTCTGTTGTATATAGCTTTTTGTGTATGTGTACATCAAATACAGAGCTACTTGTTCCATGTCTCTTGTGCTGTTTTGAGCCTTTTACTTTATATGGTGTATGGGGTGATACTGTCAGGCTGGAAGAAACAGATTAATGCTGGCTGGGAGCTCACATCACTTTTATGTTGTGTTTATAGTTTATGAAGCTGTATGCCAGAGAGACAGAACATACTCCGGGGTTGTTTGCTATATTTTGCTTCCTTTCTTTATGATCAGTCTTATTATATGTTTTTTTAAAAACAATATTAAACCCAAAACCAAACATGTCATGTCAAATGTGGCAGCTTGCCAATCATTAGATGTGGTGGCTGCAGTACTTTTCTTTTTTAGGCTTTTCCCCCTCTTTTTTACTTGGTAAAGTAGCCAGTAACACACCTACTGTATTAGAGTGCCTCCACTCTGGATGAAGGAGCACAGGGGGCACTGCAAACAGCAGCATTGTCAGTCTGGGGGGTGGAGAGTGTGAGATGCACTAGCATATTTAAATACTGTACACTAACAAGCTGAAGCTGAACTCCAGCCAGGGGCGGACTGACCATTTGGAAACTCTGGCACTGCCCGAGGGTCCGGGGTCAGTAGGGAGCCCCATGAGATGCCCCTGGTACCTTTTTCATAGGCTTTTTTGAGTTTGGGCAAAGACACAGGGGCCCCATGATCTCCTATTGCCCGGGGGACCCATGAGTGGTCAGTCCCCCACCTGACTCCAGCTAACACTTTACAAGCAGTTACAGTAAACAGTTTTTTTTTCCTTTTTGGGATAAAGGTTTACATAAAAGCTGATCATTGTAAGCGCCCCTGCCAGTGACACATTCTGTTACTCTAAGTTCACGCGTTTTCTGCAGCGTTTTGCATTTTTTGGAAATGCAGTGCAGTCCATTTAGCATAATTTCCTATGGGACATGTTCACATCAGTGCGTTTTCATCCAGTGCATTTTTTGGAAAGGGTCATGGATTTTTTCAATTTTGCCTTTTTTGTTCTATAGACTTCAATGGAAACAGTCTATAGGCTGCAGAAAAGCACATATTGCATTTTTGCCATGTTTTTAATGTGTTTTGTGTTTTAAATCTGCCTAGCAACAACAAAAATAATTAAAAACAAATTTACCCCCCCCCCTGCAAAACGCATCAAAAACGTGTCAAAATTGCGTAAAAAACTCAACTCAAAATGCAATGCAGAAACAGCTCAAACACAACCTTGCATAGGTGTGAACCTAGCCTTGAGCCTAGAGAGCTTGTTTTTACAATATAATGGGAGACAATACAGCAACAATACAGTTCAATACAAGAGGGATAGGAGGGCCCTGCTCCTTGGAGCTTACAATCTAGGAGAAATAGAAGAAAGAACTTCTAAAAAAGAAAAATAATGCAACTATTTAAGAATCGGTAAGCTGAAATATAATAAATGTTTGCTGTTGGGCTAAATATTGCTTTAATTAGGAGTCTGTGGTCACCTTTACAACAACAGATATTCATAGATGGACACATACTATGTTTCCATATTTGAGATTTTTTACGGTTTAACCATAAATGCCCATTGCTGCTTGATTTTACCAAGATGAGGAACCTGTAGCCTTAACTTCCAACTGTCCCTGATTGGAGGGCCTGTTCCTATATTGGAACTGTATAGACCTATATGAAAAAATACAGTAAAAGGATGTATTTATAAAAAAACAAAATTGCACAGCAAAAAATAATGTATTTGTATCCTGAAAAACTACATGTACATTTATTCCCTGAAAATGGGGAAAAAAATTGGATTGCTATTGCTAAGCTATTTTCTTTCTGGGTTGAAAGTTGTTCATTTATACTTAATAGAGCGAATCAAGACATTACTGCATTATGGCCACTAGATGGAGGTAGTGATCACATAAAATAAGTATTTATTTATATGATTGGCAGCTCCATCTAGTGGCCATAATGCAGTATTTTCCTGATTTACTCTACTTTTTATAAATAAATAAATGGTAATAGCCTAAAAGGGTTAGGCAGTAATCCCTTTAGCATCTGAACACCTAATATCCCCCTAGATATTGGGCAATGTGCAGCACTATAACATATATAAAACCCCTCAAACTAATACATATGTACTGTGTATTTACAAGAAAAAAAACGTGAAGAAATGAAAATATTCAACGTGACTACATACTTATAGCCATGCTCATGTAAAATCAATATTGATTAATCACAATCTGTGATACTCAAAGTCCATATTTAAAGTCCTGTAATAAAGTTTTATCCATTGCTTAATAAAGCACAAGGAATAACACGTTATTATGGGACTCTGAATATGGATTTTTGAGTATCAAAGATTGAGAAAGAGGGAGCTCACAGGCTGGATTGATGTGAACTTATTTGTAAGATACTTATCAAGAACCCCCTCTTTGGAATATATGTGCCTTGACTACCTTGACATACCATGCTGTATTTATGGTGACTTACTTACATTGGGTCTGGATGGTTCCCATTGGGAATTTGGTCCTTCTATTTTCAGAGTATGTGCACAAGACCATTGGCTATTTACTGAATGTACCTGAATTTCCCACCAGAGAGGCAGTGGCTTCACCTTGGTCTACTCGTTTGCATCTCTATGGGCATCATACCCATGCTATGAATTCCAGTCTACCCTACTGATTGATACTACCCTATTAAAGATAAGGAGTGGGTTCCAGTGTACTGATTCTGTCACTCCTGAAGAAGGATTTCCAAAACGCATCAAGTCAACATGTGAATTGTAATCGGAATCTTTGCATGTTGTGAACCCCTATATGGACAGCAATCTTTAATGTTGTGTAATAGATTTAGAATGGTACACAAGGAAGTTGTTTTTATAGGAATCAGTTTCTCTTCTTTATGTCCACACAAAGTCTGTAACTACATATTTTATTCACACAGGGCTTTTTTTTCTCAGAGAATAGTTGCAGCAACTCCCCCTTTTGAGTCACTTCTTGTCTCTGCCCCCTACCCACCTCCCAGTGAGAATATAGAGCCAAGTATCATTTTGTGGTGCTAAGTAATTTGTATGGAATTTGTTAATGATAACAAGAAAAGCAGTAAATTAGATCCTCAGCAGGCAGCAGCAAAATGCCCTCCCCAGCCACTATAGACCCCCCAGCAATAATGGACTCCAACAACAATAGACCCCTGACAGCAACAACAGATTTCCCAGCAGCCAGCATCTATAGACTCTCCAGCAGCCAGCAACAATTGACTCTTCCCTCAACAGTAGATCCCTTTTAGCAACAACTGACTCCCCCCAACAATATAAGCCCCCCAACAACAATAGACCCCACCCCCACCAGCAACAATAAACCTCCCCAGCAACAATAGACAGCCATGAAAAATAGATGCCCTCCAGCAAAAATAGATCTCATGGCAGCCAGCAACAATAGACCCTCCAGCACACCCTGCACCCATTGCCATTACATACATTTAGTCCTGAAGATGCCCCACATTCCTGCTGTAAAAAAGTCCTGGTCAACAGTAGATCCAATTCTGCAACAATTGACCCCCAGCAACATGACCCCATCCAGCAACAATAGACCTTCCCAAAAACAATAGATCATCATGCAAATATAGATCCCCTCCAGCAACTATAGATCCCCTAGCGGCCAGCATTAATAGACCCTCCAGCACACCCCTGCACTCCTTGCCATTACGTACATTTAGTGCTGGAGGTGCCCGTGCTCCTGCTGAAAAAAAGCCCTGGATGTACATGATTTGCTGTGATGTGTACATATAGCACACACAGTCTAAGTTTCTCTCTGGATATAGATCGGTGGACAACATTTTATTGTGAACAAATGTGCCACAACCATTCTTCTGAGATACGCTGTCAGCTGACCTACATCCCACCTTTTCTGTTCAGAGACTTTACTCTGATTTACTAACATCAACAAAACTGGGGCAAATGTCCTACGACAGATGGTAGAACGGATACAGAGGAGGGCCCCCCTGGACATATGCAGAGGAGGGGAAGACACCCTTGGACATCTCCAAAATACAATTTTCACAATAATAAATGCAGAACGCTCCTGAAGGAGCCGCTGATAAACAAATTCTTTTCCCCATGATTAACAGGCACTCAAAATTTTCCCCATCTCCACTGGCTCAAAGAAAACAGTCTAGGGTTGCCTTTTTGATGTTTTATTAAGTTGAACTGGGATAGGGTTAAGAGAGCATGGGATTCCCCCAGAACTGTAGAAAAAGTCTCAATCTCGCCACAGCTGGCAGGTCTGTAGAAAAAGTCTCAAAATCTCTCCACTGCTGGCAGGGCTCTATGATTTCTTCCAAAGAACTGGTAGCTGCACACAGTCACTAACATCTAGCACTGAGGTCATCTACTCACAATCTACTGGGCACTCTCCAGTGAGGAAGACACAAACTCATAATACCACAGGACAGCTGGACACTCTTGACCCAACTTCATCTGGGTACTATTCAGGGAGTTCTCCTGACCCAGAAACTTCATGTTTTGCAAATAGGCCTCCCAGCTGTTGCTCCAGCTGGGACCTTGATGACCTCTGAATGGCAACTCCAGCAACCTGCCCCAGTGGCAGGGCCACTTTCTCCTTTTCTCATCTGGCAGGACTAGACCCAGCAACCTCTCTTCTCTACCTCAGGCCTCAGACTATTTAGAGGCACTCCAACCATCTTCTGGGCACACCCCTCTAGGGATTGGCTGGATCCTCATAAATATTCAGGCTGCCTCCTCTGTTCTTCCTCCCATTATAAATCTAGAATCCACTAGAATATAAGGGGAAACAATCAGATCAGCATCCTGTTAGGCACTGAGCAGGCTACAGCAATCAACTCCACTGGTTACAGAGGAGCCAAACTAAATTTGCCTAGCAATCTACAGTCAAGGGCGCATTTACCGCAAGGCAAACAAGGCATTTGCCTAGGGTGGCATCGCCGCCCCCTGAAAGAAGAGATGGAAGAAAGGACACACACAACATGGGGACCAGGTGGGATCTGAGAGAGGCTGTGGGCTGCTTGATGGTGTATGCAAAGCCTGACTCTTGTTCCCAAGGATGTCTGGTGCTGTGGAGGAGTCTTTTCTCTCAGGTTGAGGGGGGCGGTGGTAGCGGAAGGCTCTCTTGGGTGGGGGTAGGGTGTTGTTGGTCATTCTTAAGGCTCTCTTCGTGGGGGAGGGGAGTGTTGGTCGGTGTCAGGGTCTTTCCATGGGGGAGCCGATTTTTGTGCTGCCTAGGGCAGCACGAAACCTAAATACACCACTGCCTACAGTAACAAGGAGGGTGCTACATAAATATCTACTTGTACTACTGTGTTGTAACTATGCTGTCTCCTTTCATTTTGTAAAGTGCTGAGCAAAGTGTTGACGCTTCTGTATCTTTTTCTTTTTTCGCACATGCATTGGAAATTGCTTCTACTTCCGATAAGAGGCTTGCCCTAAGTGGATGGACATTTGCATTTTATAATTCTTACCTTTGGATGGACTTTGCTCATAACTATTGGGACTATTACCATTGGATTTTATTATTCTGTTAGCGATCGCTTTCTTTTGCACCTTTTTTTATTACTATTGCTATATAAATCCTGTATGATAATATTACATTATCTATATTCATCCATTTAGATAACAGCTCCTCAGCTATACAAATTCTACAACATTGATTTATTTCAGGTACTTATATAGCGCTGTCAATTTACACAACGCTTTACATATATTTATTGTACATTCACATCAGTCCCTAACCCTCAAACAGTGTACAATCTAAAGTCCCTAACTCACATTCATACATACACATACTAGGGACAATTTAGACAGGAGCCAATTAACCTACCAGCATGTCTTTGGAGTGTGGGAGGAAACAAGAGTACCCGGAGGAAACCCACACAGTCACAGGGAGAACATGCAAACTCCAGGCAGGGAGTGCTGGGGTTGGGATTCGAACCAGTGACCCAAGTACTGAAACTGTGCTGCCCATTTGCCATATACTGTATATAGTAAGCTCCAACACAGTGATCCTGCACTTTCATGGGGGTGTTTCACTCCGAGCTATTCCAAGCTGCAGTGCATAGGTACAGTGAGTAAAGAAAAAAAGTTAAACATTAAAAAAAAGAAAAAAATTTTTAAAATTAAAAAAAAAAAAAAATAGGGCAGACTCAATGGACCACTTGGTCTTTTTTCTGTTGTCACTCTTCTATGTTTCTATGGAGATGTCAAAAGCCAGGTTATGAGATATCATTTTTGTATTTAATGTTTTTATGCTGTACTTTTGACAACTGGTACCTTTTTTAACACAAGCGTGGCTCTTCAATTTTTAGGGAAGGTTTTCTTTAGGAACAGAGGGTTGGAATGATCAATTTGTCAAATATGCAGTTATGCCATTAGTGGTATTTTTAGATAATATAGACTGGTACCATTGGGTTTAACGTACCAAAGCAATAGAAAATGTTCACTTAGCTCAGTGAAAACGATTCATCTATGTTCATTTTGAATACTTAATCATAGGCAAGAGATTGAAAAAAAAAAAAGGATTTTGCCATGTGATTGGATGATTGCAGTGAACTCAACTTCACTTTATTCAATGAACTGAGACCATTCTTTACATCTTTGGAGAATCAACTCATCTATAAATTTTCAAAGCAGAACGGACCAATACATGCATTTAAAAGGACATATGAATACATAACAGCAGACTGTACAATCTTAGGCTACTTTCACACTGATCCGCCGCAAAAATGCCTAAAAAACGCATAGGCATTTTTACTGCGTTTTTACCACGTTTTTGCTGCGTTCTTTAAAGGACACGTGACTTAACCTCTTTCCGCCTGGCCCATTGCTGATAAACGGCCAGATGGGAGCGCTGCCGATGAGGGGGCACATTTCTAAACGTCTCCCCACGCATCCATTGCCTGTGGCCGCTTTGCGGGAGAGCGCAATACAGCGATCTGTGACCGCTGGGTCCAACGCATGCAGTGGAACACAGATCACTGTACGGGACCTCTGCGGGAGGTCTCAATTCATGTGATCCCTGATTGGCCAATCAGTGATCACATGAACAGTAGTAAACAACTTCCTGACATCATTGCTTACCACGTGTGAAATCTGGGAATGATCACAGAGATCACATGGTACAAGGCTATATTCACAACAGCCTTGTACCATGTGACAAGCTGTGACCAATTACAGCTCTCACAGTATTTCTCAATGGCTGCAGGAATGCAGCCGGAGATAAATTGAAATGAGTGCTTTTACAACCTTTATGGGTGTAAAAGCAATCAGTGTAAAAAAAAAAATCTTCATCACCCCCAAGTAGTACAGTGTCACTATGGTGACATTGTACTGCTAGGGTGACTGTATAGTATGCAAAAAAAACCCAAAAACATAAACAATAATATAAAAACTAAATTATAATTTTTTTTTATTAACTAATTTGGGTAATTATTTTTTTTTTATCAAAAAGACAGCTGAATATATTTTGGCCAAGATTTGTGAAGAAAGATTATTTATTTGCAACATTGTATAAGAAAGACACTTTTTTAAAAAACATTTTGGTCATTTTCATTTATTTAGCAAAACAATGAAAATCCCAGTAGTGAATAAATACCAGCAAAATAAAGTTGTATCTGTCTCAAAAAATGCTAAAAATTTCATATGAGTACAGTGTTGCATGACCGCGCAATTGTCATTCAAAGTGTGATAGTGCTGAAAGCTGAAAATTGGTCTGGACTGGAAGGGGGTGAAAGTGTCCGGACTTGAAGTGGTTAAAACTACACCAAAACTGCTTCTCAGAGTCGTTTTTCAGGCGTTTTTCATTGATTTCAATGGGAAGAGGCATTTTTGGGGTGTTTTTTTAACTTCTTAAACATGGCCCAAAGATGCTGCAAATAGGAATTTTTATACCGCACCCCAAGCGCAACTATGTATGAAAACATACATAGATATACATTCACATACATAGGGATGCAGTTTTCTTGAGCTTTTCAGGCACTTTTTTAAAAGCAAAAACGCTTGAAAAACTCCTCATTGTGACAGTAGCCTAAGTAGCAGTCAAAACTATTTAACAAAAGAAAGCCTTGTCTATGTTGGCCTAATTGTACAGCAAGCCAACAGATGAGTTACTATTGTATCTTTCATTGCCAATGATATTGGAGGTGGACACAGGGTGGCACAGGGTAGCAGAAATGGATTTCACTGGAGGAAAGTCAAGAGCTGCTGAAGTGTTTCCACTTAAGGGCTCATGTACACTGCAGCTGATAAACTCACGTTCAGGAGCTTTTCTGCGTTTTTTTCAGCAGCCCCTGAACTCCCCCTAATGTTTTCCTATGTGTCCATGTACACTATGTCGTTTACAGGCAGTTGAGTTTACAGTTGTTTTTTTGAACACACCAAACTTGCGTTCAGGAGCAGATTTTAGCAGCATTTCAAATGCCAAACACTTGTAAACGCTTGTAAAAGCAGCTAACCATGTTTATGTGTTTTTGCGTTTAGAAGCATTTTTTTAGCTGTTCCATATCCAGATGCTGCCCAGAGCCTTTTTTCATCATCAGAAATGCATGCAAAGCGTTTTCCATGTATTCATATGGACCCAGTACACCAGTGCAGTCAGTTGCAGGTTTTACGTGAAGGAAAAAATGGTAGAACGTGCTGCATTATGCTCATGATGGGATCCATAGTGAATACAACCAGAAAAGACAGGTAATCTCAACTCATACTGCTCTCTCTGCTTCTGCTCTCTCTATTTCTCTCAAAAGGTCTGAAATAGTTAATTTTTACTATTTTTCAGTGCATTCTGGGCATTTTGGAAGGTCTCCTGATGTTATCTTTAAAAAATGCTTCTAAACGCAAACGCACATAAATGCAGTATGCAAATGTGGCTAAACAGACATTTTTTAACCTACGTTTTCCAGCAGTCAGTTTCCATCGTTCAGAAGAGTTTTCCAAACATCCCGTGTACATGAGCCCTAATACTGCCAAGTCTGCCTTGCTTGGACACTGTATATTTTAAATTGGAGGTGAGGATTGCTGAAATACAGTATGTGCGCTGCTAGAATGACATTTGTATGCACAGTATGGTAGCCACTTCTTGAACTGTCAGATATGGTTTGGCTTAGGTCATTTAAAACTGTCCTAAAATAGCTTAATCTATGTATGTATATTTCAACCTGTACATTTATATATACTATTTCTAACTGATAGATGACATAGAGGTTTCAAGAATAAATGTACACATATTTCAAAATTTAAATTTAAATGTTACATATTAAGATCTCTTAAATGTAAAAATGTTCAAAAACTCACTGAACTGGTACAATTTGAACAGTTTCCTTGAAAGTCGCTCGCTGTTCTGATTGCTTGTGTTACTGCAATTTATCTACCCCAAAATGCAAAATGTCTACCACTGATTGCTTATCAATGACACCATCTGTATGAAAAGCAAAGATTGTTTTTGCAATTTTGGAGAAGGCTGCACCAGGGATCGTTGGCAGATTGGAGCAGGAAAAGTTTAATACACTGAAGTGGGCTTGCTGGGGGTTAACGAGTTTTTTTCTACTTTAATCCCTGTTAGTTTAACCCCTTCACGCCTGAGGGAAAAACAAATCTTAATGCCTAAGCACAATTTTGCAACTTTGACATGTGTTAGTAATACCATACATATCAATACAACTACTTTGTGCATCCTGGTGGATTATACCTTGGGTTTTTTTCAGGACAAATTGGCCTTTTATTTGGTGGTAAATGGTAATGAATATCTCTTTTTTTATTATCAAATGAAAATTGACCGAAAATAGAAAAAAAGTTAGTTGTATATTTCTTGCTACTACCATAACAAACCACCAAAGAACAATCCAAAATAATTTCTCCTGCTTCTGACAATTGCAGAGATACCATATATGTGTATGTTAGTTGTTGTTTGTACCTGTAGTACGGCCCACAAACAATAGTGCGCATTTTGCGTTTTTTTTATCCTAACTGACACTGATACTAATTTAAAAAAAAAAATACTGACCCTGACCTTTGACCCTGACCTTGACCCAAACACTAACCCTGGCACTGACCTAGATCAAACCTTGATGTATTTTTTTTTTAATTTTATTTATTTATTTATTTTTTATATATTATTATTCTTATTTATTTTTTTACAAACGCTTTTTTTCTCTCGGAAAGGACAGAGAAATATACAATGTATCTCTCTCCTCCATTCAGAGAGAGAAAACAAGGGGGGAGGGCTTCACAGTGACTGATCACTGTGATATCCAATCAGAGGCTTTCACAACGATCATGTGACCCGGAATTGGGAGTTCATTAGAATGGGACCCAGGGCTCTTACTGACACCTTGGTCTTTGTGCTGGGAGTGCGCCGTGCAGCCCGCTCCCAGCACAAAGCAGGTATGCAAATTAGCAGCCCCACGGAAAAAAGCCCAGTCCAGTGGGGCTGCTAATTTGCTTAAGCTCTGCTCCAAGGGGTTAAAGTATTCATTTTATTCTATCATTTGTTTAATTTAAAATCTCACTAAAATTGTAGTATAAAGAATTGTGTTTTAATGTTTTTTGTAATGCAACACTGAAAAAATTAAAATAAATAAAAATGGAAAAAAGTTAAATATTATGCATTAGAAAAATATAAATAAAAAATTGCAGAAAAACAATAGGGAGAGAAGGGGAAGGAGTTCCTTAGGACTGATTACAGTAAACTAATGAATAATAAGGGGTTAAATTGGAACAAATTTGATTTAAAGTGACTGCTAACCTTTATCTGAACCCAGTGAAGCAACTGGCCTCAGGTGATACAAAGAGATGGAACAAATCCTCCTACTGGGCAGCACAGTGGCTAGCACTTCTGCCTAGCAGCATTAGGGTCATCAGTTCAAATCCCAACCATGGTACTGCCCAGGGGTGGACTGACAACTCCTGGGGCCCCCAAGCAATAGGGGATCATGGGGCCCCTGTGTCCTTGCCCAAACTCAAAATAGCCTATGTAAAAGGTGCCAGGGGCATCTCATGGGGCCCCCTACTGACCCCAGGCCCTTGGGCAGTGCCTGAGTTTCGAAATGGTCAGTCCGCCCTTGGTACTGCCTGCATGGAGTTTGCATGTTCTCTCTGTACATGTGTGGGCTTGCTCTGGATTCTTCTCACACTCCAAAGGCATGCTGATAGATTAATTGGCCCTAGTATGTAAATGTGACTTAGGGGCCTTGGATTGTAAACTCCTTGAGGACAGGGACAGATGTGAATGCACAATATATGGAAAGAGCTGTCTAAATTGACAGTGCTACATAAGTACCTGTAAAAAACAATAGATAAGTTGTTCCTGTCTATCTGCAGCTACCTGTCCCCTACATGCATTCAAAGTGCAGAATTTACTCTTGATCTTTCAGCTCTGAAAAGTAGGGGGCAGGGATCTGAAGTTACATTAGTGGGGAGACCTCTGAGAGCGGATTGGAAGGAAGACATGTACCCAGGAACAGAGCTGCCCACTTGGAAGAAAAATATATTTTAAAAATATTCTTCCAAATATATTGACATATATTTGAAATGCTACAATTTTGTCCATATTCAATATATTTCAAATATATTTCAATAAATAAATAAATAAATAAATATATATCTATACAGTATCTCACAGAAGTGAGTACCCCCCTCACATTTTTGTAAATATTTTGTTATATCTTCTCATGTGACAACACTGAAGAAATGACACTTTGCTACAATGTAAAGTAGTGAGTGTACAGCTTGTATAACAGTGTAAATTTGCTGTCCCCTCAAAATAACTCAACACACTTCCATTAATGTCTAAACCGCTGGCAACATAAGTGAGTACACCCCTAAGTGAAAATGTCCAAATTGGGCCCAAAGTGTCAATATTTTGTGTGGCCACCATTATTTTCCAGCAATGCCTTAACCCTCTTGGGTATGCAGTTCACCAGAGCTTCACAGGTTGCCACTGGAGTCCTCTTCGACTCCTTCATGAGGACATCATGGAGCTGGTGGATGTTAGAGACCTTGCGCTCCTCCACTTTCCATTGAGGATGCCCCACAGATGCTCAATAGGATTTAGATCTGGAGACATGCTTGGCCAGCCCATCACCTTCACCCTCAGTTTCTTTAGCAAGGCAGTGGTAGCCTTGGAGGTGTGTTTGGGGTCCTTATGCTGGAATACTGCCCTGTGGCCCAGTCCCCGGGGGGGGGGGGGTGGGGGGTGGGTAATGCTCTGGTCCCATAGATGTCCAGGGGAGCCAGATGATACCTTCATCCTCTTATAAGGGAATTGTGCAATTGGTCAAAACTGTACATTCGTCTGCCACTTTACAAGAGGGATCAGTTGTAGGCAGTTTGTATCTGATTGGGTCATATCAATACAGCTTCTCTGTGGCCATTGCAATACCTATCAATGACAGTAGAAGGGAAGGGAGGATAAAAGCTGCTGCCTTGCCTAATGGCCCTTTAAGCTAGACTTTAGACAAATATAAAAGACACACATTGAGACAGCACTGCCTGCATTGACACATAATTAAATGCAAGCAGTGTAAGTAATGCATTTGAGCTAGTACTAATCTCACAGTCACTGTTCAGCAGAACTGAGACTAGGAAAAGGAGATGCAGTGGAACAATCAATAATGCTGCAGTGTGTGGAGCATGCTGACAGTAGGAGAGAGCAGGGTAACAAAGAAATGAGTCTGTATGCCTACTGCTTCTCCCTTTACTGCCCAGACACAGGCTGAGTAGGGGCAAGACCTGTAGGTGTTATATGACCTTTATAGAAAAAAAAATCAGACCTTCTGCCCTGCCAGACAGTTTTGTGCTGTGTGACAGAGCTGGATGGACAGAAACACAAATCCTTTCGTATATAAAATAGCTCCCATATATGTATTGCATCTGTGTACTTAGTTCTTTGCCTGGAGTTCAGCTTTATTCTGTCTGCTGAAGAGCCACATGCAGCCCCTAAGTTTGCCAATCAAGCACAACTGACCTGAAGCATTAAGCAAAACGAAGAAAATTATGAATAACTTTGCTCTTTTGCAGTGTTTGGTTTTTTAGGAAGTTCTCCTCTTGAACAATGTTTAATCATTTTCTTCTCCATTGTATTTGGTGGCTGCTCCATTTTAGCTTAACTGTGACAGCTTATCAGAAAGAAAGTTTAGAGAAAAATCTGCTTTGTTTACTCTTCTGTTTGGTAGGGTTTAAGGATTAATCTCTTGAAAAATTGTAGAAGTGAAGTTATTTTCAAGCGCAGAACACAATTAATTTTACATTTGCTTGTGGACAGTAAAAATAGCAGATATTTTTTTTAGAGACCTGTTTTCTTGTGGAATATATGCAATTAAAAAAAAAAATTTAAATAATTTATTCATTAAAAGTATCAACCATTTCTGCCTGAATAAAGGACATCAATGTATTACACTGAACCGAACATGATATACTTTGACTTGTCTGTTGAGGTTCCCCTGCAGGTATAGAACGTTATTGTATGAATAATGTAAGCTATTATCTTGTATTCCATGTTATGTATAAGTAGGAATGCTAGGCAGGTTTCACAATTCTTTATTCAGTGTTCCAATATGTGTGAATGTCTCCAGGCTACCTAACAGTTAAAGGTATTCTTAAGTCCTCATGCACACTGGACGTTTTTACAGGGGCTGATTTTGGCTTTTGGTGTTTTTTTCTACAGCCCGTAAACTCCTTAGCATGTTATCCTATGTGTCCATGCACACATAGGCTGTAAACAGCGTTTTTGGCAGAGGCGTTTTTTGACTGGAAAAAAACCCCAAAACTAGTTGTTTTCTGGAGTTTTTTTAAAAAAAAACCACGTGGTAAAATGCAGCAAAACGCCATAAAATGAGGCAAACAGCCTTTTTGGACTTTTTTGGAGCAAAACAATATTTTTTTCTTTGGTAAAAAACACAAGCATGGAAAAAAGGGGCAAAACGCAGCTAAACGCCAATGCAAAAACACTACAAAATGCTGAAAAACTTGCGTTTTTAATGTGACTTTACACAGCTAATGCTACCAGCGTTATTAAAACACCCAGTGTGCATGGAGCCTAAAGGATAAGTCCACATTTCATAACATTTCAGGGTGTAACATGTAACATGTTACGAACTGACCGACCTCGCACACCTCCAATGCCCACTGTGACAGCTAGTGGGGAATCTTCTCCCCCCTTGCTAGCTGTCACAATTATAAAAAAAAAAATACACGGCTATGTGGTGCTCCGCCCGCCCGCCCATCTGACTCATTCATTCACAGCAATCTGTGAATGGGAAAACTACAAACCACAGCGCCGTGGTATTTCATTGAGTCTTCCTGTCAGTAGTATCTGCTTGCTCATACGGGATGTAGATATACTGACAGGTCAGGGGCAGACCTTCATGACACCGGTGATGGGGGATGGGTGAAGATTGTGCTGATGTCACCCATGCCTGTCTGGAGCCAGCACCAGCGGCGTTTATGACTTACACTCTCATTTGTCTTTGAAATTTGTCAGTACACAGCGCATCACAATAAGGGGGGAAGAGAGGAGGAGAGATATCGATGTGACACCTCTTTTCCATCTAGGATGTTATAAGCAAAATACAATATATTGCCAAAAGTGAACAAGTGATCAAAAGCAGACAGGGGCACACTCTCATCGTGCATTACCATGGTACACCACGTATTTATTGTGTAGAAAATGGATATATACTCACAAACCAAAAGGAAATTAAAAGCAGGATAAGTAGTCCGCAATAACAGTCAATGCAATACTGTGCCCTTAACAGGGATAAGTTGACGCGTTTCGAGAGATGAACCCCCTTCCTCAGAGTTTTTAGCTCTGTTTTTAGCTCTGAGGAAGGGGGTTCTTCTCCCGAAACGTGTCAGCTTATCCCTATTAAGGGCACAGTATTGCATTGACTGTTATTGCGGACAACTTATCCTGCTTTTAATTTCCTT
The DNA here is from genome assembly GCF_062004578.1 of Staurois parvus. Lineage (NCBI taxonomy): Eukaryota > Metazoa > Chordata > Amphibia > Anura > Ranidae > Staurois > Staurois parvus. The sequence continues at coordinate 1,470,476 of NW_028318197.1, forward strand.
TTGGTTTGTGAGTATATATCCATTTTTCTACACAATAAATACCTGGTGTACCACTGTAATGCACGATGAGAGTGTGCCCTTGTCTGCTTTTGTTCACCAGTGTCCAGATTTCCCAATCTTTGAAGGGCAGCATGTCTTCGTTTGGCATTCTGAATATCCTTTGGTCTGCATGAGGACTTGAGCGCTGGTTTCGTTTGTTTGTCGTTATATTGCCAAAAGTATTGGGACGCCTGCCTTTACACTCACATGAACTTTAATGGCATCCCAATCTTAGTCCGTAGGGTTCAGTATTGAGTTGGCCCACCCTTTGCAGCTATAACAGCTTCAACTCTTCTGGGAAGGCTGTCCACAAGGTTTAGGAGTGTGTCTATGGGAATATTTGACCATTCTTCCAGAAGAGCATTTGTGAGGTCAGGCACTGATGTTGGACGAGAAGGCCTGGCTCACAGTCTCCACACTAATTCATCCCAAAGGTGTTCTATCGGGTTTAGGTCAGGACTCTGTGCAGGCCAGTCAAGTTCCTCCACCCCAAACTAGCTCATCCATGTCTTTATGGACCTTGCTTTGTGCACTGGTGCGCAGTCATTTATAGAACAGGAAGAGGCCATCCCCAAACTTTTCCCACAAAGTTGGGAGCATGAAATTGTCCAAAATGTCTTGGTATGCTGATGCCTTAAGAGTTCCCTCCATGGGAGCTACAGGGCCAAGCTCAACCCCTGAAAAACAACCCCACATCATGATCCCCCATCCACCAAACTTTACACTTGGTACAATGCAGTCAGGCAAGTATTGTTCTAGTGGCAACTGCCAAACACAGACATGTCGATCAGATTGCCAGACAGAGAAGCGTGATTCGTTACTCCAGAGAACACGTCTCCACTGCTGCGGAGTCCAGTGGCGGCGTGCTTTACGCCATTGCATCCAACGCTTTGCTTTGCACTTGGTGATGTAAGGCTTGGATGCAGCTGCTCGGATATGGAAACCCATTCCATAAAACTCTCTATGCACTGTTGTGCTAATCTGAAGACCACATGAAGTTTGGAGGTCTTTAGCTATTAACTTTGCAAAGAGAGTTGGCGCCTTCATCATGTGTGCTTCAGCATGTGCTGACCCTGCTCTGTCATTTTAGGTGGCCTACCACATTGTGGCTGAGTTGCTGTTGTTCCCAGCTGCTTCCACTTTGTTATACCACTAACAGTTGATCGTGGAATATTTATTAGCAAGGAAATTTCACGGATGGACTTATTGCACAGGTGGCAACCTATCACGGTACCACGCTTGAATTCATTGAGCTCCTGAGAGCGACCCATTCTTTCATAAATGTTTGTAGAAGCAGTCTGCATGCCTAGGTGCTTGATTTTATACACCTGTGGCCATGGAGGTGATTGGAACACCTGAATCCAATGATTTAGAGGGGTGTCCCAATACTTTTGGCAATATAAATTTGTGTGTGTGTATATATATATATATATATATATATATATATATATACAGTATATAATATATTCAGGCTGAGTAGAGGACTACATAGAATTAATATGTAGTATTTCTTATTTATCTGTCTAACCTGAGGTTTACACAGTCCTTCCAGACAGCATGACCAAATTTCTAAGCAGACTTTTCTCTGCTGGAGTAAAGCAATACATTTTGATCACCTACCTGCCGCCGGCCTGTGATTGGACAATAATTGAGCAGTAGCACACTGGTAAGCTAAACTCTATGCTCCCTCTGTCAGCACATGTTCACTGCAGCACAACTAATTGGTGGCTGGTGTTGCTCCTCCCCCTCCCAGCCTACTGTGCAGGGCATTATAGGAGGCTGAAAACAAGTCAGATTCCGGTACTTGCATTACTTGGTATAAAAAAATAGATTTAAGAGTTTTAATTAGTAATACCTGTGTCTTTTTATGTCTGTCTAGAGCTCATCTTCAAAATATTGTAAATTTAGAAAATAACAAGGAGAAAACACTTTTGAATATACAACATTATATGCACAAATTATGTGAAAAAAATCTAAGAAAGTGTTTTTTAGATAATTGTAATGTGAAGCTAATGTGTTTATAAGTGCTACTCTGTTAATCATAAACCATATTTATCTTTTATGTTTATCTCACAAAAAAATGATGCTTCATTCTCAGACTGTCTAATTGTTACACATTTTTTGGAATAAAAAAGCAAACGTAAAATGTGTGTGGTCATAAATCCTAAAACACAGTAATTAACACTTCCACCTGGCAGTACTAGGGTTGTTGGTTCGAATCCCAACCACAGCACTACCTGCCTGGAGTTTGCATGTTCTCCCTGTGCCTGCATGGGTGTCCTCCATGTACTCCAGTTTCCTCCCACACTCCAAAGACATGTTGGTAGGTTAATTGTATGCCCCCTGAGGGTTATGGACTGATGTTAATGTACAATATATATATATATATAAAGCACAGCATAAATTGACAGCACTATATAAGTACATGAAATAAATAAATACAACTAGAAATCAGCAGAAGTGGCTAGAGGCTTATTTAGGATATCAGTGTGTGGAGTTATGCCAGTACAAGCTGCTCAGGTATTCAAGTTACTGAAATAGCATTTTATCTACAGGTACTTTATGGACTTGTAAGCAATTGAGCCCATACATGCTTTATCATATCTTGAAAAGAGGGACATTTAAAGGGATGGTCCATGTGCAGCCAGCCCAGAGATATTGGTTGCCTGTTAATTACATTTATTGCAGAACTGTTTATTTTACAATGCAGACATACAGTATTTATTTACCTACCATTTGGCAGAATTGTTTATTATTCCATACAATTTTTTTTCCACTAGAGGTCAGTCTGTTCCTAACAGCTTGTCAGCAATATATTACAGACTATCCCAAAATGGCCACCTATATTTACCTTTATGGAATAGCTACAGAAATAAGGGGCACTTGTGCCAGCCTAGAGTGTAGGTGTGTCATCAAAGGGAGGAATATCCTGCAACACAGTCTGAAAAAGAAGAGGTAGGCGGGAAAACATTCTGAAAGAGGGCAGCTGATAGAGACTCTAGACTATAGCAACATCTTGCTGGTTTCTTTTGGCTGGATTCTTGTTGTTCAGTGCCTAGAGGACAGTGCAGAATAACTGAAGCAGATCCATGGGCCCAAAAACGTGATCTTGCGACAAAGAATTACCTATGCAACACATGCTCATAAAATGTAAGAAAAACGTAAGAAAAAAAAAGCAATAAATAACTGCCTTTAAAATCACCTGAATACACTACACTCAAGTGTCAATGTAGCCTAAGTGGAAGGAGGAGAGCTGACCGCTGCATTGTAAGTGCCACATGGTTCTCACAAGCAAGCTGCTTATGCTACAGTCACTGTCCATCAGATTTCTAGAATCACATTACTTTTCTGCAACACAGATCTACCATATCTTCTGCTATCCATTCATTCCCTCAAGAGCTAGTGTGGTGAATTGTATTGCAAAGTCAAGAGGAGGCTGTCAGCTACATACGGACAGACAACTGTTTTACATTAATGTCTGCTGAATGAAATAAAGTGATCAAAAAAGATCTTCCTTCAAGGAAAATCATCTTAATGAATAAGTTCACTTTTTTAAAAAAATAGCAAATTCACATTTTTATTTGCAGGAAAAAAAAGTGCATTTACTTTTTTTTTTTCAGGAGCCTAGAAAGCATTGCACCAGCAATTAGCAGATCACTGGTGCCATGCAGGACTCCTGCGGACTGTCAGTGTGAGCTGTCAGCCCGTACATCGTACAGTCAGGCAGTTTCACGCTGACAGGAAGAATCAATGAACTACCATGGTGCTCAACAGCTCCATGGTTGTTCATTGAGAACTACAAGCCGACAGCCACAAAGGCTATCGGGACTTGTAGTTTCCCATACACAGAACTCCCCCGCACGGCCGTGTTTTTTTTAAATTGTGACACCTAGTGGGGTAAGAAGATCCCTCGCTAGTTGTCACAAGGGATCAGGGTGCGGGGGGCTGGTGTTACAGTAACATGTTAGATGTTACACCCTGAATATGGATGCAACATGTAACATGTTACAAAAAGTGATCATATACTTCAATAGGAAGCACAATTGGTATTTCTATCTCTTAGAAAGAGAATACATTGGTTACTTCTTTGTCACCTTGGAAAGAAAACTGTTACTGCCCAGTTGTCCAGAGCCTCTATGCAGAATTGTGAGCTCACCGGCAAACAAGTTTGGAACCTATATTGCGGCTGGCTTAGCTAGATAGGGGAAAGTGAACTGTTATATTACTTTTGTTTTGATTCCACTTGCAATTATTGGATGTTTTGCACTATTTGTTTTAACCATTTCTCCTATTTTCAGCATAAAACTTGTCTATTTACAATTGTCTTATTCACTGTGTTATGGAATTTCGAGGGTATCACCAGGCTCAGGTAACCATATACTTATCAAAGAAAAGACAACACTTAGAGGTGTGCTACACATGGGAATGTTAGATTTGTGCTGAATTATCACCATAAATGTCTTAGGTGTCACAGTGGTGAGATTCGCATATAAGGTATCGAAGTCGGCCCTCCAGCCACAGCAATGTACCTATTATACTGATCACACACAGGGACGTTTTCTAGCAGCTTCTGTTCATTTTAATATACTTTTTTTAGCAAACATTACCAAGCTGATATTGGCTACCTACAACCAATAGTTGATATTCAGTATTCCTATATATTTAATTTTTTTTAGTAAAGATGAGTAAGGCTATCCCCTCTTCAGACTATCATAAATACTGCTGCCAGACTCATCCACCTTACCAAGCGTTCCATGTCTGCCATCCCTCTCTGCCAATCCCCCCACTGGCTTCCTGTTGCCCAATTAATACAATTCAAAACATTGCAAATAACATATAAAGCCAATTATAACTCCACCCCCAATTACATCACCAATCTTGTCTCTAAATATCACCCAAATTGTCCTCTCCGCTCTTCCCACGACCTCCTGCTCTCTACTTCCCTTGTCTCTTCCTCCCATGCTTGTCTCCAGAACTTCTCCAGAGCCTCCCCCATTCTCTGGAACTCTCTACCCTAATCTATCTGACTATCACCTACTCTGCTCACTTTTAGGCGATCTCTGAAAACCTATCTCTTCAGGGAAGCCTATCCTGCCTTCGGCTAATAGCCACGTCTTCTATTTCTCCCATCAGTTCGTCCCCCACAATTATTACCTTTTGTACCACCAGCCCCTCCCTCCTACATTGTAAACTCCAAGAAGCAGGGCCCTGCTAACCCTCTTGCATTGAACTGTATTGTTGCTGTATTGTATCCCTTTATATTGCAAAAGCACTAAGCAAACTGTTGTCGCTATATAAATCCTGTATAATAATAATAAATAATAAAAGGTGAGAACCTCTATCAGAGATTTATTGCTTCCCTGTTGCAGATCAACCTTTATTCCCAGTCCCAATGGCAATCCTGCTATCAAGAAGAGGATAGAAATCTCCCCACAGAGCAAACAAAGGTTCTTACCCACTGTGAACAAAAACGTTTTGCTTGCACTTCCATTTTAATTTGCTAAAGTACTGAAAATAACTTTTTTCCTTTTTTTACATTTTTTTTACATGCTTTCTAAATTGGAGTGATGTAGATCTCCAGTGTCTTTCATCGGCTTCCTATCAATATGCATTCACTCTAGCATGTGACAAGGTGACAATGCAGGAGTACAAGTAGACAACTGTCCTTTTTTTCCCACAAATAGTGGTATGTGATGGCCTCTGCTTTTTTTTATTTTTTGCGCTATAAACAAAAAAAGACTGACAATTTTGAAAAAAAAAAACAATATTTTTGACTTTTTGCTATAAAACATGTCCAGTTCAGTTCAAGTCCAACAATCAAAAGGTCAACCGTGTGCTGTGTGTGTTTCACATTTTTTGCTGAATGCTGTTTAACCTCCCTAGCGGTCTGATTATGTCCATATTTCTGTGCTCAAAGCTGTACATTTTTTTGCATGGAAATATGTATTTTTTTATTGTAGGCCTGTAATTTTTAGGAATAACTCACTGAAATCTGTCCAAACAGTCTACATCCCGGGTATGATAAAACTTGAAACACGAAATCATAAATTATAATTTAATAAATAATCATAAAAAATAATAATATAATAATAATAATAAAAAATTAATTCAATAATACAATCAAACCAAAAACACTGAAATTTGAAATATAGCGCCAAGTTCGCACATCACTGAACAAAGTTGCAAAATCGTTTTCAGTGTCTGATGATGAATTTCCCCACGAATCATTATCACTCAATTCTGCAAGTGGTTCTAATTTACTATCGCTGTTCTCTAGCTGGTCTAAAACCGCTTTTGACCAAAAGGGACGCTTTTTGGTCGCCATGGACGTTTCTCAGTTTCCAGGCAGAAAGAACAGTATAAATGCAGGCAGGGCACAGGACAAAGCACTAGGGACAAAATGTATGTGAAATGGTTTGATACAGTAATGTTTTACTATGTGATTTTAGTGAATGTCACTTTTTGTCATTTTCAAATTTCCTGCCGTTCCGTCCCCCGTACGTCCCGACGCTCGCAGGGGACGGAACTCAGATGACAGATGCCGGCATTCGCCGGATTACATTGCTGGGGACACTGCAGGAGGGACATCGCAGGAGCGCAGGACAAGGTAAGTGATCGAGGGATCGCGGAGCAGCGCCGCATGGTAAGCCCGAGTGTAGCTCGGGGTTACCGTTTGTGGTACTGAAACTTTACCCCGAGCTACACTCGAGAATACCGCCAGGGAGGTTAACTATGTAAGCATGCTGCTTTATATTGCTCTGCTATGCAGCATGCTGGTGCTGACGGGAGAGATCTGTGTTGTTTACATACAGACCTCTCCCCTGTCAGTGTTCCACGGCGATCTTTGGGCAATGGATCGCTGGCAGCACGGGTAGGGTGGTACGCGTGCTCCCCCTTCCCAGAAATGCAAAATCATATATATATATATATATATATATGTGATTTTGTGCTGCCCTACCAACCTGTAGTAGTATTTCTGCTCTATGCAGTCGAGAAGCGGTTAAGTAAGGGAGATCGGCTTCACAGCTGGTTTGCTGCTGCATATGCGCAAAGTGCACTTGTGAATTGTCCCACAGTCTTCTGGAATCTGTGAAGTGTCCCATAAGGTTGTGGTCGAAGGAGGGGATCCGCGACGCATCTGACTGAAAGTAGGAGTGGGTACCTGGCGAAACCATGCATTTACTACCCCCTTCCAGCTTTACATTTTCACCAGAACCGGAAGAGTCCCATATTAATAATATCCCTTTGGGATTAATAAAGTACTGTATTCTGATTCTGGTATTGCAATGACAGGAGAGGCACATCTTTTCCCTACGCTATTCAAACATTTAAAACGTTTTAAATTTTTACACTATCCCAGCAACAAAATGTTCCTGTCTGTTTTGGAATATCAGCAGCGATGATATTGGGAAATACATTCTACTCACTCTTCTATCTACAGTATTTGAGAACAGAAAAAAAGAATAAAAGTCTTTCAGATACAAGCAGTCTATAAAATATGGGGAGTTAATAGAATCTCTGCTTCATCATACAATAAATGCATGTCATACTGACAATGATGGTTATTTCACTGCACACACGTCTGAGTAATTTCTTCCTATTTTCTTCTTATTATGTTTTTTCTCTGAAGTAATATTATTAACTGCACTCAAGGTTTAGGTCAAATTGTATTTAATCAACAGACAGTTGAAGAATTAATAGATTTTGCATAAGTAAGCTTATGTGACTTTTAGTTTGCCCTTGAGGCTGAACTAGTCACAGTCTGACACATTGGTAAAGTGGCATTGCATTTGTTTCATGTTAGATGATTAAAAAAAATGCAGCTTTGAGAGTAATGTCTTATTTTCAGCATGTTCGACAACACCCTTTATGCTATTTTATTATCCCTTTTTTTTACAAAGGCATCCTCTAAGCCCCTGTTGCTCAACATGTGGCTTGTGGGCCACTTGCTGCCAACTTGGCACTCAGCATTGAAATAGACAGTGCAATCAGGTGGAGTAAATTGCAGAGTATAGACCTGACCTCATTGGGGAGAAGGAATGGCTTGGGAATGAAAAAACAACAATAGGTAAATTTCACTGCCACTGTACTAACCACCCGTGCAGGGTGGGGGGAATTAAAGTTCACAGACTACCAAGGCTTGAAAGGGGGGGGGGTTACAATTTTCATGCCACTGCACTGCTTACCAATGCAGAGGCATTACATTTCACTTCCACTACATTGATTGCTAATGGTGAGAGTTTAAACTTCAGTTCCACTGCACTGACCACCAATGGAGTGGTTTAGAAACACTTCCTTTGACCATCTACGGGGTGGGGGGTTAACAGCACTGCTACAGACATGAATACTGTGGAGTTTGTTATTGCTGTCATGAACCAATGCTTGGGGTTATTACTGTGGCCACTATAACCAATGCTATAGTTTTTTTATTGAGGTCATTGATACCAGTGCTTGAGGTTATCATTGCATTGACTGACGCCAGTGCCAGAGGTTATTATTGTGGTTACTGATACCAATGCTGGGGATTTCTATTGTGACCAAAGACACAGATGCTGGAAGTTTATTATTGTGGTCACTAACACTATTGTGGTTATTGTGTTCACTAACACTAATACTGGAGTTTTTTTTATTGTGGCCATTGACACCAGTACTTGAGATTATTATTACATCCACTGACACAAATGTTGGGGAATATTATTGTAACCATAGACACCACTGCTGGGGGTTATTATTGTGACCATAGACACCACTGCTGGGGGTTTATTATTGTGACCATAGACACCACTGCTGGGGGATAATATTGCAACCATAGACACCACTGTTGGGGGTTTATTATTGCTGTCACTAACACTTATGCTAGAGTTTTTTTATTACGGCCATTGACACCAGTGCTTGAGGTTATTATTGCATCCACTGACACCAACACCAAGGGTTTATATTGCGATTATTGACACCAATGCTGGCAGTTATTATTGTGACCACCAACACCAATGATGACTCCATCTTTGCCTTCAGTGTGCATTATGGCACACTGCAAAAAATGCAGCCGGACTGAAATTTTGAGTCATTGTTGTGCATTACTACCCTTTCAATGCAATGCAACACAAACACAAAAACACATCGCTAGAATGGTAGAGTCACACTTAAGTTCCTCCATAATTTTTAAAGTTAATTATTATTATCCCAAGTCTTTGTCTGTTCAGTGCAAGGGGCAAAGCACCAAATGCAAACCAAAGTATTCATGGTAACCAGAATCTACCTTGCAATAATTTAGTTAAGACTGCATCTCAATTCTTAATTTTAAGCACAAGTGTTTCAGAAATCAGAAATACGTGAAATGTGCATAAATACAAATGTGTGTGTGTCCCAACTCATGTTGCAATGGACATTGCATTGCACATAAATGCTCATGTGGATGGGCCTTACAGGTATATGAGTTCTGATTGATTGCTGTCAGTAGATGGGTCAACCCCTATCCATCTGCCAGTCCCATAGAGGTCCGTAACCTCAGGCAAATGGCTTTTGGCCATGCTATTCTTGTGAATGGTTACTAACATAGTAATGCGTTTGAGTAAATTGTCTCTCTGAGCCCTGGGCCCTTTGGTTCGCCGCCTTGTGCTATTCCTTTGCCTCTTATGTAGGCTTTGTATATTTCCTATAGAACAGATGGAGGCACTGATGCATTGTTGCTATCCTTGAAAAAAGATTGAAGGACCACTTTCACAGATTCCAGGAACATAGGCTCATTTAAAAGAGCTTCATTCAGTCTCCAGTTAAAGGATTTAGGAGAACAGTTGCCAGTTTATCAAAGATTAAAGTCATTTTAGAGAATCTATCTAACTTAATGAGAGTTGAGTCCAGGAATTCTTTGTTAGGGCAGTAAACTGTAAATTTCCAGTACTTATGTTTGTTTCTGCTATTTCCCATTAAAGCCAAAATGTAGTCAAAATTTTTTAAATAAAATAAATAAATAAAAATCAGCACAAGGGACATGACCTATTATTAATATGATATGTCCCTTGTGCAGCTGGCTCCTGCATTCATTTAAAGCTGCCTCCATAATCCCCTCTACTCCTCTATCGTTCGGTTAATAGAGTCAACAGGCCTGTGACAGGTACTCATCAAGTTAGTCTGACACTGCTCACCCTTTCCATCCAGCTCCTCAATTCATAGAAGCTGTACTATAGCTTCTATGAATGAAAAATGATCTATGAATGGAGGATGGGCGGATGCCTTAAACGTCCATTGATAGATTCTGTTTTATTCATACAACCTATAGTACAGCTTCTATAAATAGAGTAGCTGAGCAAAAAAGGGGGCATATTCGGGTACTCTTACAGGTCCATCACCTCTATTAACCCCAAGATCACTGTAGTGGGGTGGGGGGGATTAACGGAAGAAGATGTCAAGGAATGCAGGAACCAGCAGCACAAGGGACACATCAGAATAATAGTATAGTAAGTCATGCCCCTTGTTTTTATTTTTAATTTTGATTAAACTGAGATTCAGCTTTTCCCAGGTCATCATCTTGCACAAATGGTACAGAATTGTGAAATCCCACTAACACTTCACAATGTTGAATTAGCAAAAAAAATAAAACAGGTAGGAAATAATTGGTAGGCTTCATTATATTACAATTTTGGTTTTGTTTTAAAATAGAGCTAAATGCAAGGGGTTTTTTTTCACTTTGGAGAAAGCCAGCCATACTTGGGTTGAATTCTGAAAGAATTTTCTTTCGAATTTCGCACCATTAGTAGGCCTCAGAAATGGCCGATTTTCGTGTGATCATTGAATTTGGGTGATTGGGCATGTTGGAAATTTTTTGAAAAACTAACAAATTTGAAATCAATGATGGGAGAATTGTGCTAGAAATATAAACGAAAAAGAAATGCACATGAGCTGTGACCTGGAAAGAAAAGAAATTTCTTGGCCACGAAACTTTATTTCTGTAGCAACCTGAGGTGAAATTGAAGGCTTGGTTGATTGAATATTGAAATCAATGGTGGCACCATCAGATAACAAATCTCACGAAAATTTCCAATTTCCTAAAGAAAATTTGTTCAATTCGACCCATGTATGGCCTGCATAAAAGAGGGCTATAACTCCTGTCAGTTTTTTTTTAGGATAAATCAAATCAAACATAAGAGTGCGCTAAAAAACATATAAATGTCTATAAATCAATATGTGAAAGTCCAATATATATTACTCCCGTGACAAAATATATAATACCGTGAGTGATCCACCACCAAAAAAAATCGAATGCACTCACCAGAGCTAAGTGCTGATCAATGTATAGACCAGCCGTAGCGCTTTTGCTCTGGGAGCGAAGAAAACAGCAACTTCCAGACTTTGGATGCAATATTCTGCAGTATTAAATTCCAGCTGAAAGACACCCCTCTGTAGTATAGGCAGGTAATAAAGAGGAATACTCTGCAGCCACTCTTCCATGAGTGGGCAATCACCACAGCTCCATGTACATCGGGACCACATTCAAAAATAAAGAAGAATATAATGGTCCTGACGTCAGCATCCGATAAACCACGCCCTACGCATTTCGTCACCACGACGTCCTCACGGGAAGGTACCGCCCCGTGAGGACGTCGTGGAGATGAAACGCGGGGGGCACATTTGAACAGCAGTGTTGTCAGTCTGGGGGGAATAGAGTGTTAGGTGTACTAGCAGATTTAAACACACTAACTAAATTGAAGCCAAACTCCAGCTAATACTTTATAATCATTTACAACAAGCAGTTTTTTCCTTTTTGGTATAAAGGTTTTGCATAAGTAAATAAAAGTTGAATATTGTAAGCACCTCTGTCAGTGGTAGATGGCTTGTCTCATCCCTCTAATTGCTACATCTGCAGGATTGCTCATCCGATTGAAAAACAACAGACTTACTGGCCAGATCACCAGGTAAAAATGAAGGAAAGGAAGGCTAAAAATATAAACGAATGCAGCCACCACATGTAAGAACTGGTAAGCTGCAGTATAAAATATGTTTGCTTATGTTTAATGTTTGCTTTGGGTTAAATACCACTTTAAATGTAATAATGGGGTTGGTTTACTAAAGAATTAGAGACTGTTTTAATGAATATCCACTTTCAAATCTGTATGTTCACTGAGCTTAGAATGTGCATGAGATATAAAAAAGATGATGTTTGCTTGTACAGAGGCATTGAAATTAACTTAACTTCACTTCAGTCACTAAGATAAGCGAATATTCACTTTGCTCTGTGAACATTCAATATTTCTTTAGTAAATTAGCAGAAAGCCTCAGATCACATTACACAGGCTGTTTTACAGGTTTCATCAACAAAAGAAAAGGATCCTTGTGCATTTGCACAGACATGCACAGACAGCACTGTTTATTTACAGCTCATATCACTGGCATTGCTATTTATCAACAGTTACTGTATGCGTTTACTGAATACATGACTCTACTACTAGCTAATTATTATAAATAATTAAGTCTGTAAAACTGTCTAATACACATTTGTAGCACCCTCCTAGTTACACTAGGTGGAGCTAGGTCCCTAATGGTTGGACAAGAGTTGAAATTCTGGTCAGGGCTGAAAGACTTTGCAGGCCAGCCCCTCTGGAATTTCCCCCTGCTCTGAGGCCTTTGTAGGAGGGCCTTGGAGGCAGTGGGTGGTTGCACCTTTGAGGGACCTCAGCCAATCTCCAAAAGGAGGCTTGGCAAGGGGCTGGACTCTCTTAAAAGGTGTTAGAGTCTGCTCAGGAGTTGGAGTGTGGTGGTGGGAGAGGAGTGTGAACCAGGAAGATGTGAGGCTGAAGGAGGAAGGCTGCCAAGAGGCCTGCTGGGATGGTGCCTGCCTGCAAGCCTGGAGCTGGAAAAGAGGAAATCACTGGTCCCCTGGGAGAGGGCCACCTGTGTAGCAGGAAAGGAGTAGCCCAGCTGATAGGTCTGGTAGCAGCAGCTACTAACTCAGATCCTCTGTACAGGAGAGACTATAGCAGAGCACTCCGATGGGAAACCAGATTAGCCCTCTGCTAGTGACTGTGTACCCTATTTAAGGGAACAGGATTCGTAATCCCTTCTTGGGAAGAAAACCTTCAGATTACTGGGTGAAGAGGAGTCATTTAGGGTCTGGAGTAGTACAATTGGAGCTGCTAGCTAGCTCTCCAACAGAGACTGTGTATCAGAGAGAGAAGTTGTGAATAGTTCAAGAAGTTGTCCTCAGATTTCAGTTATTGCCTGTACCCTGATGACCACAATGGGATAATATATACATATGCGCATAATATTTGCGCTTCTGGTGAGTGCAATCACATTATCGGTCTCCATCACGGATATCACCAGCACGGATCACTTTGGAATTTTGGACTTTTATATCTTGCTGATATTATGTCATTATTCATTATACACTTAAGTCACTTTATATTTAATTATTTGTTACTACGTTCACATGCGTCATTTTACGATGGTTCACTATATGCATAATAATCACCTGTAGCGCTATTAAGCGCCCACGTTAGATTTATCTTGGTTTTCTCTCAGCGCTGCATTTTGTGTTTATGATTGTTTAGAGGGCAAGAGGTTTCACCTTTAACGCCAGCAGCTATACAACCAATGTGTTCACTTTTACCTCTTATTAACAAAAGCAATGATCAAGGCCCGATTTCTGCCTGTGGATGAAAGCGGTGTGGAAAATGCTAACTGACTGGCTGTGCAGGACTATAGGGGGACCCAAATTCATTGGCAATTCCTAAGGGGGTAGTGCTACACATTTAATATTTGCTCTGTTTTTTTTCTCCCCCTCAGAGATTGTTTCATTTAACATTCTGCGAAAACTTTGTGAAGTAGTATTGCTTGGACCTTGAAGAAGGGGACATACCCCGAAAGCTTGTCCTGAAAATTGTATGTGAGTGCAAATAAAAAAAGTATCGCGGACAGTACTCAATATTTGCTCTGAAAGACTGGAAATACCAACACACTTAAACACCTCGAGCTCTGTTCAGCGACTGGGAACACCTGTCCTTGTCTGTCATCCTTATCACTTATTAGTAGTGTCTTATCACATATTAGTAGGCTCTTATCACTTGCTAGTACTGTCTTATCACTAAGTGACAGTATATGTGCTAAGAATAGCAGGCATTGTGCTTTATTGCAGCCAGTGGTCAAAATAAAGTCAGATAGTATGGCTGGCATGCTGATTACTGATATTGCCCAATTAGCACAGGCTAAGCCTTTCATGGTGGCACACGGCACAGATACTAGTCACAGTGGAGTCACTACAGTGTATAGGTATGAGAGCGAATGAAAGAAAGGGAAGAGCGAGATTACTGAACGTACATTGGAAACATTATTGGGGCGTAGTGCAGGGACTGTATTTTGTTTCCAAACCAATCAGTAAATACTCTGTAATTATTCAGTAGCTTCTCTAGATAATTCATTCCCTAATTTCCTGGTCCAGGAACACTGAGAGAGATGAGAGGATACTTTACTAATGATCACACACACAGCAGTGAAAACCTGAAAGTTGTACCTGTCTATCTGTTTTCTTCTCTTTTCTACATCTGTACAAAGTGCTGAATGTATTATGGTGTCCGTTTATGACACAGAGAATAGCTGCGATTCAACGGATCTCAGCTATTCTCTGGTCATTCACAGTTTATGACACTCAGGAGATCATGTCAGCCCTTCACTGGAGATCTGTGTTCTCCCTCCAGATTCTCCAGCCCAGAGCTGGAGAATCAGAGGGACCGAAAACTAAGCAGAGATAATTTACCTCTGTTTAGTAAACTGATCTTTTACTGTAATCTCGCGAGATTATAGTAAAATCAGCCGTTTTCCAGAGTTTGTAGACCGTTCTCCAGCGGTTGGAGACCGTTCTCCCTTCGTTCGGAGAACTGCTTCATAAACTGCATTCACAGGAGAACTGCGTTCTCCGAGAATGCCGGAGAACTGAGCAGCGATCTATTACCGCTGGTTCATAAACGGACACCAAAGCCTGTCTGAGAATTCTGAAAAACAGGGGGCAAGATGAAATTACAGAGATCAGTGAGAAAAGAACTGAGAGATGATTGGAGGGAATTCCCCCGCCTTTCACATAGCTCACAAGAACAGAGTTGAGGCTGTCAATCTGCTGGAGGTCCCTCCCCTGTCACCATTTTTCTCTTGGTGTCAGGAAAACTTGTCAGATGTGATTCATGCTGATAGCATAAAAACAAAGCAGCAGACAGAAATGATTATTATTATTATTATACAGGATTTATATAGCATCAACAGTTTGCGCAGCGCTTTACAATATAAGGGAGACAGTACAATTACAATACTTTTCAGTACAGAAGGAATAGGAGGGCCCTGCTTGTGGAGCTTACAATCTAAAGGGCAATGAAATGGCAAGAAATTACACTTTGGGGGAGATTAACTAAAACTGGAGCACACTGAATCTGGTGAAGCTGTGCATAGTAACCAATCAGTTTCTAGCTTCAGCTTGTTCATTTAAGCTTTGACAATAAAACCTAGAAGCTGATTGGTTACTACACACAGCTGCACCAGATTCAATGTGCTCCAGTTTTAGTAATTCTCCTCCGTTGTGCCCTTAATAGAGACAAGTACACACTATAGAGAGATATGTGTTGTTCATATTTCATGTCAGAGGTCTACAACCACTTAAACCTCTTGTCAGTTATGTAGTATCCATCCGCTGGCCATGTATCCACGATAACCTAAGGTTGTGTGCTGAGGGCGTGCTCACTGCACTCTCCCAGCACACTGACCATGCTGTCACGGCTTCTGATAGGGAGTCCACAGGACAGGCTCTCCACCATGTGATCGCTGTGAGCCAATCACAGCAGTCACATGATAAAAAAGCAGTGCCACCTCCTGGGCTTTAAAGACCGCTTAAAGAGCCACCAGAAGGCAGTGTGAATTGGTTAAAACTTAGAGGCCCAGACCAAATTTAGCAACATCAGTAAACTTGACTATAACTCTAATACTCATTTTTCAGTTTGCAAGGAAAGTGCACATTGGTAGATGAGCATTCCTAGTCCTCTACTGCAACATTAATGAATATTCTAACAGAACAAGGTATTGTGCAGAAGAGCTTAAGAAAAGGCTTATTGCAGTCACACAATGGTTAAAAAGATCCGTGGGCACCGTCTGTCTAACTCGCTAATTGAGATCAATGGGGCCTCACTGCATCCGCCAGCCAAATGTTCGGCTTGCAGCTGCGGCGCTGTCCCACAATGTAAAATTGCTGTTCAACAATTAACAAAGAAAAAAAAAGTAATAAGCCAGCCTCTGCACTACCACCCTCCGAGAAAGAAGCCACTGTGAATCACTTTTCTGAAGGCAGCTTATTACCTGTCTGAAAGAACCCTTAGTGATTTGATCAGCTGCTGAAAGTGCTTAAGGAATATGTAAACCCAACATTTCATATGACTAATATGTGCCTGCTGTACCATGTACTTGTATGAAAAAGTATCCTCTTCTCTTTGTATTGCTTCCTTTGTGTTAAATTCCTGGTGTTTCTGCCAGTCCCTCTGCTTTTGTATTAAAAACTGACTACACTAGGCATGAGAGCACAGCGTGGTCAGTTCTCTAGCTGTGCTGGAGCTCAGTCTGCTCTCCTCTAATGGTCAGACCAGGGGCAGACTGACAACGCATGGGACCCCCGGGCAATAGGGGATAATGGGGCCCCTGTGTCCTCGTCCACACTCAAACCACACCCAAAACAGCCTATGAAAGGTACCAGGGGCATCTCATGGGACCCCTACTGACCCCGGGCCACACGTTCTCCTGCACAGCCATTCATTGGGAAGATTAGTTTACTGCTGCTTCTCCTCCGCTAGCTCTCTAAGCTCCTTATGCAGCTGAGAACAGAGGGTATGTGATCACTTAAAAAACGGTGAAAAAGAGTAGTTATAAAGTGTTTTATTTATTTATTTCAGGTACTTATATACCACCATCAATTTATGTAGTGCTTTACATATATATATATTGTACATTCACATCATTACCTAGCCCTCAAGGGGTGTACAATCTATGGTCTGTAACTTACATTCATACATACACATACTAGGGCCAATTTAGACATGATCCAATTAACCTACCAACATGTCTTTGGAGTGTGGGAGGAATGTGGAGGAAACCCACGCAGGCACAGGGAGAACATGCAAACTCGAGGCAGGTGGTGCTGTGGCTGGGATTTGAACCAACAGCAATAGCACTGCCAGGCGGAAGTGCTAACCATTTAGCCACTGTGCTGCCTATCATTTCTTTTTTAAACTGAATGGGCTGTTTTACAAGGTGTGGGTTCACATATACTAAAAAATGGAAGATTTAATAATACTTTACATATATCTGTATGAATGAAAACATCTTAAAGAATATAAAATAATATCGTTCTGGTTTTACTATTTAAAAGAGCAATCAGGCACAGCTCCAAGCTTTTACCACTAGATATATTTTAAAGGCATGAGCATGCACTCCGTTATCATAACTGAAGGTTGATGTTCTATAGTTACCAAAAGTGACAGCTTAATAGCCAAAGAACATAAATGTGCTACAATGTGTTGTCTATAAGTAGAGCTGGCCATTGCTCCCACCATCACAGTGCAAGACCTGTCAGGCATTTCTCCCAGTACAATGAATGGAGAAGATCAGGACTATCTGCAAGAGATAATTAGTGCTTGTGATGTTCAATCATGGCCATTATTACTGAAGTCTTAATTGCTTGGTAATGGGAAAGGAAGCTCAGATTGGTTGCATAGTGAGCTGTTTTCTGGCCTGTAAGGTCAGCCAAAGGCCCAGACAAGTCAGTTATCATCCAGAATGGCAGGTATTTGTTTTCTTTCCTTCCTTTCTTTTCAATGAGTGTTATCTGTTAAATGGGTGGAAATTCTTCATGCATAGAGGAACATTTCTGTCACTTGAAAACTTCAAGTCTCTGATACCATTCATGTAAAGTCTGGGTTGGATTCATACATCCTGCCCTCCCTCCATGCCAGTTCATTTTTTAATGCCTTTTATCTTACTACACTTAACTGCCTCACCATATGCTGGCCCTGCACCAGTAAAGGTTTATCTAAACACTTGAAACAATATAGCAATTATAAAAAATCCTTTGTCATAGTATTTGATCTTGCCATCATTAAATCAGTTAGTTTTGTTTGAAAATTCTTAACTTTTCCTCCAGATCTCCTACGTGAATCAACTCTCAGATGGATTAAACAGGTCTATAGTGTGCCTAGCACATACACATTACAATACGTACAATTTTTTCCTTAAAGTGTTACTAAATCCACAACAATAAAAATCAGTCTGTTTATGCAGTAAAGCATGCTTGATATGCTCCCTGTGGAACCTAAAATCAGTCTGTTTATGCAGTAAAGCATGCTTGATATACTCCCTGTGGAACCTAAGGGGTTAATCCTCTGCATGGTGTAAATGTTTGATCCTGACTTCTCTGATTCTCCCCTTCTTCCAGCACCCTCTTACTTATCTCCTGATAAGCCATATGGTGTAAAGACACTCTGCCCATGCTCAGTTTGGTGTGTATTGCTAGTGAGGTTTTATTTTTTTTTCTTGGAAGAGTGCATGTGATTAGCACAGGGCCTTTTTTTCTTGGGAGAGTGCATGTGATCAGCACAGGGCCAATCAGCACTGTCCAGACAGAGCTCAGGGGTCCTGCATCCTCCTAGAGCAAAATGAAAACTCCTCCTACAAGCTTTAACATGTGCTTGGCTGGACACTGATAGAAGTCACAAGACTGCTCTAACTGCTGATGAGAAAAGATATTTAGAGGTTTATATTTACTAAAATAATTGCATTGCATGTTCTGTATACTGTGGAAGACCAGATATAGTGAATACAGGGTCCTGGGTTTAATAACACTTTAACAAAAACCTCATTTACAGTTTGAATTTTGTTCCGTTAAGATAATTCGTCCACTCTGCTCCTTTGAATTTTTTACCACCCTGCTGGATTATCATTTTGACCCCAGTAACTATTAGAAAATCGACCAATGTTGCAAAAGCCAACATTTTTGAACAAAGACCTACTAGTGTATGGCCAGCATTAGTATCATACTAACATGAGACAACATCCAGCCAGCTTAAAGCAGTATAAAACCACAAAGCAAATATTAAATTGCAGCTTACCAATTCTTTGGTATGATAGCTGCATAGCTGTTTTTTAGACATTCTTCTATTTGCATTTGGTGATCCAGCCAAAAGTCTGTTTTTCACATGCTCAAGCACTCCAGTAGAATGTATCAGTTTACATGGATGAGACAAAGCATTTAACACTTGCAGAGGTAGTTAAAATGATCAGCTTTAACCGATTCATGTAAAACCTTTATTCCAAAAAGGACAAACACTGTTTGCTCTAACTGCTTAAAAAGTGTTAGCTGGAATTTGGCTTCAATTTGTTAGTAAATTTAAATCTACTAATACATTTACTACTCCCTCCCCCCAGACTGACAATGCTGCTGTCTGCTGTGCCTCCTGTGCTCCTTCATTCAGAGTTTTGTCTCATTAATACAGTAGGTGTGTTACTGGCCAGATCACTCAGGGAAAATAGAGGGAAAAAGCCAAAGAAAAGAAAATGGATGCAGCCACCACATCTATTGATTGGTATATCATTAGATGTGGTGCAATATAATACATTTTTGGTTTAGGATTTAACACATCTTTAAAGCGTTTCTAAAGGCCTTTTTTTTTTAAAGAAAAAATAACAAACATGTCTATACTTACCTGCTGTGTGCAGTGGTTTTGCACAGAGCAGCCCAGATCCTTCTCTTCCTGGGTCCCCACCGATGCTCCTGGCCCCTCCCTCCTGTCGGATGCCCCCACAGAATGCTTTGGGGGCACCCGCTGCTCCGTGTGTCCATTCTCACATGGAGCCGCAGCTCGGCCCTGCCCCCTCTCTCTTCTCATTGGCTCACTGCCTGTGATGGACAGTAGTGGGAGCCAATGGCTCCTACTTCTGTCTTAGCCAATGAGAAGAAGGAGTCCCTGGATAGCCAAGATTCCTGTGCACATCGCTGGTTCGAGAGGGGGCTTAGGTGGGTATTAGGGGGGCTGGAGGTGATGCTGCACACAGAAGGTTTTTTACCTTCATGCATAGAATGCATGAAGTTAAAAACCTTCAGTCTTTACAACCGCTTTAAGGAGAAGTATACCTCTGCATCAGTACACCTACAAATAAAACTTAAAAAAAACAGGGTTAAAGTGTTACTAAACCCACAACAGTAAAATCAGTCTGTATATGCAGTAAAACATGCTTGTTACACTCACTGTGGAACCTAAGGGGTTAATCCTGTGCATAGTTTAAAAATGCTGTTTGATCCTGTCTTCTCTGATTCCCCCTTCTTCTATTGTCCCCAGTCAGCACTGTCCAGACAGAGGGTCAGGGGTCCTGCAGCCTCATAGGGGAGAATGAAACTCCTCCAACAAGCTTTAACCTGTGCTCGGCTGGACACTGATAGAAGTCACAAGACTGCTCTAACTGCTGATGAGAAAAGGTATTTAGCAGTTTATATTTACTGAAATAATTACATTTCCATGTTCTGTGTACTGTGGGAGACCAGCTATAGTGAGTGCAGGGTCCTGGGTTTAGTAACACTTTAAATCTAATGGTGGCCATACATATTTTGATTTATTTTAAACAATCAATATCAAAGGGATCAAAGTGGAAAAAAAATCAAATAGTCATAACTTTCCTTCTGATCTATTTAGACTCAATTTGAGTTAATCAGCCTGAGTGAAAAATTATTCATAATTGTGCATCAATCAGCAGCACTGAGATACTTTGGTCATGAATACTATCATTTTTTGAGTGCTCAAACTATTAGATTACATGGTGGAAAAAGAGATGTGCTTGATGACATACGATTAGATCTTAACTATCGCTCGAAATCCACGTGTCATATTGATTGAATGGGTTGTCGACTATAGATTGATTATTTTCATTGTAAGGGAGCGATCGGAAAAGAAAGCAGTCATTTATCAACGTGTGTATGGACACCAATGTTATACTACTGATCCTGTTGCTGGCAAGAAGTTGGAACAGTAGGGAATAGAAATACTCACGTGTTCAAATGTATCACTCCCTTGCCAGTTGGATGATTGATTTGTTGTTCTCTCACTGGCCACATATATGGAGCAATGTATTTGTCAGTGAGGTGTTGACTCCTTGCTCATCTAGCTGGCGGGAGATTTACCTACAGTATATAAGCAGGTGAGAGTTTTTCCTACACATTTTAGCTATCCTGATTCTGGAGAATTCTCACCAGTGACATAATTGCACGTGTGATATAGGCCATACTCTGATCTTCTAGAATTTTGGTTGTAGGTGTGCAGTCCCAGAGTAGGTGAACAGTAAAATACACAGACTGTGCAGGGAAAGCAACAATGAGGACTCCAGGGGATTGTTCTGGCAGGCAGGATGGCGGTCTAGTTATACATGCCACTGGGGAAATTTACTAAAACTAGAGAGTAGTGGTTAATGATTCATACTCTGAATGGTCTAGGATTGTTAGTGGTGTACCCCAAGGTTCAGTGTTGGGACCCTTATTTTAAAATATTTTTAAACGATATAGAGTCTGGGATTAAAAATACCATTTCAGTCTTTGCAGATGACACCAAGTTGTGCAGTGGAATAACGTCCTTACAGGATGTCTCCAACTTACAAGCTGACCTCAATGCACTGTTTAATTGGGCAACTATGTGGCAAATGAGGTTTAATGTTGATAAATGTGAGGTTATGCACTTGGGGGCTAAGAATATGCATGCATCATACATACTAGGGGGAGTACAACTGTGGGAATCAATGGTGGAGAAGGATCTGGGAGTTCTGGTAGATCACAAGCTTAATAATGGCATGCAATGCCAAGCTGCAGTTTCTAAAGTGAGAAAAATCCTCTCTTGTATTAAAAGAGGTATAGACTCCAGAGAGAGAGATATCATATTACCCCTGTATACATCATTAGTAAGACCTCATCTGGAATATGCAGCTCAGTTTTGGGCACCAATTCACAAAAAGAACATTGGGGAACTGGAGAAGGCAGAGCAGGGCAACCAAACTGATAAGAGGCATGGAGGAGCTCAGCTATGAGGAAAGATTAGAGGAACTGAACTTATTCTTTCTTGAGAAGAGAAGATTAAGGTGGGATATGATCAACACGTATAAATACATCAGTGGTTCATATAGTGAACTCGGTGTAGAGCTAGCCACCCTGAGGTCATCACAGTGGACAAGGGGGCACTCTTTACGTCTGGAGGAAAAGAAATGTAATCTCCAAACACGGAAAGGTTTCTTCACAGTGAGAGCTGTGAAAATGTGGAATAGACTCCCTCAAGAGCTGGTTCTGGCCAGCTCAGTGGATTGCTTTAAAAAATGCCTGGATTCTTTCTTAGATGCACAGAATATAACTGGATACTAACATTTATAGGTAAAGTTGATCCAGGGAATATTCAATTGCCTCTCACTGGATCAGGAAGGAATTTGTTCACCTGCAGGAGCATGCTTTTCTGTTTTTTTTGCCTTCCTCTGGATCACCTGTGGGTGTAGGATTATAACTTTTTTTTAGTGTAACTGGATGGACTTTTTCAGCCAGACTAACTATGCAACCAAAAAAAAATGGAGCACTCAGAATCTGATGCAGCTGTGCATGCTAGCCAATCAGCTTCTAACTTCAGCTGGTTGAATTAAGCTTTGACAATAAAGCCTGGAAGTTGAATGGTTTCTATGCAGAGCTGCACCAGATTTTGAACCATGCAGTTTTAGTAAATCACCCTCACTATGCTACTGACACTTAACAACATGTTGTGTGGGTTGGTGTTTGCTGACCTAGACCACTGTCTAAAGTGAATACACATAAATCCAGCATTAACCTATCTTTGTGAAAAAAGGCATAAAAAAAGTTTTAATCAGCAAGAATGCACTACTGTTTTGTTAAATTGCTAGCACCTTGTTTACTTGCCAAATGATAAAAAAAGGAAAAAAAAAAGCATATCTGGAGCATATGGTTTGCGGTTACAGAGTTTCATCTTGATATTTCACAGTAGTCTTCCTTTCATATGTAAAAGATGTGAAAATAACTAAATTCTAACTTTGATATTATCTGTCAGTGATTGTTGATCAAATAACAGCATTCAGTAGGGAACACCCAAACTGTGCATGAAACAGAAAGGTACATTTTGTTTATTGCTTTATGCAACTCAATGCCTATACTTGGCAAAGTAGCAGGGACAGATCCCTTTCTAGTTTTGACTTCCCAAACAAGTCCCTTTGTAGCTGAGCTTGAGCAAAGCCATTGTCCACTCAAGCACTGAGCACGGCTTTATAGATGGCAAGGGGGATGTCACATCTTCCCCCGTATCCAAATGTGTTGAGTATTTTTTGGGTGGTCAAGCAGTGGAGGTTGGGAAGCTTGGCTACAGTCCACTTTTGGCCATTTCTGTAATGTAAACCTGTATTAGATGTGTCGTTCCTTTAATTCTGAATTGAAATTCAGCTGAATTTTTCGTTATTCGGAGATTTGGATGTATCCAAATTTCTGAATTTAAAATAGTAACGAATTTAAACAAATCCAAAATAACGGAACTTTGTCTGAAATTCAAATCAAATTTTAAAAAAATTTAGTTCAAAAACAAGAAAAGAGTAGAACAGATTAGAAAATAAAGGACTAGAATAGAAAATAAAAAAATGGAAAAGAATATAATAGAAAATAAAATAATAGAATAGAAAAGAATAAAGAAACAGAACAGAATAGATAATAAAATAATAGAATAAGACAGAATCTAATAGAAAATAAAGTAATAGAATAGAACAGAATATAATAGAAAATATAGGATTAGAAAAGAAGAGAACACAAGAGAGAAAAAACAGTAGAATGGAATAAAATAGAATATAACCGTCTTCCAAAATTCAAATTTCAAACAGAATAAATTTGAACTTGAATAGATTAGAATAGAAAAGAAAAGAACAGAATAGAATAACATAGAAACTATAAGAACAGAATAGAAAAACCAATAAAATATAATAGAATAGACTAGAATATAATAGAATATATTCATCTTCAGAAATTCGAATTTTGAATAGAGTAGTTTAGAATAGAATAGAAAACAATAGAATAGAATATAAAAAATAGACTATAACTGTTTTCTGAAATTGAAATTTGAATAGAATAGATTAGAATTAGATTAGAATAAAATGGAAAAGTACAGAATAGGATAGAGTAGAAAAGAATAGGCAATAAAAGAATAGATTAGAAACAAACAATAGAATAGAATAGAAAAAATAGACAGAATATAACGGTCTTTTCTGAAAATCAAAATTCAAATAGAATGAATTTGAATAGAATAGATTAGAATAGGAAAGAATAGAATAGAATAAAATAGAAACTATAAGAACAGAATAGAAAAATAAATAGAATAGAATAGACAAGAATATAATAGAATATATTCATTTTCCGAATTTCGAATTTTGAATAGAATAGTTTAGAATAGAATAGAAAAGAATAGAACAGAAAAAAATAGAATAGAATAAAAAAAATAGACTATAACTGTTTTCTGAAATTCGAATTTGAATAGAATAGATTAGAATAAAATGGAAAAGTATAGAATAGAGTAGAAAAGAATAGTCAATAAAAGAATAGATTAGAAAAAAACAATAGAATAGAATAGAAAAAATAGACAGAATATAACCATCTTTTCTGAAATTCGAATTTCAAATAGAGTAAATCTGAATTCAAACAGAATAGATTAGAATAGAAAATAAAAGTATAGAATAGAAAAACAATAGAATAAAATAGAAAGAATATGACTGTCTTCCGAAAGTCAAATTTTGAGCAGAATAAATTTGAATACCAATTTGAATTTGAATGCCGATTCAAATTTTTCGAATTGAATTGAATTCGACCAAATTTGGAAAATTTGAATCGAATTTGCAATCAAATAAACAAAACAAACCTAAACAAATTCCGAAAACGAATTAGACAAATTTAACTAAACAAAACTATATTGGAATGGTTTAGATCAAAGCATATTCATGTGTTAGAATGGCCCAGTCAAAGTCCAGACCGAAATCCAATTGAGAATCTGTGGCAAGACTTGAAAATTGCTGTTCACAGACACTCTCCATCCAATCTGACAGAGCTTGAGCTATTTTGCAAAGATGAATGGGCACAAATTTCACTCTTTAGATGTGCAAAGCTGGTAGCGACATCCCAAAAAAGCCTTGCAGCTGTAATTGCAGGGAAAGTTGGTTCTACAAAGTATTGATTCGGGGGGCTGAATACAAATGAACACCACACTTTTCAAATATTTATTTGTACAAAATTTGAAAACCATTTATCATTTTCCTTCCACTTCACAATTATGTGCCACTTTGTGTTGGTCTATCACATAAAATCCTAATAAAATATGTTTACGTTTCTGGTTGTAACATGACAAAATGTGGAAAATTTTAAGGGGTATGAATACTTTTTCAAGGCACTGTAGCGAATGGCAGATAGAAACCACTGAGCACAATGGGGATCTCTGGACCAACGATTTATCATCATTCCAGTGGTGTTTAGGAGAGGTAAGAATTTACTTTCTCAGAAAGCGCTTTGATTGGAACCTCCAATTCAGTGACAGAGACACTTTAACCAAGTTTGATATGTAAGTATTACAAGTAAAAATAAAGCTAGAAAATAAAATAATACTAACAGTTTGAAAGATGACTGATACAGTCAGAAAAATGATTTCAATATTGTCTCTGTATGGGACTTTCAAGACAGTCCTGAAATACATTTTTATTACAGAGTGTTTATTGCAGGCAGAAATGTTAGGGCTTCCATGACTATTTTACTTTAACCACTTGCCCTCCAGAGGATTTACCCCCCTTCCTGACCAGGCCATTATTTGCATTACAGCACTGCATTAATTTAACTGACAATTGCACAGTTGTGCAACGCCGCACCCTGATGACATTTACGTCCTTTTTTCCCATGAATTCAGCTTTCTTTCGGTGTTATTTGATCACCTGTGCGTTTTTTTATTTTTTACGCTATAAGAAAAAAAACCAACAATTTTGAGAAAAAAACAATATTTTGGACTATTTGCTATTAAACATGTCCAGTAAAAAAAATAAATAAATCTAATTTCATCATAAATGTACACCAAAATGTATTCTGTGACATGTCTTTGCCAAAAAAAATTCCCAATACGTGTAAATTAATTGGTTTATGTGAAAGTTATAGCATTTACAAATGGCGGTTTAGATACTTGGATTTTTTTCTCCCTACTAGTAATGGCGGCGATCAACGACTTTTAGCGGGACTGCGGCGGGCATTCTGACACTAGAGGGGAACTAATTTGGTGTCACTGACATCCCCAGTGACACCAATACAGTGATCAGTGCTAAAAAACAGCACTGACACTGTACTAATGATACTGGGCAGGAAGGGGTTAATGTGAGGGGTGATCAAAGGGTGTGCTGGGAGTGTTTTACTAGGGAGCGGGGGGGTGTGCTTCACTGTAAGCACACTGATGGTGATGGCTGTGCTGTGCTCAGCCATCCTGAGCAGTGTGCCTGAGCTGACAGGGAGGACGTTTGTTTGTAAATAAAACAGTCTTCCTCCCTGTCAGTGAATGGCGGTAATAACCGGGCGCCGGCGGGTAATCACCGGCTGGGACCCGGTGATTGACATCCACGGTCGTGAATGGCGGCGTGGGTTATTTACCCGGGAATGAAACTCATGTGTATATATACGTAATTTTGCACACCCATGTCGCTGTGTAGCAGTATATCTGCTATACGGCGGGGGGGAAGCAGTTAATTATAATATATGCTCATTCTCTGGTGCCTTTCAGCATATAACTACTTTCCATTACAGTACTTCATGTGTGTTTATACAATATACTGAAAATGAGATTGAGTCAGTGTGTGAAATGCACAGGGAGGGAGGATAGGAGAAAAAATACAATTTATACAAGCACACTATATACAGTATATTGTGTGTATTTGTTATATACTGTATATATATGTGTGTGTGTGTGTACAAAAAAACTGAACAAAAACTTGAATTGTATGTTGTTGACTACTACTTGAATTTATAAATCCTGGCTTTTGCAGCCTTTTGAAGAGCAGGTTACATAGTAGCTCATCTATAAATAAGACTGAACACACATACCAGACTGGGTGCCATAATTCTTTTTCCTACCCCACCGTTGCGTGTGTGCAACATAAGACTGTTTTGTTATCTACTAAACGTGTCACTTCGCCAAGATGTCACAAGGCAGTAAAAACACTGGAAGGGCCCCTGACCTTTAGCGATAGGAAAGGTTACTGTACAGAAAATTGGAAGTCAAAGCAAGGAATGTATCATTGTAAGTGAAGGTAAAAGGAAGATTCTAATCACTTGTAATAACCATGGGGATGTTTACTGATACTGTAGCGGAGTACCCATTGATTCACAATGTTCAGATGCAGGAGCAGGTCCCTTAACTCTTTTCGGATAACTCCCTGGGTTTATGACCTGGTAAGATAAGTTTCCCGGCTTCCCTCCCTCAGCAGCTCAGATAGGCCACAACTGATGAGGCAGAGGTAGCTAGGCAAGTCAACTGCAGCCTGATGAAAGGCCCTCCACTGTCAGAACTGCATGCAGACAGCTGGGCTGGAGCCTAATATCATGCAGCCTCTCCAGAAGATCCACCCACCGTGGGAAGCCCATCACTGATTGCTACTAAAATACTCTGATTCTATTGGAGGGTTGCTTTGTCTTTGGGCCTTGGATCCCTCCAGTTGTTCACCTCCGTTACCAGAGCTACCTTGGACTTCACTGTGAAGGACATAGCATGTGAGGATAATTACAAGTACCTATGTTCTGTAGATGGGACATCGGGGAGTCCACACAATGTTCACCCGGTTCAAAAGACAAGCCATGTGTGTGTGGGTCTTTTCCCAATTGGTTAAGCAAGTATGCTGACACTGGGAGGTCTGTTCAGTGTCAAAGGGTACAGAGGTATGAGCTTCACCTCTGACATGGTACATGTTTGCCTTATGGAATAGGTCCTGTGTAATGCCCACAACTCCAGCTCCTTCTCTTGACTTCCTCTTTTTGCAGGGGTCCCCCAAGCTTCTGTCTATGGAGCCCCGGTCTTCTCCATCTACACCTCCTTTCTTGGCCACTTCATACACACCCACAGCTTCCAATACCATCTCTAAGCTGATCACATTCAATTCTATCTCTCTACTCCCCACCTCACCCCTTCAGTCTCCCTTTCAGGCTCCTCTCGCATTACTAACTTATTAACTGGCATATCAGTATGGATGTCAAACCACTTCCTCAAACCTAATCTTTCTAAATCTGAGCTCATATTTCCTCCCACCCTTGCCCCCCTCCCTTGAGTTCTCCATCAAGATCAATAATACAACTATTAGTTCCTCCCCTTATGCCAGGGTTCTAGGTGTAATCTTTCTTTCCCACATTCATTTACTTTCCAACTCTTGTTCACCTCTATAAAATCTCCAAAATACACCCCTTTTTAACCAATTAAACCACTAAGCAACTCATTTATTCCGATGCTTTCTCCTTGACGATTGCAACTCCCTCTTCATAGGCCTACCTCTATGCAGGCCATCCCTTTCGTCTATCACGATTGCTGCTGGCAGACTCATCCACCTTACTAGCCACTCAGTGTTCACCACCCCTCTCTGTCAATCTCGCCTCTGGCTTATGATTGATCAGTTAATAAAATTCAAAATATTAACAACAACAACAACGTACAAAGCCATTTACAACTCTGACACAAACTACATCACCGATCTTGTCTCAATATATTGTATCACCCAAACCTTTCTCTCTGCTACTCCCAGGACCTCTTGCTCTCTAGTTTCCTTGTCTCCTCCTCCTATGCTCATCTCCAGGACTTCTCCAGAGCCTCTCCCATCCTTTGGTAATCTCTACCCCAATCTATCTGGCTATCTCCTATTCTGTCCACTTTTAGGCAATACCTGAAAACTCATCTATTCAGGGAAGTAAAGAGCCTATCTCTCCTCTACCTAACAACTTATTTCTCCCATCAGTCCATCCCTCATAGTACCGTTTTTTCGTTCCATAAGACGCACCTGACCATAAGCTGCACCTAGGTTTTAGAGGCGGAAAACAAGAAAAAAAATATTCTGAACCAATGGACTACAGACATAGTACAGGAGATGACCATAGACTGTGGACACAGTACAGGAGATGACCATAGACTGTGGACACAGTACAGGAGATGACCAGAGACTGTGGACACAGTACAGGAGATGACCAGAGACTGTGGACACAGTACAGGAGATGACCAGAGACTGTGGACACAGTACAGGAGATGACCAGAGACTGTGGACACAGTACAGGAGATGACCAGAGACTGTGGACACAGTACAGCAGATGACCAGAGACTGTGGACACAGTACAGCAGATGACCAGAGACTGTGGACACAGTACAGCAGATGACCAGAGACTGTGGACACAGTACAGCAGATGACCAGAGACTGTGGACACAGTACAGCAGATGACCAGAGACTGTGGACACAGTACAGCAGATGACCAGAGACTGTGGACACAGTACAGCAGATGACCAGAGACTGTGGACACAGTACAGCAGATGACCAGAGACTACGGACACAGTACAGGAGATGACCAGAGACTGCAGACACAGTTCAGGGGATGACCAAGAGACTGCGGACAGTACAGGGGATGACCAAGAGACTGCAGACAGTACAGGGGATGACCAAGAGACTGCGGACAGTGCTGGGGATGACCAAGAGACTACGGACAGTACAGGGGATGACCAAGAGACTACGGACAGTACAGGGGATGACCAAGAGACTGCGGACAGTGCTGGGGATGACCAGAGACTGCGGACATGGTGCAGGAAATGACCAGAGACTGCGGACAGTGCAAGGGATGACCAGAGACTGCAGACACAGTACAGGGGATGACCAAAAGACTGCGGACAGTACAGGGGATGACCAAGAGACTGCGGACAGTACAGGGGATGACCAAGAGACTGCGGACAGTACAGGGGATGACCAAGAGACTGCGGACAGTACAGGGGATGACCAAGAGACTGCGGACAGTACAGGGGATGACCAAGAGACTGCGGACAGTACAGGGGATGACCAAGAGACTGCGGACAGTACAGGGGATGACCAAGAGACTGCGGACAGTACAGGGGATGACCAAGAGACTGCGGACAGTACAGGGGATGACCAAGAGACTGCGGACAGTACAGGGGATGACCAAGAGACTGCGGACAGTGCTGGGGATGACCAAGAGACTACGGACAGTGCTGGGGATGACCAAGAGACTACGGACAGTACAGGGATGACCAGAGACTGCGGACGGTGCAGGGGAAGACCAGAGACTGCGGACGGTGCAGGGGAAGACCAGAGACTGCGGACGGTGCAGGGGAAGACCAGAGACTGCAGACGGTACAGAAGATGACCAGAAACTGCAGACGGTACAGAAGATGACCAGAGACTGCAGACGGTACAGAAGATGACCAGAGACTGCAGACAGTACAGGAAATGACCAGAGACTGCAGACGGTACAGAGGATGACCAGAGACTGTGGACAGTACAGGGGATGACTAAGAGACTGCTGACCTTTGGGGAGGGAGGGAGAGCGGGTACCTGAATTTGACAGGTTCCCGCTCCCACTTCCGCAGAGTTGTCCTCCCTTTATTGTGGGCACACGGCTGACAGCCGGGTGCCCAGTGCGCATGCGCGAGAAGTGCTGCACTTTGTGATTGGTCCGGCGTCTTCTGGGACCTGTCATGTGTCCCAGAAGATGCCGTACAATTCACAAAGTGCAGCGCTTCTCGCGCATGCGCACTGCGCACCCGGCTGTCACAGCCGAGAGCCCACACTAAAGAAGCCGGCGCGGGAAGACTGCACAGCGCAGGGCCGAGGAACAGGTAAGGTTCTGCTGCAGAGAAGAGCTGAGCGGCTGGCCCGGTATTCTGACGCGGTGGTGGAAATACCGGACCGACTGGTCCATATTCGCTCCATAAGACGCACTGACATTTTCCCCCCTTTTTTGGGAGGAAAAAAGTGCGTCTTATGGAGCGAAAAATACGGTAATTACCTTTTGTTCCACTTGCTCTCCCTATCAGATTGTAAGGTCTCAGGAGCAGGGCCCTCCTAACCCTCTTGTATTGAATTATATTGTTACTGTACTCCTTTTATCTCCTGTATCTCCTTTTATATTGTAAAGCACTGCACAAACTGTTGGTGCCATATAAATCCTGTATAATAGCAAGTAAACAGTGGTGGAATGATTTCACTCTGTACCCATTTATTTATAATAATTAGTGTTAAAGTGGTTGTGTTTTTCATTTACAACTAAGCATTACCTTTTATATCTATGGATCATTGCCTATTTTGTCTCACTTTAGATATAATGACTCCTTTGCCTGCATTACTCTACATTGTTTTTATTTATATAGGGAATGTAGCGTGATGAAAATAGAGCAATAGAAATATACCATTTGTTCTTTAATGAAAATAAGGGATGTTGCTGATGATAATGTTCAACACTAACACCATCCTTTCAACTATCATTTCAGATGTTGGAATATATATTAAAGCAAATAATTCAGTTGTCCTAAAAACTTGAAACAGATTCCATTATCAAACAAATGTATACTGTTTCTGAAGTGCAAAACAACCATCCCTAATTCATTTCATGCAAAAAGGAAGAGAGATACCAGCCTAGCATACCAAGCATACCAAGCATAACCCTGATATTCTCATAAATGGTGGGCTGTGGGCTTACAGACTCCTTGCCAGTCTATTATTAGTTTGTATGGCCTTCAGTACCAGGTTGCTTCTTCAAGACAGGGCTTCTGCTTCCACTCAAACTTGCCACTAGTAGGTTGTGTTGGAATTGGGGAAGTTTATCTGTTGCCTAGCTAAGGGAGTAAGGTGCCATTCCCCAGTGGCGGATGGTAAAAAGGATCCATCTCACCCTCACCACTAGAATATGATTGAGAATTGTAGAGGTTTTTGTGCAGGTTAGATAGCGGGGTAACTTGCAATTCCCCTGTGGTGTGGTGTAAATGGGGCCCATCACACCCTCATTAATCATACATAATATGGGAATTGGAGATGTTTATGTGAAGCTTCAACAAGAGGATAACTTGCCATTCTTTTTTGGTGAGGTGTTAAATGGATCAATCTCACCCTCACCAGTAGTAGGTGGTATGGGAATTGGGGAGGTTTATGCACAGTTTAAATGAGAAGGTAATGTACCATTCCTCTTTTGTGGGCTGGCTTTAGGATCTATTACCAAGCAAAAATACTCATAGGTGAAAAATATTTAATCTCCAGTTGATTCCAAAATAAAGAATTAAAAAGGTAAATGCAAGGGCCATCTTTTTGTCTTGGGTCTCCTATTAGTTCATTATGGTATTGCATTTGGGAAGTCAGATTTATACAGTGCAGCAACAGAAGTATTCCCAGTACAAAATTCTGGTAGTTACCCAACTGTGGCATCTGAGACATACAGTCCATTTCCCATACTCTAATAGCTATTTTATTTATTCACTCAAAATTGTGAAGGTTACAAAGTACTGTCTGTGATACTTTTTTATTGGCTATAATCGCCTCAAGCATGAAAGGAAACACCAACGTTAATAGTCCTAGTCAATGAATGATGGAATGGATGAAGTAGGTCACTGTATGTTGGAACTGGACTCTGGGATTTTGCCAGAATTCCAGCCTAGTCCAGTCCAGTTACAATAATGAATCTTTGTTAATTTAAAGTGTATTTCCACTTTGGCAGCTGATTTGAAATATTTATCTTTGTTACATGTTCACAAAGCATAACTTAAAAAATATTTTAAAAATGCTTCTTCTTTTTACTTGCTGCAAACTCCCACCTAGCTTTCCCCTTCTATGGAATGTTAAGGAGGGGGTTGGGGAGTTATATTTACCCAGTTTTAACCCTGTCTGTACTGTGTTGGCAGATGTTGTTATCAGTTGTAAACTATTTGTACACACTGTTTGATCTAACAAAGGGTTAAAGATCTAATTGCTTGGGTGGTAAATTGTATGCTAATTTACTTAACAAAGTGCCCCATACTCTGTTCTCTAATTGTACATTGCAATCTTTTATAAATGATACAATCTGCCTATACAGCCCAATGTATACAGTAAGCCTGCTCCAAAACAGAAAAGTAAGAAATATTAAAAATAATATATTTTTAGGTATGCTGTGTGAATGAGGACATTTAACAAACATATAGTGGTGGTTTATTGACTGCAGAGGTGGAAATACACTATAAATTAGCATCTATTTAGATATCATGAGACAGGGAGGACAACAAAAAAAAAATATTTAAAAAAAAATTCTTTATGGAATAAAGTATAGAATGCTTGGTGGGTAGATTTAAAGTGTATAGCTAGTAAACATTTTTGTAACCATAGGTGTTTGATATATTAAGGCGTAACTATGGGCAAAATAAAAAAATACAGATATGATGCAGTCTATCAATAGTTTTTTTTTTTCTTTTAAATTCCCCATAGCAGAGTTTTATCACCTTTGCTGGCAACTTGGCCTGTTAAAGGAAATGGAAAATGATCAGATCTACTGGCCAGGAAAAGGAAATGGAAAACGATCAGATCTACTTGCCAGTAGATCTGATCGTTTTCCATTTCCTTTAACAGGCCAAGTTGCCAGCAAAGGTGGCAGTTACAGGGGACAAGCCATATTATATTGATAGGGTGCTTACAATGGTCAACTTTTATTTATGGTTTAAGTCTACATTTTTCCAAAATAAAAAAAAAGTTAGCTGGAGTAAGCTTTTATTAGTCTCTTGCTTAAACCTTTGTTAAAATGACATGTCTATCTAAGACTACGGTACAGGGTGAAAACACTGCTGCTCTTTCAAGAACTGACAGGCCGAACTCCGCTGTTAATGCCACCTTGTCTAATGCATTCCACCCAAAACTGGCTTAATCGTATTGATTGCTTGAGTAAGCCCACTGTTGGGTGAAATATATTAGGATGAAGCGGCATGAACAGTAGATGAATTGACAGCTGGCAAGTCTTTGCAATAAAGTTTTTACTACCGTGACACATCTGGGGTGCAACCTGTCAGTTTTTGGATGAGTTTGTGTAAAGAGTGGGGACATGCTTAAAGGACTTAAAGGAAAGCATCTGGTTTCAGCTTGGTGGGAAGAATGAGTGCACTTAAGAACAGTGTTTCCTTGGATTGTCTACTAATGTTGATGCTCAGTTTCACTTCAGAGCGAACACCGTCGTTACTGTATTACAGGAAGTGGAAAAATATTAAATCTACTGACAACATAAAAGATAATAAAACAATTTTTAAGGGAAAAACTAACACATTGCATAATATATTTTATTTTTAATTTTGTCCATAATTAGACTTTAACTTCATCTCCTTTTGATTGAATAGGTAAGAATTATTACCATTCTACCAAGGTAGCTGTTTACCTGTTCTCCTCATTCCTTCACCACCTCCTAGAACCAGTGATGTGAAGTTGCCTATTGTCTGCCAGCTCTGAAATGGACGGAAAGCCTGCATTTTAAGGAAACCTCCTAAAGCACTCATCTAATGTTGACTAGTATACAAGCTTTTTAATGGGGAGTAGGGGACTATGCCCTTTATCATGTAAGACTTGGCAGTACACTGTATCCTTTATAAGTACTGTGCCTTAGGCTAAATAACATAAATTAGGTACCACATCCTATCAAATGTGTATATTGAACAGCAAAAAAAAATAAGTCATGGATTTTCTCAGTACCCCAAAAACTAAAAACAAAGAACATTTAAAATAGAATTCATTAGAAAAATCTAACATAATTTAAAATCACATTCAAAACCCCCCTTCAGCCATAACATAGTTCCTATTTTGGACCATGTTGGAATCCACTCTAGAGTTGCAGGTGTAAGGGAACATACATACGTCATACCCTCTACATGAGAGGTGTAAAGTGTAAAAAGAAGCACAACATTACTCAAAAATGTACAAAAACAAAACATCAAAATTATATATACAATCAATCCATCAAGAGGTCAGGTTATCAGAGGTGGCCACCGGGCTTATCCGAAACCGGAGGATAACGCCAAGATGGGGAGCCCAAGTTTAGGGGATTCTTCCTGGGGTGGATGTGGGAGCCAATATGGACCAGAGAATGTTTAAAATTACAGCTACGAAGAAACAAGAAGTTTTTGCATATGATTTTAAAATATGGGTTGTGTATCATTTTAGATTTTTTTAATAAATTCTGATATTTTTAATGTCGTTTGTTTCTAGTCTTTGGGGTACCGAGAAAATCCATAACTCCCTTTTTTGTTGCTCTATATATACACATTGCATGATACTGTTTTACTATTGCCACACATAAAAACCTTTAGCCATATCAACTCAGTAAATTGTACTAATCCAAACGGTGATGAATAACGTGATGTTAGACAGAGGTGTTTAATAATCTTTTTTTTTTACGAAGATACTAAATTTCTTTCATACTTTGTGGTACAGTTTATTTCAGTTATTTTTTTTTGGATGCCCAAGAAAAGGTATATGATTATAGGCAATTGAACTATAATTATGTCTAAAAGTCTGGTTAAAGAAAGCAGAGATTTTTCAGCTAAGAGAGTTTTGACTATAAAAGCTTTTTTTGTCTGTACATCTATTCATAACATGTTTTTTTTCCCTTTGCATTGTGTGCTCCGAGCTGCAGGAAATATTGCTTTGCAAACTCCTGGCACAGTGTCATGTAGACAAAAGCCGAGCAAAAAAATGCTGAAACTAAATAGCAAGCTACAATGCCGAGCCTCCTCACGGAAGGCACTCCAGACGGATGCTTGTGGGAACACACTGGCAGCACATCCAGAATCCTTTGTGTTAGTTACATAGCATCATGCTGACTGGACACAGATCTCTGCAAAAGATGTAACAGCTCCGGGTACAACAGGGAAGCATAAAGGAATTGTGATAGGCTGCCAAAGAAAACGGACAGCTTTTACAACTTTGTCAGCCGGCCATACGGCTCAAGCACATGGTGCGAAGTACAATTTACACGTCTTAAGAGGACTGGAAGAGTCATAGAAGAATTTTGCAGAAACACAGATATGCCTGTTTGGGATTTAGAGCAAAATACAACCAGAAAAAGCACTCTAGACCAGATCACCAACTTCAACATCAACACCTTAAGATAAAATGGCAACACCAACCATATAAGATTCGGGTCCAGCTTAATTTTTTCACTTTCCTTAACTATTCATTTAAAGTTTATCTTTCCCTGATCTGGCTTCCATAGACACATGGGATTAGTTGTGGTTTCTCAGTATACATTATGAATTGTGCCTTTTTGAATAATCTTGATACTCTTTATATATTACATGCACACACAATGGTACACAGGTCACATGCACTATTAGTATAAAAAAAATATTATTTAAAAAATTTAAAAATATTTAGGCCTTTATAGAAAATAGTAGTAAAATGACTGCAGGTTAAATTTGTGAAAATACTATTAGTATTAAAAATTAAAATGTAAAAAAATATTTAGGCCCTATATAGAAAATATTTGAAAAAAACTGCAGGCTAAATTTGTGAAAGTACTATCAGTTTTAATTAAACAATTATTTAAAACAATGTAAAAAATACTTAGCCCTTTATAGAAAATACTAGGAAAATGATTACACTTGTGATAAAACACAAAAATTCCCATTCACAAAGCAAATATATATATATATATATAATAAAAAGCAAAAAGCTATTGTTTAAATCCCCTGAAGGTGTTCAAACAAAAGTTCACAGAAGCACTTAAACCATGGAACAGTATAAAGCATAAGTATAAACAGTATTTCCATATCTGATGGGATTAAAGGGATCCAGAACTGTGTTAATCAATTCCCAATACCAGAGACCTTCCAGACCCCCTGACACTTTCTGGTTTACCTGTAGTTATATATCTGGGCCTTAGCAATTTTTAGAAAATCCTCTACCACCCAGAAGGGATTGCAGTATTATGGATACATAACAAAGCATTTTGGAGCTCCTAAACCTCCTAACTGGGGAATGGAAGATAATCTAACCCTTTTAACCACCTCTCTCAGTCCACCTTTCTGCACAATCTGGACTTCTTCCTTAGCAATCTGAGGTTTAACTAAACCTGTCTTGAGAAAAATAGGGGAGATGCCATTGCTCTTCTTTTTCTGCAAATGCAGGCTGCCTGGCTGTTTTGCAGACCCACTAATTTGAAAACGTATGGAACCACTGGCCCAGAATAATTATGTGGCTCTCTAAGTCAGAAAAGTCCTTATTAACTTACTTGTTATGGAACAGTGAGTCAAAGCATCAAAACAAAAGGGTCAATCTAACAACCAGGCAACTAGTATGTTTAGAATGAAATGTCAGCAAAACCAGCATCCAAGATTCTTTCATGACAGGTTCCCTTTAAAGACAAATATTTTGCCATTTATCAAAATCAGCAACCAACAGTTGACCTTGTTAGAATCAACAAAAACATTGACATCCAATGTTTCCTTACTAATGTTTTTTTTTTTTTTTCAGAAAAGGCAATGGGACAAATAATCTATTGTTGGTGTGCAAAACCTGCCTTTTTGGATGTGTTAAATAGTAAATTATTTAAATGTAAGAAGCAACTAGTGCGGCAAATAAAAAAAAAAAAATCCCACTCCCAAGTAAATTTTGTAATTGGCGCCAAACAATTAATTGTACGGAAAATAAGTTTGCCAATATTTGGTGCAATAGAAGTATTCAGTAGTGCACCAAGAGGATTATAGCACAATTAATCATTCTATTAAGTGGCAAATAAACTAAATGCATTTCGACTTAATAGTTTATTTGAAATGCCATATGCCAACAT
Organism: Staurois parvus; assembly: GCF_062004578.1. Taxonomy (NCBI): domain Eukaryota; kingdom Metazoa; phylum Chordata; class Amphibia; order Anura; family Ranidae; genus Staurois; species Staurois parvus. The sequence goes on from NW_028318197.1 coordinate 1,508,385, forward strand.
AAAATGCCATGCACAACATTTTCCATTCCTCAACAATCGGCAATTTTAATTTATGTGTCCCAATGTCATTTGCAGTTTTCTATATAAAAACATGAAAATCGTGTGCTTACGTTTAAGGTATTAAACATGGCACTATGAAGATCATCTTTATTAAACTAGAACATTTTGCAAAAATAAATGATGCCAGGACCTTATTTAATAAAAAAGAGCAATGATATGCAGTAACCAATCAACTATTAACATCTAATGCCGTAATGCCCTCTTGCAAATCAAAGCTTATTTGTGTTTGATTGCTTTGGATTATTTCACATCACTTCATTTTACATTATGGTATTAAATAACCCCTCCCCCCTTCCCCATATGTTACTGCATGATTGCCTGGAAACATCTGTATGGAAGATGAATGTTTTCCTCAATGACCTTGAAATACAACAGCGAAAGAAGTCGATCCCTGTAGATTTTGTTGCATTACCTCTAAGGTCTTTGGATGTGTCAGAGTGCATCTACCATCAGTTCTGGCATGCACAGGTTACATTAATATTCAGTCAACAGGTTTGTAGATTGTAAACTGTGCCTGGAGTGTTGCTGAGATCTGGAGAATGGGGCATTGTAGTTTCAGAATTCCATTATAATACTAACAAATCAGAGGGAATTTTAATGAATCATAAGCCTGACAGTTTCAGCAGCAAAACAGATGACAATGGCATTAGCTCAATATTTCAGTCAGCATCCAGGCAGCCCATTGCACTTACCTTTGTTAATGTGTTAATGTCCCTGCAGCTCTTTCTTGGAAAAGGACCCAATGCAATAGGTCCTCTGCATTTACCAGAAAGACAGGACTTGTGATGGTTGTCCTTTAAGTGTCTCTAAACATGGTTTGCATAGCTGGATATCCGCTTATCTATTCTTTTGTGCATTTGCTTCCATACATGGATCTGTTCCCAACAGTAACTCCATGCTGTCAAAATGTAACTATCTGGAAGCTTTCAGCTTCATCCAACACATAGGAGATAAAAAGAAAAGTCTCTGTTTTTATTTGGCACCTATAGTACTGCAGCCTTACCGATTTTCTCTACAGCTACTATGAAGAAATTGCATCTTATAAATCACCTTCATGTCTGCGGATGTGGGTATTTTAAGATCAAAGTTTGTAATGTGGTATTTGGCTGTAGATGGTAGTATATAAAAAGAAAGTGTTGCTTGCTAACCAGGTCGAACTCATTTCAACATTAGATTTTCTAGCACCTAAAAGGCACAGTCTCATAAGAGACTTAATAGGTTATGGGGAATAAACCCAGTTGAAAACAAAAGTAAACTCTGTTAATGCTATACAATTATTTTTAACATTATTGTTGATTCAGAATTTTTTGCATGGTGCACTGCACTCTTACCAAGTCAGAATTATATTATAGGGAAACGTTAATGGTTTGGGTTCAATTTAAATCACTGAGTACATTTTATTTTTTAAAGTATAAGTGAAGGGCAAACTTATTTTTTAAAATTTTAGAGTGGGGAGGGATTTGAACACCTGTCACATTTTTATTGGTGTCTATGATGACTGTGACCATTATCACAAAAACTATATCTAAATGATAATAGCAATTTTGGGCAATGCTTCATATTGTCAGGATATTTCTTCACATTTACAAATGTACTTTGAAATCAATAAAGCAGATGATACGAATCCAGATATTAATTTGGCAGCCCATAAGGCCTCAGTCAGGGGGTTTATTATTCAACTCTCCTCACGACTTAAAAAAGCTCGTAATGATTTAATTTTAACTAAAACCTAAGTATACACTGACTTTGTTACTCAACACAAACACAAACAGAATCCCTATTCGGATTTGTTGGTTAAATTTGACCAAGCCCGATTAGAACTTAACCTATGCCACACTACTACCTCTGACAAACAGTTAAGATGGTCCAACCATAAATTTTTCATTTGGAGAGACAGGCCAGATACTTTATTGGCACGCAAGCTATCTCCCAAACATTCCCAAATAGCTCTCCCTAAACTTAGACTAAATAACGGTACTTTGTCTCAAGATTCCAGTAAGATTCTCCAAAAGTTTCATTCTTTCTATACTGATCTATACCGCTCGTCTCAGGGAGATATCTCTTCATGTTCTGACAACTTTGTGAGCTCTGTTGTTCTTCCTTCTCTTCAAGAAGCCCATAGAAACTCAATGGAACAGCCTATTTCTTGCAAGGAGATTCGGAATGCCTTGAAAACCCTCGCCCCTCTTAAATACCCAGGACCAGATGGCCTTCCTCATAACTATTATAAAGTTTTCCCTGACCTCCTGATTCCACATATGGCCCATTGTTTTAATTATTTACGGGATGGGGGACTAGTGCCTCCCGATGACAATAAAGCATTCATCAGTGTTATTCCTAAACCCCACAAATATGCTACTGTAGTTTCTAATTATCGACCCATCTCCTTAATTAGTTGTGATCTCAAGATCCTTACTAAAATCTTGGCTTTACACCTCCATACATTTTTGGCCCTTTATATTCATGATCATCAATCAGGATTCATCAGCGGTCGACAAACACTGGACCAAATTCGTCGAACTTTGGCTCTGTTGTCAGCCGTACAATCCATTTGGGACAAATCCTCACCTAGGGAAGTCCTACTGTTATCATTAGATCTCCATAAAGCATTTGACAGTTTATCTTAGGACTATCTATTTCAGGTGTTGGGAAGGTTTGGGTTTGGCCCTTCTTTTATGATTTTAATGCGGGCTCTTTATTCAAATCCTTCAGCTCAGGTTTCCATTCATGGATACAAATCAGCTCCTCTGTCTATTGAGCGAGGTACTAGACAGGGCTGCCCCCTTTCCCCTTTACTTTTCGCTTTGGCAATGGAACCACTTACCATTGCTATCCGCTCTGATCCTACTATTTCTGGCATCTACTGTTGCCAACGAGATCATAAATGTGTCTTATTTGCTGACAATGTCCTTATGTATATATCTACCCCTCAAACATCTTTACCTAGTCTCCTCCACTTATTTCATCATTTTTCCAAGGCCTCTGGTCTTACTCTTAATTCCTTTAAAACAATTGCTTTAAATATTTCTCTACCTGATTCAGAGGTTCAATATCTGTGGGACAACTTTGATTTTCAATGGGTCTCCCGTTCTTTCCCTTATTTGGGGATTCATCTCACGAGCTCTATCTCGTTGCTATATAAGCCCAATTACCCCCCTCTCTTTAAATGACTTAAGACTGACTTACATGATTGGGAGGATCTTCCTTTATCCTGGTTTGGTAGAATTAATTCTATTAAGAAGACCTGTTTACTGAGACTATTATATTACTTTTGGACTTTGCCGATCATGGTACCCAAACGGGAACTCTTACTTTTACAAGAAGCAATCTCTTTTTCCTCTCTGGAAAGGAAAAGTCCTCGAGTTAACAAGTCAACTTAATTTTCCCTAAAAAAGCATGGCGGTTTGGGACTTCCTAATATTCTGACTTATTTTCAGGCGGTTCAGATAGCACAGCTCTCTTGTACTACCGCTAGGGTTTATGTTCCCCAGTGGGTTGGCATTGAGGCCTTATCTTTCCATCCCTATGCTTTTGGCACTCTCATGTGGCTTCCTTGTCGGTTGCGTCCTCCTATCCTTTGTCCTACGTTATCCTATTCTTTAAAGGTCTGGGATAGATGGTGGGCCCGCAAACCTCTCTGTTCTCTACATACCCCTTTAGCTCCAGTCTTTTGTAACGCTGAGTTTACTCCTGGCCTATCACCATCTGCGTTTCAATGGTGGATCAATAAGGGTTTTTTGCATATTGGGGACTATTTAAATGGACTTCATCCTTGTTCTCTCCAATACTTTTTGACAAATTTGTCAGATACCCTCCAGTGAACTGTTCCGTTACCATCAAATTATATCTTTTATCACCATTGAACTCCAATTACTTGTAGAACCTTGCAAACTCACCCCTCTAGAGATCTCCTGTGGGGCTACTGGGATGATGAAAGGTCGATTATCCACTATTTATGCTACCCTTGTCGATCCATTTACTAAGCTATTCTATATGATTCTGTGGGAAAGGGATTTGAACAGCTCTCTAGATCTGGACACTTGGTGGACTACGGCCACTGCTCTATCTAAAATTTCGATTAATACTACTCTTATTGAATCCAATTATAAAACACTTCTTCGCTGGTACTTAGTTCCTACATGTCTTGTTAAAATGTACCCATCTGTGTCACCTAATTGCTTTCGACACTGCGGACAAGAGGGCACTATGTTCCACATATGGTGGAAATGTCCGTGTTATCATAGATTTTGGATTTGAATATTTAACTTCATTTATTCAGTAACGGGAATTAATATTCATAGATCACCAGAAGTAGCCTTATTTCATCTGTTGCCCACTGATATTCCCAAGAAATCAGTTAAATTAATTCTTTATCTTTTGTTGGCGGCACAAATTACTATAGCTAGATGTTGCAGACAGTCATCAATTCTGTTGGTCAAACAGAAACTTAACTGGATTATGATAAATGATAAACTTACGAGTATTGTTAACAATAATACTTCTAAATTTGAGGTTACATGGGAACCATTGATTAGGTATCTCTCTATTATTTAATGGACCTATGGCTGGCCCTCCTCTTTTCTCTCTTTTCTTTCCTTCCTTTTTCTTTCTTTCTTCTCTCCCTTTTTTTTTCTTTTCCCGATATACTCTTTATCCTCTTCTTCGAGTCTTTCTATTTAATTTTTTTGGTCTCCTTATTTTTGTTAGATGGCTATATGAAACTGCCCATATTTACTGACCGATGGAATATTTGCTACCCTGCTGGGGTTGTGTTTTCTTGTTTACAACATCATTGGTTGATGTATTCTTATGTGCCTATATATTCCATGAATCTGTTTGTTTGCCACAACTCACCATGTAGGTGGGCTATGTTTTCTATTTTTCTGTATACCACTTTTTACAGATTTTCAATAAAAAAAAATATAAATAATAATAGCAATTTCCACGTTATCTATTATGTGAACAAATCAATATATTAGTCTATAATTGGTTGCTGCTACCACCTACTTGTGTTCCCACAAAATTACTACTTAAACATGACAAAAAATGATGGTTAGCATATTACTTATTTATTTCATTACCTCATTAATAGAAAAAACTTGAGGAGACACATATTGTGACACATACATTAAAACAATGTGAATACCAAATTTCAATAAACAAATAAAAAAAGTTTCTGTGTGAATTTTTTAAATTGCTACAGCTTTTCTCCTCTAAATTAATAAACCACGTGCTGTGTATATTCACCTTTTACTGCCAATGCATGCAGATTCCACCATCTATATAAAAAGATTCCACCATCTTTCATATATTGCTCTCACCTTCCACCATGGACCTGCTCAACCACCAGGTGAAAAAGGGATTTATCATATTCCAATCTAGTGATGGTAAACTTGGTTGCCTCCACTTATGTATACTTAGGTTAAGATGATGCCAGTGGTACAACTTTTCAATGTGTAAGACCCTTCAAGGCTTCGGATCTCCCACTGCTCTCTTCTGCAAAGAAGGTGAAAAGACCAAGGAACTCCTCATAATGTAGTATTTTAAAATGTGCATATTTTATTAAAACAGTATTGCACTTGCAATGTTGTAGTTAAAATCAGCATAGAAATAATTGCCTCGATTCCCTGAGGAAGTCACGTGGTTGGTGATGACATGCGTAGGGTCTAGAGGTAGAGATAGGTGACATATTTGCCGGAAACTAGAAGTGACACAGAAGCCAAATCCTGATGCTTGAATGTCATTATTTCTAAGCAGATTTTAGAATGTGTGACAGCAGAAAAAGACTGAGTGGTCCATTGAGTCTGCCTGTTTTATTTATTTATTATTTTTTTTTTTTGGGGGGGGGGGGTGTTTGTGTTTTTTGTGGTTTGTTTTTTTTTGTTAACTTTTTTGTCTGTGTATAGATCTATACTTGTCCCAAGCATGTTTGAAGCTATTTACTGTTGACTGGCTCACTACCTCTGCTGGACGTTTATTACAAGCATCTTTCAGTAAAATAGTAATTTCTGAGATTAGTTTTGAACTTTCCTCCAGTTAGTTTAAGGTCATGTCCCGTGTTCTTGATTTTGATTTCATGTTGAAAATACTGCCTTCCTGAACCTTATTCACCCCCTTGTATTTAAAGATTTCAATCATGTCTCCCCTTTCCCTTCTTTCCTCTAGGCTGTACATGTTAAGTTCCTGAAGTTGCTCTTGATATGTTTTATCCTCCAGACCTTTCACCATTTTTGTTATCCATCTCTGGACTTATTCTATCTTATCAATATCTTTTTGTAAGTGAGGTATGCAGAACTGAACACCTTATTCTAAATTAGGTCTAACTAAAGATCTATATAGAGGAATCAGGACCTCCTTCCTCCTGCTGGTGACCCCTCTAGTGATGCATCCTAAAATTCTATTTGCTTTTCCCACTGCCTGGCCACAATGTTTGCTCATTTTGCAATAATCTGAAATTAGTAGAAGTCCTTTTCCTCTGGCCAGCAATGTACCCCCGATATTGTACTCTCTCAAAGCATTGATTTTCCCTAGGTGCATTATTTTACATTTAGAAATCTTTAACCGCAATTTCCACTTTTTTGACCAATCTTCCAGCAATGCCAAATCATGTTCCAAGTTACATACACCTCCAGGGATATCACACCTTTGTGTTATCAGAAAAAAGACATACCTTACCCAACAAACCTTTAGTTATATCACTTACATATAGATTAAATAGAACAGGACCTAGTACAGAGCCTTGTGGTACACCACTAATGATCGGTCTCTTCTCCAAGTGAACCCCATTTACAACCACACTCTTGTATCTATCCTTTAGCCAGTTACATATCCACTGAACCACCCAAGGGCTAAGCTTGTACAACTTTTGTATTAGATCATTATGTGGAACTGTATCTAATGCCTTGCTAAAATCAATATATACTATGTCCACAGCACTACCCTGGTCCAAAACATTGGTAATATAGTCACAAAATCCAATCAGATTAGTCTGTCATGATCTGCCCTCAGTAAAGCCATGCTGCTTTGGATCCAGTAAGTTGTGAGTTTTTAAGTGATCAATGATTCTGCTTTTCAGGAATGATTCCAATAACTTGACTACAGCCAATGTTAAACTCACTGGCCTATAATTATCAGCTTCTACCTTGCTGCCCTTCTTGTGGATCGGTATAATATTAGCTGTCCGCCAGTCATGGGGAACTTCTGTTAGAATACATTGATTAAAAAAGATCAGTGAATGGTCCAACAACTAGCAACTAGCAGGCTTCTCTGCTACCTCTGTCTCTGGAAATCCTAAAATTGAACCATCATCACTAGAACCAATATGATTCCCTAAATTATTATTGGTAGTATAACTTATTTCTGAGAACTGAACAAAAGTAATTGTTTAAGTGGTTTGCTTCATCCAGATATCCCTCAACATAAGTGTTGTGCTCAGTTTTCATTTTAGTGATCCTATTGTATTTTTCCCTTCTATCGCTAATGCACCTAAAAAAGGTTTTATCTCCTTTCTTAATAGATTTAGCAATTTCCTCCTCTTTCTGTGCTTTGGTAGCACTTATAATGTGTTTGGCCATCCTTTTAACTGCAACATTGTAAGTGCAATACCATTTTAATAAAATATGCAAATATTAATATACTGCACTATGAGGAGTTCCCTGGTCTTCTGAGCTTCTTTACAGAGATCTGAGCTCTTAAAGGGCATAAACATTGAACAGTTGTACCAATGGTATCATCTTAACTTGAGTTAAGTTTTCACTTGAAAACTGAAGGAATTTGTACCACTTCAGTGTGAACCTAGCCGTTTTATTAATTATCTTTAGTTAGACCTCATTTAGAAAATTGTGTCCAGTTCTGGAGACCTCACTTCTAAAAAGATATTGATTGGATAACAAATCCAGAGACGGGAAACACAAATGGTAAAAGATCTGAGGGAAAAGAGGAGAGACTTCGGGAACTTAATACGTACAATCTGGAGGAAAGAAGGAAAAGTTGAGACATGGATAAAACCTTTACATACCTCAACGGGGTGAATAAGGTTCAGGAGGACAGTATTTTCAATATGAAGCCAAGATCAAGAACACAGGGACATGAATTCAAACTAACAGGAGGAAAGTTCAAAATTACCAAAATTGCAGTTGATGCTTGGAATAGCCTTCCAGCAAAGGTAGTGAGATCCAAACATGCTTGGGAAAAAAAAGAAAACCAAAATAGGTATAAATTAAAAAAGACTTGATGGACCACTTCATCTTTTTTCTGCCGTCACTCTTGTTTGTTTCTGTTTCCAATGGGGTTCTGGTGACCCTCATGATTGCCAAGGATTTCCCTCAATTCCTGTTGTGACTATAATACAAGAAGAAAAGGGAAATCTCCCCATTAGGACACAGATGTCAAAAAAGGGAAGGGGTTAAAACCATCCCTTAAGCTATAAAAAAAGGAAAAAAAAGTTTTGCATTGAGTTCTAGGTTAAGAAAAGCACATCTACCTTACCAAATGGAATCTCTGAGATATAAGAATTTATTATGTGAGTTTACTCTCCAGCATCAACTAAATACTCAAATATTAATTTTCTGTCAAATTACCCTTTTAAAATAACTCTGTCATACTAAACATGAAAAGATAAGTTCCCTGCAAAAGAATACACTGCATACTCACCTTTCTGTTGTTCCATGTCTTCTACCACCCATCCATTCCAATGCTGCAGCCTTGGCCATTCTCTTCGGCATTTATGCAATGCCATATACCCGTGTCACTAGCAAACACTGTGCTTCCTTTATCCAACTTTACATAACTGCTAAGTCCATTTCAAAGAATCATAATTTGTGTGCTATGGTATTTACTGCATGTGTGCATTTATTTTGTAATAGAACATAGTTTTTTATGCTCTAAATCGCAATGATTAGTTACACTTACTCCATGCATGTTAATGATTTTTGTACTATTTTGTATGCAAATGTCTATTCACAAATATGATTGCAGGAATTTCCACTCCTTTCTACCACTAGCTTCTGTCTACTGTTAATTGTGAGTGTCTTATGGGTCTTTCAGCCAGGCTGTAGTAAAAGCAGATGGATGGGCTGTGATTTTAAGGCCCACTAGTCACGCATACAAGTTGTAACAATACAACCAGATAGGGCTGTACATATAGTGTGCCACTGTATTTTTAACTTGGAATGCACAGTTTGACAGGTGGCATCAGTGACTGCCTGTCAAATTCAGCGATTGAGTTCCTAGGGCCACACTGCAACCCCAAACCGTGTGCTCAGACAGAGCTTGCAGAGCAGTTCTAAAATTAAAATTGCAGTTTGGAAATTTTAAAATTAAAAAACAGGCATTCAGGAGGCAACAGCGCTATTTTTCTCAGAGAGCGGTAAGAGCTACCACTAATGTGAAAGGAGCCTTAGAAGTATCACTTTAACACAGCAGTAATGTGAGACCTTTCATTAAAAATAAACCAGTTCATGGGAAAGAAAAACTTCTATTGATCTGCTCTGGAATGTAATTTAGTATTTGGTGTAGGGTACAAGGTCAAAACTTATGGAACAATAGATAATGAGAAATAGAAGCAAATGTTGACTCATCATGCCATATCTTCAAGAAAATGCCTTTTTAGCAAAAGACAATTTCATCCTGATAAACCCAAATAGTTACAGAAATAATTAAGAGCAGAAGTCAGCAGATAACAGGGAGAAGTACAGAACAGAGAGAAGAGCAAAAAAGGCAAGGGAGCTTTGGCAAGTGCTGCAAAAAGCCTGGAGGACCTTTTCACAAGAATGTTTATTAAACAGTGGTGAATTAACCTTATTCAACTTTGTCTGATGTTGGATGAGCCATTTATTTGCAGTGATTCCCCCTCCTATAGTTAATTTCCATGGAATCACTAACTAGCTAATTTTTTAGTGATTTGCATTCATGGGGAACTTCTCCTGTTAGAAGAGATTGATTAAAAAGATCAGTTAATGGTCCAACAACTACCAACTAGCAGGTTCCTCAGCTACCTTTTGTCTCTGGACATACTATTGGGTTAGCTATATATCACTTGACTTGGCTACTGAAGGAGAGTGATTAGTAGCAGAGCACACCAACCCAATGATGTTGCACTAGTTTAGCTCGTAGCATCAATAGATCGGACTTGCAGCATGGAATTTCAGTGTAAAATACCTCTTATAATACTAAAAAAATTAGACATTCAGAAAATGGCAGTATTGCCTCCTGAACACATTTTAAACTGGCTCACTTGTTTACACTATGATATACAGTATACAGTATGTGCACATAAGGGTTGATTTTCTAAAGGCAAATAGACGGTCTCTTTAGTAAATGTGAATGGGGGAAATAAGTGCAACTTATTGTACAACAATCAAATTGGGTATAATTAGCCTGCCCATAGATGGTTCGAATTTTTACCAATCCCTGCTAATCTGGCTGAGATTCGAACCATCTATGGCTGGTTAAAGTGTTACTAAACCCACAACAGTAAAATCAGTCTATACAAGCAATACATCATGCTTGTTATACTCATTGTGGAACCTAAGGGTTTAATCATCTGCATTTTGTAAAAAGGCTGTTTGATCTTGATTTCTCTGATCCCCCTCTTCTTCCAGTGTCCCTCTCTTATCACCTGATAAGACATATCATGTGGAGACACTCTGCGCATGCTCAGTTTGGTGTGTATTGCTAGAGTGCATGTGATCAGCACAGGGCCAATCAGCACTGTCCAGACAGAGGTCAGGGGTTCTGCATCCTCCTAGAGGAGAAAGAAAACTCCTCCTACAAGCTTTAACCAGTGCTCTGCTGAACTCTGCTAAAAGTCACAGACTGCTCCAACTACTGATGAGAAAAGGTATTTAGCAGTTTATAATTACTAAAATACTTGCACTTTCATGTTTTGTGTACTGTGGGAGACTAGATAGAGTGAAAGCAGGGTCCTGGGTTTAGTAACACTTTAAGTGTGTAGATATACAGAGAGACAGACAGACAGATAGAAGTTACATAGTCTGGCTGAAAAAAGACAAAAGTCCATGTAGTTTAATAATAATAATAAATAATATATATGTATGTGTATATATATATATATATATATATATATAAATCCTATACCCACAGTTGACCCAGAGGAAGGCAGAAAAACCCAGCAACGCATGATCCAATTTGCTCCTGCAGTGTAAAAAATCCCTTCCTGATCTCCCGAGAGGCAATCAGATATTCCCTGGATCAACATTAATTATAGATGTTAGTATCCAGTTGTATTATGTGAATTGCGGAATGAATCCAGGCCTTTTTTAAAGAAATCTACTGAGCTGGCCAGAACCAACACTTGAGGGAGTCTGTTCCACATTTTCACAGCTCTTACTGTGAAGAAACCTTTCCGTATTTGGAGATTAAATCTCTTTTCCTCCAGCCCCCTTGTCCTCTGTGTTGACTTCAGGGTGAATAACTCTACATCGAGGTCAATATATGAACCACTGATGTATTTATACATGTTGATCATATCCCCCCTTAATATCCTCTTCTCAAGAGAGAATAAGTTCAGTTCCTCTAATCTTTCCTCATAGCTGCGCTCCTCCATGCCTCGTATCAGTTTGGTTGCCCTTCTCTGCACGTTCTCCAGTTCCCCAATATTCTTTTTGTGAATTGGTGCCCAAAACTGAACTGTATATTCCAGATGAGGTCTTGCTAATGATTTGTACAGGGGTAAAATTATATCTCCCTGGAGTCTATACATCTTTTAATACAAGAGAGGATTTTACTCACTTTAGAAACTGCAGCTTGGCATTGCATGCCATTATTAAGCTTCTGATCTTCCAGAACTCCCAGATCCTTCTTCTCCATTGATTCCCCCAGTTGTACTCCTCCTAGTATGTATGATGTATGCATATTATTAGCCCCCAAGAGCATAACCTTACATTTATCAACATTAAACCTCATTTGCCACATAGTTGCCCAATTAAACAGTGCATTGAGGTCGACTTGTAAGTTGGAGACATCCTGTAAGGACGTTATTCTACTGCACAGCTTGGTGTCATCTGCAAAGACTGAAATGGTATTTTTATTCCCAGACTCTATATTGTTTATAAATGTATTAAAAAGTAAGGGTCCCAACACTGAACCTTGGGGTACACCACTAACAACCTTAGACAATTCAGAGTATGAATTATAAACCACTACTCTCTGAATACAATCTTTTAGCCAGTTTTCTATCCATTTACATACAGATTTTTCCAAGCCTGTAGACTTTACCTTACACATTAGCTGTGTGTGGGGAACTGTGTCAAACACTTTTGCTAAATCCAAGTATTCAATGTCCACCGCAACTCCTCTGTCCAAGGGTTTGCTCACCTCCTCATAAAAAGAAATCAGATTTGTTTGACAACTTCTGTCTTTCATGTATCCATGCTGTCTGTTGCTTAAAATATTTTTTTCCAGCAAGAACTCATCTATGTGGTCTTTTATTAAGCTTTCCAGTATCTTCCCAACTATAGAAGTTAAACTAACAGGTCTATAATTACTTGGTAAAGATTTTGACCCCTTTTTAAATATTGGCACTACATTGGCCTTGCCCCAATCCAGTGGTACTATGCCAGTCATTAAAGAGTCCCTAAAAATTAGAAACAATGGCTTTGAAATGACAGAACTCAATTATTTAAGGACCCGTGGGTGTGTGCCAGCTGGTCCAGGTGCTTTTCCACCTTTTTGGACCATATCAATTGTGAGCCATTGTGGATCAGCTGGAGCTGTGTCAATACCATGCCCATTATGGACAAGAGCTCCCCCATGTTCCTTTGTATACACAGAGCTGAAGAAGGTATTTAATAAATTTGCCTTCTCTTTGTCCCTAGTCACTCACTATAGATTTTTTAGTAAAGAGCCTACATTTTTGAACCTGACCTTTTTACTATTAATATATTTGAAGAATTTTTGGCAGTTTGCAATCTGTTGTTCGTTTTCAATTTTTGTGGCCTTGATTTCCTTTTTACATATTCGGTTATATTCTTTGTAATGTTTAAATGATGACAGCGGTCCTTCATTTTTATATTTTATAAAAGCTCTTTTCTTATCATTTATAGCTTATAGCTTTTTTTTAACTTTGACCATAAGCCACATAGGTTTCATTTTTAGCCTTTTAAACTTGTCCATGGGAATATATTTTGCAGTGTGGAAGGGTGGACAGATAGATAGATCTAGGTGTATTTAGTTAATGTCTTGCATGCCTTTATGTAACATAAAAAATGTTGAACTGTGTAATAAACTGTAAGTATAAATGTGTTGGTAAAAGAGAATGATAAAGAGAACCTTCAATATCGTATAATTATATACATTCTAATTCCACAGATACAGAGAAACATATATTTATGTGTCACTCACTAGGTTTTTTAGTCAGAATATTAATTTTAATGACAGCTCATATTTCTAAGGGTTCACTTTGCTGTCCAGTTTATCCTCATTTATATCATCTTTTCTTTTGCCAGGGTTAAGGTCAACCCAATCAATGCAACAAATGTAGAATGAAATGGAGACTGTTAATTCAGTGTCATCCACTTTTGCATAAATAAAAAGCCACTGCCAGCATGAGGGAGGAGTCCATCAGCTTATAACTTGTTAGGTATTTTAGTCCTAGAATGAGTATGGCATATACAAATTAATCTGGAAGGACAGAAGGTTATCTTTGAGAGAAAAGTTTTTTTTTTTGCAGAAATCAGTCCTCATGCAATTTTTCGCTATAACACTATTGAGTACCAGAGCTTTTTTTCATTTGGACAATGTCTTCCTCATCTTATATCTTTTAGATTTTGTAGTCTACCCTAATATATACATTGTTTTTCTTGGGACAGATAAAACGTTAATTTAAAAGCCCAAATTTTAAAAAATATTTTTATTTTCTACATTTTAGTTAGAAAGAGTGAAAATATTGAAAAAATGAACATGTACCCCAAACAACAATCATCAGTCTACTGATATCACATGAGTGATTTTTCATTTAATGGATCTATATGGTAAAGCCCAAAGTGAAAGTTTGCATTTGACTTTAAAACAGCTTAGCTTTCATTTTGAAACATGCAGGTAAAAAATAGATGGTTTCAATGAATTGTTAGCATAACATTCAGATATGATCAAGTCAGGTTGACGAGGACACAAATTAGCACAACAATGGTATATTTGCAGGTTTGCAGTTGCTAAAATTCAGAATTACTGTACATTGTTATCACCTATCAAAAATCAAAAGTCCATGAACTGATTGTTTAAGCTCCTGGGCTTGGTCACTGACAGTTGGTGGGTCCACATGCTGGCCTGGGAACCACTGAATCCTGTGCCATTTTAAAATGGCACTCGGGATTCAAGTGGTTATAATGTTATCCTTGCTTGCATTTTACTGGGTTTGTGCCTTGGTACATTCTGCTGTTTCTCTCACTGCTCTTTTGTGTTACACAGTATGTCCTCCTGTTAGACATTCCCTTCTTTTACATACTCTCTAGTTACTTTCATAATATTCTTCATGTAGTAAAAAGCTTCTTCTACAGAACTGGGAAGAATTTTGTTTTCTAATGTTCTTTAACCTTCAATTAATGCTCAAAAAATATCCTTGTAACGTGCCAAGACTGGAATAAACTACATAGAATTTCACTCTGAGTCTTCTTGGTGAGTTGACGCTGTCTGTAGATTTCTGCCAAATCAGCAAGTTGCCATACTGTCCACACAAGTTTGAATCTCAGAAGGCATGTTCAATTGCATGAAGTAGTAGCTCAAACAGAACAGTGAAAGAGAAGAGTTCAATATCATTCTCTCCACTCTGCACTATTGCTGTGAACGCAAATACTGTATCTATACTCAGTAAAAGTAAATCTTTCTATAATTTGGAAATCTGTACATGTATGTATTGGAGTTTCTATGTGCTGTACGTTGCTTGTGGAACTACAAGAACTGTGGATTCTAAAAACCTCCCTGCTACTGGAATTGCTGTACTGTGATAGACTTTGTTTAATTCCTGCCCTAGGTAGCGAGGAGGCAATGCTTTAACACTCAAAATCCCAACCCTCCTCATTCCTGGTCCACTGAGCTGCAGGTGGGGGAATCCCCTTCCTGACAGCTGATATATACAAAGGGTTCGGGATGCTCATGACATCATTGGCCTAATATGGCCACATGACCTAATTGTGATTTGATACTGATCCCAGAGCTTGGGCCTCAGGAGGTATGTTCAATTGCATAAAGCAGTAGTTGAAACAAAGCAATGGTAATACAGGCATACCTTGGTTTACGAACGCCTCGGTTAACGTAATGTTCAATTTATGAATGAAAATCCATTGAAAATAATGCCTTGGTTTATGACTTTTTTTCGCAATACGGATAGATTAATTGGTTTTCAATGCATTTACAATTTTTTTTAATCATGTCCCTGTAGAGTACTATGCCTTTAACGTGCACTTTATAAAGAGTTTTGAACAGATAAAACTTTTTTTACTTTTTTCTGACCTCCGGAACAAATTAATTGGTTTTCAATGCATTTACAAATTAATTTTAATTTTGTCCCTGTACAGTATTTATGCCTTTAAAGTGCACTTTATAAAGAGCTTTGAACAGATAAAATACTTTTTTCTGATCTCCGGAATGGATTAATTGGTTTTCAATGCATTCCTATGAGAAACCATGTTTTGGTTTACAAATTTTTTGCAATATGAAAAGTCCCGCAGAATAAATTAAATTCATAAACCGAGGTATGCCTGTGTGTATACTGTATGTGTATGTATATATGTGTGTGTGTGTATATATATATATGTGTATATGTGTACGTGTGTGTGTGTGTGTGTGTGTGTGTATATATATATATGTGTGTGTGTGTGTGTGTGTGTGTGTGTGTGTGTGTGTGTGTGTGTATATATATATATATATATATATATATATATATATATATATATATACATACACACACAAACTACTGCACAACTGTTTTAGGTAGGTGTGAAAAAATGCTGTAAAGTAAGAATGCTTTCAGAAATAGGAGTGAAATTTTTTTTTTTTTAGGAATTATCAAAATGGAAAGTACATGAACAGAAAGAAAATCCAAATCAAATTGATATTTGGTGTGATCACCCTTTGCCTTCAGAAGCACATCAATTCTTCTAGGTACACTTGCACACAATTTTTGAAGAAACTCGGCAGGTAGGTTTTTCCAAAGATCTGTGGATGAAGGCTGCCTCTTCATGTAATCCTAGACTCAATGATGTTGAGACCAGAGCTTTATGGGGGCCAGACCATCACTTCCAGGACTCCTTATTCTTTTTTACCTGAACATAGATCTTAATGACATTGGCTGTATGTTTGGGGCCTTTTTCCTGCTGCAGAATACATTTGAGGCCAATCACATGCCTCCCTGATGGTGTGGAATGATGTATACTGTAAGTATCTGCTAGTATTTCTCAGCATTGAGGACACCAATGGTCCCGACCAAGTCTCCAACTCTGCAGAAATGCAATCCCAAACTTGAAAAGAACCTCCACCATGCTTCACTGTTGCCTGCAGACACTCATTATGGTATCACTCTCCAGCCCTTCGGTGAACAAACTGCCTCTCACTACAGCCAAATATTTAAAGTTTTGATTCATCAGTTTAGAGCACCTGCTGCCAGATTTATGCACTCCATTTCCTTTGTTTTCATGCTTAGTCAAGTCACTTAGCCTTGTTTCCATGTTGGAGGTATGTCAATTATTCCATGTAGACCACTTCTAGGCAGACTTCTCTGTATAGTAGATGGGTATATCTGGGTCCTACTGGTTTTGTCCAGTTCTGTGCTGATGGCTGCTGGACATCTTCCAGTGTCGAAGGGAAGTAAGCATGATGTGTCTTTCATCTGCTACATTAAGTTTCCTTGGCCAACCATTGCATCTACGATCCTCAACACTTCCCATTTCTTTGTGCTTCTTCAAAAAGAGCTTTAAACCCCAGTCTGCTTTGATATTTTTGCCTGGGGGAGACCTTTCTGATGCCATATAACTACCTTGTATCTTGTTGCTGTGCTCAGTCTTGGTGTATGACCTGTGGCATGAAGCTGCCTTCCACAACCTCACCTTAGTAGCTGAGTTCTGCTGTTCCTCACCCAGTTTTAAGCCTCCTACACAGCTGTTTCTGATTAGGTTAACCGTTTAGCTCCACCCAATAGCAGAAATACTGCTACAGGGAGCCAGCTGTGCGCAAAATCATGTATATATACATGATTTTGCTTTTCTGGGTAGGGGCGGTCCTGTTCCCGGCCAGTGATTACTCGCTGGCACCCAGTGATCACCAAGGATCTCCGACAGGGGGGGAACTGTTAGTAAACAAGGCACTTCTCCTCCCTGTCAGCTCCTGCACACTGCTTTGCTTGCAAAGCGGTGTGCTTTCAGTGAAGCACAAACACAGCACACATTGTAAAACGGCACATAGCACGCAGTTAACCCTTTGATCACCCAGTGCCATTAGTACAGTGTCAGTGCTTCTTGTTAGCACTGATCACTCTATTGGTGTCACTGGGGATGTAAGTGACACTAAGTCAGTTTCCCCCAATGTCAAAATGCCCAGTATATATACTGCCATTTGTAAACGCTATAACTTTCACGTAAACCAATTAATTTACACGTATTGGGATTTCTTTTTAGCAAAGACATGTAGCAGAATACATTTTGGCCTAAATTTATGAAGAAATTAGATTTTTTAAATTTTTTTACTGGACATGTTTTTTTTAGCAAAAAGTCAGAAATATTATTTTTTTCTCAAAATTGTCAGTTATTTTTTTAATAGCGCAAAAAATAAAAGACGCACAGGTAATCAAATACCACTGAAAGAAAGCTCTGTTCGTGTGGAAAAGAAGGACATAAATTTGATATGGGTGCCGTGTTGCATGACCGCACAATTGTCAGTTAAAGTAATGTAGCGCCGTGACACACAGTAATGTAGCGCTGTGGTCTGGAAGGGGGGAGGGGGGGGGGTAAATCCTCTGGAGCGCAAGTGGTTAATGACTGTGTTTTAATATACATATGGAATGATTGATCATTACCATCTGCCTGATATAATCGGTTAATCATACACTTGAAAAAAGTCAGGGATTTTATAGGATTAGATTCAAGTATGCAAAGTGTGCAAGTGTAAGAATTGATGCTGTTTTGAAGCCAAAGGTTAGTCACACCAAATATTGATTGGATTTAGATTTTGCTTCTGTTTGCTAACTTTGCATTTTGTAAATTAAAAAAATTAAAATTTATATATATTTCTTAAAGCATTGTTACTTTCTTCAAACCTATGGAAACACCAGGCAAAAGAACAAAATCATTACCTAATATGGTGTTAGATTGCCTTTGACATCCAAGATGGCCTGAATTCTCCTGGGAATTAACAAATATTAGTGTTGGATGGTGGATAATGGAATCTGATAGCACTTTTCATGCAAAAACGGTTCCAGCTTTCACAGAGATGCCAGAGGCAGAAAACGAGCCTGAACTTTGTTCTCCAAAATTGAGCATAGTGGCTCTATGATATTGAGATCCGGCGAGTGCGGCACTCAGGGAAGGTACAAGACTTCACCTGTATGCTCATCAAACCATGATTTGGCAACACCAGCTGTGCGAATCTGAGCATCATTGTCTTAGTAAATGGCAAGGTCTTCGGAAAACAATGTCTACATCATGGGGTGCACATGGTCGGCATGGTCGAGGTGATGATGGAACCTGCAGAATAGCAAAATTTGGCTGCCCAAGCCATGACTGCAGTGCTACCATGCTTTACCGTTGGCACAAGACAGTCCTGGTTGTAAACTTGGGATAGTGTTTGCCACATATAAACACTTCCGGTGGTTGGGAACACTGTGAATCTTGATTCATCGGACCATATCACAGTCTTCCATTGATTGACAGTCCATGATTTATGGGTTTTGCACCACTCATTCCTCTTCTGAGCATTAATATTGGTCACTAGTGGTTTGGCAATTGCAGCTCATCCATGAATGTCTTGTTTATGGATTTCCATTTTTTGTGGACATGGGCTTTGGAAACTGAGACTGAGCTCTGCAGTCACTTTTGCAGAAGTTTTTTTCTTATTCCAGGTCACAATCCTGCAAAATGTCCTTTTTTCTCTTTCAGTCAGTTGACCATGTTGACTCATGCTTATCAAATGACGTCTTCCCAGAAACTGTATATGCTGTCATAACCTTTGATACTGTACCTAGCGACACCACAAATAAATCGGCAACTTCAGTCATAGAGGCACCAGCTCAGTGGGCACCAACAATCTGCCCTCTTTGAAACTCAGTAAGCTCTAACATGACTCCATATTACTAGCTGCACACGCAGTGAATGATGAAAGTGAGGCTTCCCACCTGTTATCTAGGTATCTCAACACATAGCTGAAACAAAAGTATGTTACAACAGTGCCGCTTTCAACGTGAAACATGTCGTCACTTTCACACAAATTGCACAAATCATGTATTGTTTCCATATTTTTGTCCAACCCCTGTATATATATATTCATATTTTTTTATTAATGTAAAGAGACAACTATGATGAACTGTGTTGCTTTTATGGATGAATAAAAATATAAAAACTGACTGAGCTGAGTGACTTCATTGGTGTCTGGTGTCTGTTTTTCCTTTTCTGTAGCTATGCAAAAAAACCCGCATTTTAAATATATGTTATCAATCCAATTTAGATTTGCCGTTGATTTACAAGAAATATTTATGTACTCTATAGTTCCACAAATATTGGGACACCCCTCCAAATCATTGGATTCAGGTGATATCACCTCCATGGCCACAGGTGTATAAAATCAAGCACCTAGGCATGCAGACTGCTTCTATAAACATTTGTGAAGGAATGGATCCTCTCAGGAGCTCAGTGAATTCAAGCGTGGTTTCGTGATTGGTTGCCACCTGTGCAATAAGTCCATCCATGAAATGTCCTTGCTATTAAATATTCCACGGTCAACTGTTAGTGGTATTATAACAAAGTGGAAGCAACTGGGAACAATGGCAACTCAACTACGAAGTGGTAGTGCAATGACCGTGCGGGATCAGCGCATGCTGAAGCGCACAGTGCGCAGAAATCGTCAACTTTCTGCAGAGACAGTAGCTAAAGACCTCCAAACTTCGTGTGGCCATCAAATTAGCACAATAACAGTATGTAGAGTGGGAATGGGTTTCCAGCAGTGGAGGTGTGTTCTCTGGAATGATGAATCACGTGTCTCTGTCTGGCAATTCGAAGGACGTGTCTGGATTCGGTGGTTGCCAGGAGAATGGTACTTGCCTGACTGTATTTTGCCAAGTGTAAAGTTTGGTAGAGGAGGGAATATGTTGTGGGGTTGTTTTTCAGGGGTTGGGCTCGGCCCCTTAGTTCTAGTGAAGAAAGCTCTGAAAGCGTCAACATACCAAGTCATTTTGAATAATTTCATGCTCCCAACTTTGTGGGGACAGTTTGGGATGGCCCCTTCCTGTTCCAACATGAGTGCTCACCAGTGCTCAAAGCAAGGTCCATAAAGACATGGATGAGTGAGTTTGGGGTGGAGGAATTTGACTGGCCTGCACAGAGTCCTGTTCTCAACCCAATTAGCATACCTTTGGGATTAAATAGAGTGGAAACTGCAAGCCAGGCCTTCTTGTCACACATCAGTGTCTGATCTCACAAATGCACGTCTGGAAGAATGGTCAAACATTCCCATAGACACACTCCTAAACCTTGTGGACAGCCTTCCCAGAAGAGTTGAAGCTGTTATAGCTGCAAAGGGTGAGCCAACTCATTATTAAACCCTACGGACTAAGACTGGGATGCCCTTAAAGTTCACCTGTGTAAAGACAGGCATCCCAATACTTTGGCAATATAGTGTATATCACTTTGAAAGCAGTGGCAGCTGACATACTGTATGTCTTCTACATGATTCTTGAAAGGAACATCATGAGGATAATAGGTTGGTGCTGAAACAGGCTGCTAATCTATGAAGCGCTTACCGTGGAGAGAGTTTTGCCCCAGTCAATAAAGTAGTCAGTGTAATTTACATGCTACATTAGTGTGTAAAAGCATGACAGGTTTGGTTAAATTTCCTTTTTCCAAAACAAAAAAAAAGGTTTTGGCTTTGGATACCCTTTAACTTGTTGAAATGTATTCTTTCATAAGTCCAGTAGTTACTACAATCTTGCAAACATTTTGATTGCTCCTATATAACGTATTATATAATGCATAGCTGCAGCATTCAGAGTAATTGTCTTGGTGTCAGGCTGTTAAGCAAGCCAGCAAACTGTCTGTTAGGAAAGCAAACATTAACAACTCATAATCACTGTACAGACTGTGTTGTGTGTCAGCTACGAAACTTAAGTGTACACTAATGACTAATATAAAGAACAGTGTTTTAGGTCACTTAAATTAAACTAAAAAAAAACCATATTTTTATTCCGTCATCTCGGATTAAAAATCAAATAAATTCTGAGGCTCTGTAGGAAAAAGTGTACTTGCCCAGTTATCAAGCTTGCAGACATTTATTTTACAAAGTCCCCATAGGACTTTGTAAAACATGATGCAATTAATCAGCAAAAAAGTATGACACCATGAATAAAAATGTTTGACCACCACCTTCTATCACTAATTTATTCAAAATAGTAAAACAAAAAAATCAAACAGATCTCTATCTTCTTGTCCTACTTTGTTGTTTTTCTACTTTTAAATGGTTACATTTTGGTAAGTAAAACATTATAGGTGTTTCTGCTATACTATCAAATCCAGAAATAAAGAAAGATTCACTATACTAACATTATGAGTGCTGCAAAGGAAGATTCTTGATTCAGCTCCCACAATCTGATGACTTCATTCATTTATTAAATAAGATCATTGAAGACATTTTTTCTTTTCATCAGGACAGTGGGAGTATTTTATCCGTGGTCGTTGGAGTCCCTTGAAAGATGGGAAAATTATCCATAAACCCACTGAAATACCACTTTCTTAGGGCTGCAAACCCACATATATTTCATAGGTTTGAGTTTGGAAAGGTAAGAAATATGTTCTTGTTATTGTTTTAAGTCTCAATACATTTAATCTGTCAGATTACATTTTGGGATTTAATGTTAACAAATGTTAACAGAAACAGAGCAAAGTAATTAAAGCACAAAAATAATATGTGTCCTCACCCCTTCCACCAATATCATCACATACAGTGCAAGACCAAAAGCCACCCATTGTGACTTTGAGGACCTATCCATATTCCAGCTCTGGAGAGTGGAGCATTGGAGTGCTGGCTTCTATGGGACCCTGGAATAAGTAGGTAGACAAAACAAGAATTATATTTTGCATATGCTGTTTGGAGGCAATCTTATTTTTTTCTGGCCAGTTGAAGGTCAGCCTAAAGCAGTATTAAACCCCACATCACAAATGTAATATATTGCAGCTTACTAATCATTAGACATTATGACTCCATTGGTTTTCTTTGTTCCTCTCTGTTTTCACCTAGTGATCTGGCCAGTAACACACCTCCTGTATTAGAGTGCCTCTACTCTGGATGAAGAAGTGCAGGGGCACCATTGGACACCAGCATTGTCAGTCTGGGGGTAGGGAAGTCTTAGAAGTACTAGCAGTTTTAAATACACTAACAAATTGAAGCCAAACTCCAGCTAATACTTTACGAGCATTTACAGCAAACTGTTTTTTTTTCCTTTTAGGATAAAGGTTTTACATGTGTAAATAAAATCTGACCATTGTAAGTACCCCTGTCAGTGGTAAATGGTTTGTCTCATCCATGTAAACTGATACATTTGCAGAAGAGCTTTTTTTTTAAAAAAATAAACATCTTGTTGGCAGGATCACCAGAAGAAATTAGAAGAAAAAAGCGTAAAAATGAAAACGAATGCAGCCATCACATCTAAAAATGGGTCAGCTGCAACACAATACATGTTTACTTTTGGTTTAATACTGCTTTAATCTTTATCATTGTCTGTAATCATAATTCAAACTTGTGTACTTTTTGATTTATTGGTTTCATCATCCATGTCATACTGATATAACTGTTCCTGCTAAGTATAATTTGAAAAAAATATACAGCATACAAAATATTGTTTACATGTCTGAGAGAGAAATAGCAAACTGCATCTGCTTTAGTTTATATATTGTAATGTACTTAACAAGGATATAAATGAACCCGTAAGAAAAGAAACATATGGAACTTTTTTTGGTGCTCAGACTTTCAGGAATAATATCACTTACAAATAGTTTAGTTTAAAAATCACATGGTTTATTCACATATATATCACACAGACATGTTAAAAAGGACATGTTAAAAAGTTTAAAAATCAATACATGATATCCCACTTGATGTTTTTGTAGAACTGTAGTCTCCAAACTGAGGCCCGAGGGCCAGATGCGGCCCTTTGGACACTATATTCCCCCACCAATAGTGGATCATAATTTCTGCCACTGATACTAATTATTATTATTATACAGTATTTATATAGTGCCAACAGTTTGCTCAGCGCTGTACATTACAATGGGAGACAGTACACGAGACAGTACAGTAACAATACAATTCAATACACGAAGGGTTCAAGGGCCCTGCTCCTTGGAGCATACAATCTAGGAGGGAGGGGATAGTGGTACAGGAGGAAATAGGTGTGGGGGATGGAGTGGTAGGAAGAATGGAGGAGAGCAGCAATTAGCTGAGGGCAGGGTAGGCTTCCCTGAAGAGATGAGTTTTCAGGGTGCTCCTAAAGGAGAGGAGAGTAGGTGATAGTCTGATGGATTGGGGTAGGGAGTTCCAGAGGATGGGGGAAGCCCTGGAGAAGTCCTGGAGATGGGCAAGGGAGGAGGAGACCAGGGAACTAGAGAGTAGGAGGTCTTGTGAGGAGCGGAGAGTACGTTTTGGGTGGTATTTGGATATCAGGTCGGTGATGTAGTTTGGGGCAGTGTTATGAACAGCTTTGTACGTCAATGTTAGCGTTTTTAATTTTATGCGTTGGGCAATCGGAAGCGAGTGGAGGGATTGGCAGAGGGGGCTGGCGTATACGTAGCAGTTAGTAAAGTGGATGAGTCTGGCCGCGGTATTCAGGATAGACTGAAGCGGGGATAGCCTGTGGTGAGGTAAGCCGTTGAGGAGGGAGTTACAGTAGTCAAGTCATGATATGATAAGGGAGTGAATGAGTTGCTTAGTAGTTTCCAGGGTTAGGAATGGACGTATTTTGGAGATGTTGCGGAGGTGGAGTCTACATGAGTTTGTCAGTGATTGGACCTGGGGATGGAAAGACAGATTGGAGTCTAGGATGACACCTAGTACTCTGGCTTGCGGGGTGGGATTGATGGTGGTATTGTTGATGATGGGCACTATTCCTCCAACCAGTATCAATGATGGGGCACTGTTTCTCCAACCAGTATCAATTATGGGGCACTGTTCCTTCAACCAATATCAATGATGGTGCACCATTCCTCCCACTGATACAAACAACAAGGCTCTATTTCTTCCACGGATACCAATGGTGGGGTACTATTCCTCAAACTAATACCAATGATGGGGCATTACTCCTTCTCCTACTGACCACCAACCCTTTTGCCATGTTTTTTTTGCACTGATGCTGGGCTTGGGACATTTTCTACCTCCACTGGCCAAAATCCAGCCCCCCTAAAGTCTGAAGGACAGTAAACTATCCCTTTGTTTGAAAGGTTTGGAGACCCCTGCTGTAGAACCTAATATATAAAAAGCACTTTGCATCTTCCCTCATAAAGAATGTTACTTATAACAGTATAGGAAATCATTCAAATTCTGTTGAGAGTACAGCCCTAAATCCAAATCACATAAATTATGGATTGTGCTGGGTGACGGTAAGATCGCATCTTTACGCGTTTTACCATATTGCTTCCTCAGGAGCACCAAGGTGCTGTTAAACAAAATTATTAATATTAGAAGGATATATCTTTTTGAACAAAATACATCAGTCATATTAATACTTTGCTAACACTACTTATAGTTCATCATCAACATTACTCACATACCATTGAAACCTACTCCAGGAGGGGGAGAGGAGAGGAGAAGAGAGGAGAGGACAGTACATCCACTATGAGGAACAATGTTTCTTTAAATTCCTAGTTTAATTTTATGGGCACTAATAGAACTTTTATTATGGTGGTAAACTACTAGTAGACTGGATTGGAAAAAGTGGAGTTACAGGCTTTATATCCTGGTCCACATGCTTTTAATGGTGATTCTGACATTCACTACGGGATGTAACCCTATGGGGTTGATAAAGGCAAATAGGTTGTGCACTTTGCAATTGCAGTTGCACTCATTTTCTTTAGTAAGTGTAATGTGGTAAAGCTTCATTCCTTAGTAAATGCAATGTGGTAAGCTTCATTTGGTAAAGAATACCCAATCAGGTGCAAGAAAAAAAAACATTTTTGCTTGCACATGATGGCAATCAGTAGAGCTTTACTGCATTTACTAAGCACTGGGAAAAAGAGTGCAACTGCACTTGCAAAGTGCACAGTCTTTTTGCCTTTGTTAAATATGCCCCAAAGTTGATGGACGGACATCTATAAGTATTATTTTATAGCATTTAAAATGTCTTCTATTTTTGTTTGTTAACATTTAGCACTGTGTTAGATTGTTAGATCTTACTGTTATTTTGTGTTCTGAAGCAACGTTGTTGTTACTTTGTTTTGCTATAGTCAATACCCTACCAGCAATAATGTAAGTATCTGCTACGTACCCTAACTTGTTTGAAAAAAAAGGTTTGGTGTTTTTTTTTGCCCACCCATGACAAAGTGCATTTGTATATAAAAAGGTGAATACTTTTGCTCACTCAATATGAATGGGTCCCCACCTTCTAACCTTCCCACCCTATATTTAGTGGCAATCAAATATTTCAACAATAAATCTACAAAAAAATACAAGTATACAAACAAAATATGTGAAAATTATAAAAATAAAATAAATAAAGTCATTCCCCAAAAAGTATAATGAAATTAATATCCAGTGTCATTCAAAGTCCAAACTTTAAATAAATAAAACAATGATCCTTTATGACTAAGTCCCGGATGTTTTGCAAACTACTTTGTGCAACCAGGTGGATTATACCTTGTTTTCTTAAGGACAAATTGGGCTTTCATTTGGTGGTAAATGGCAATGGATATCTCCTGATTTTTTATTATTACTATCATTATTAAGGAAAACTGGCCCCAAATAGTGAAAAAAAAATATTTTTTAAATTTAGCTGTATATTTCTTGCTACTACCATAATCTACCATCAAAGAACAACCAAAAATAAATTCTAATGCTCCTGACGATTGCAGCGATGCCACATATGTGTATGTTTGTTGTTGTTTGTACCCATAGTACACCCCAGAAACAATACTGAGCATTTTGCTTTTTTTTATCCTACCTAAAACACACTGACACTAATTGACACTGATACTAATGGAAGAAAAAAAGGTCCTGCCCCCAAAATACTGACCATGACCTTGACCTTTGACCCTGACCATTGACCCTGACCTTGACCCAAACACTAACCCTGGCACAGACCTAGATCACACCTTGATCTATATATTTTTTGTATTTTGTTAAATATTATAATTTTTTTTTTTTTTACACAGTTTTTTTTTCTCTCTGCAAGGAGAAAGAGAGAAACAATGTATCTCTCTCCTCCACTCAGAGAGAGAAAACATGGGGGCAGGCTTCACAGTGACTGATCACTCTCATAGCCAACCAGATGCTATCACAGCAATCAGGTGACCCTGAATTGGGAGTTCCGGGTCCCATACAATAGTTTCTCACTAATACCCCGGTCTCTGTGCTAGAAGAATACTGTGCAGCGCTCTCCCATCACAAAGACAGATATGTAAATATGTGGTTGCACAGGAAAAAGTTCAGTCCACTGGGGTTTAATATGTGTACACTCAGTGCCAAGGGGTTGAGGATATACATTACCAAACCGGAAAAAACTTTGTTAGCTGGGATTGTATGCATATGTATGAAGATCTAAAAATGCTTTAGAATTATTCTTTTTTATTTATTTTTTTTTTATTGACAATTCTTTTTGAAGGTTTGCTATGTATTTTGTACTGAGGATCTATGAACTGAGAAGTTCCACCATCGTAGTAATGCATAAGACCACAACTCATAAGCATATGGAGGGCATGTTTTATTACACTGTAGGATTTTAATTATCACCCTATATTTTTTGCCTTATTCTGAGTCCTGTTGATACAGTATATATGGTATTTAAGTCCCAATGCTGAAAACTTGGTGATACTAGTTTTCCGTGTGAAACATTTGATGATGAGAACAAGAATAGATCATGAAGATACCTTCTCTGTTTGTAAATAATTATATTGGGCACCTACTTCCCAGATATTCACCACAAATTAACCATATACAGCAAAACTGATTAACCCAATAATAAATAGTGAGAAAAAATATATTATGTAGCTGCCCCTTTTATAGTGCTGAATACATTTCCTAAAATGAAAAAAAAAACAGTAAAGGTGCAGCACTTACATTCTGCTTCTGTACAGTACTGCTAGAAAAACCATCCTCTATCACATAAATACACAATATAAAGTATAGAAAAGTCCCACACCAATGTGTGAATTAATTCTTGCAGCGCTCAATAATATCTCTTCTTCCTATTTTCGGATAATGCTCCACTACCATGTACTCCAATGCACTCACCACAGATCCATGACCCCTTAATTAAAAGGAAGGTCAAATGTGCTTGTTATGCCAGGATTTTTCAGCTCACTGTTAACGATTTTCTTCTATATAAATCTTCAAATCTCATAACTATTCCCCTCAGTAATAAATCAACATATGCCAGAAGAAATACATTCTCATAGTGTAGTATTTATTATAAATAGTAAAAACAAAAGATGCACTCATATATTTAGGTGCCCAATATCTCGGCATCAATACACTTAGCGCGTGTAGTTGCCGCCGCTCCGCTCTCTGGAGCTGGCATGCATTCCAATCCCTGGAACTGGAACTGATGGCAGTACGTAAAACCGAATGTGATGAATGCCTCTACATGTTTTGCATCGCAGCATCCTCAGGAAGCTCCCCGTCTCTGTTTGTGTTTCAAAAATTGTCCTAACACTAAAGAACCAACTAACACCAGCCCTTCTTGAGTCTAAAACATTTATATCTAACTGTTCCTACTGATTACCCTTCCATCTAAAGCTTAATTTAAACGTATATCTAAAGCTCACTTTTTGTTTATGTGGACAGAGTAGGGAATGGTTGAAACCTGTGTCAGGTTTTTTTAATTGTCTGTGTTCTGTTGGAAAGATTTCCTTTCACTTCCCACTCTATAAACAATACAGGTGAAGTGAGTGGAAATCTCTCCAAGTTGACAGTTGTCACTAGGGATGAGCTAGGAAACATAGCTGAGTTTGGTTCAAGGATGGTTTGGCAAACATTACAGACAGGTGGGTGCTTAATCCAAACTCCACTAAAGTTACTGAGAGCTGACCATTAAAAAACAATAATGGCCACTTTCTAGGCTAATAGGCAAGGGATTTTCAAACTGATGGCTTGGGTTGTCCTGGGGAACATGGAATCATTCACACAAAAAAGTAAACAGTAAATAAAAAATTGCACACAGTTTTTGGTAAAAAAAATTGTCCCAAAATGTATATCCACCATTAATCACATCAAACAAAGATCCAATGTCTGCCAATTCTAAAAAAGAACAAAAAAAACCAAAAAGAAAAAGCCAACTGCCAACACGATTTGGTCCTGCTCACCCCTGCATGACAGCAGATATAAACAAAGGGGTGCTGTCCCTTGGGTGATGTCATTGACCAAGTTAGATATGACAATATTTTCCCAATGACATCATGGGAATCTGCATGACCTTCCATATTGGGCGCATGTTTCGAGCTACAGCTGTGTGACGCCTATACCGCCGGCACCTCGAGGGGTCCCGGCGGCAACTTTGAATCTGGTCAGTAATTTCTTTTATGTTATGTTCACTTGCCTATTTTGAATAAACATTCATGACATATTGCACTACTGGCCTCCTCTGTTTTGTTGAGCTCCTGAGGGAGCTGACTACATCCACAGAGTGGTCATCTTTAAATGGGAACGCTGAGTGCAAATCGTGAGGCAGTGAGGGATGCGTGACCAGATCTGACCAGACTTGTGTGAGGATTTCTGATGTCCCTGCTATATTACACAAATGCGCATAAAGGTTGCGTATCTGGTGAGTGCGCAATCTATATCCTAAATTCTCTCACCTTATCCACATATTGTGTTACTGGACGTCAGAAGATCATCTGAGATCTCATTCACACTTTCACCTTGGACTCATCTCCGTTTGACATAGTGCTTTTCTTTCACGATATTAGCCACAGATTTAGTGGCATATATATATTATTGCACAGTGTCACTTTATTCATTTATATATATGTGAGTTTATATACATGTGATTTTTATATATATGCGATTTTATTTACTGATTTTATTAGCGCTGCACCCTTCTTTATATTGTTCATTTGGAGGTCTTATATGGTGCCTTTGGTGTACAGCTGCTGTCATTTTAACAATACATTATTATTGTAAGCGCTCACTTATTTATACATTTCAGGCTAAACGTTTAGCTGCCAAATGTAACTTTTAGGTTAGCTGTTGCTGCACATAACAGACAGTTCTTTTAAAGTTCTTATTAAAGTACCTTGATAAGGAAGGTCCATTGTATTTCTACCAATTTATTCCTGAAATCGTGATCACCTTTGGAATTACAGTTTTAATAATGATAACTGTATTTAAATATGCACAGCTATAAACCTAAGAGGGTTACACAAAGCAGTTCTGCTGGTTGAACACACTCAGTAATTTCATGACAAGGGGTCAGGTTTAGATAAATGTGTGTCATTTTTACATTTCTTGTCCTGGTTCAAACCATAGCTGGCTGAAGACATTACATCACCTCTTATGTTTTTGAAGTGTCAGAGCTCTCTAGTTGCTTGGCAACATATAACAAATCAGCCCCTTAAAAAGGTTTAATACATTTCACAATTTTCAGGATGAAGGTCGTTTACTGCATTCACCTCGATGTATTTTTGGCAGATCAGTGTTTCACTCAGTCATGTGTACAATGATATAGCTCAGAGCATTTTATGCTAATTACATTGTGTTTTATATGACACAGGCATAACAATAAAAGGCATGACTGAAGAACAGAAATACAAAAATCATTTTCGTTAATAAGCCTTGGATAATTGGGCTGAGTACACACTGTACAAGCAGCTGAGGATTCCAGGCCCCACTCTTTTTTCTGCTTTCGGCATCTTTTTTCTATATTGCTCATCCTTCTACTATTTTGCTTTCTCTTCTGATCTATATAATTGTCTATTATCAACTAACCTTTGAGTTATTTTAGGATATGGAATGAAAGTTGCTGAAGAACAATGTGTAACAAATATTCAAGGTCAAGCCACCAATGATGCAGTAATTTTGGCTCTCTAGAATGGATTACTGGTTCACTAGTTTTTTTTACATTGTGGTTATCAATCTCATAAAATATCCAAGCATTCCATATCAGTTTGAGCCTAAGTCCAGATCACTGTCTTCTGTGAGACTGTTATGTCTACACGAGATAAAAGCTTCTCTACATGCCTGCTTTCTGTTAAATGCTGATAGAGGTTTCCTCCAAATTCAAAAGTCTCCCCACACATAGTAATGATGTATAAAAGCCTCAGACACTGTGCTGTGGTTGAGAGGCAGGTCCAGGATGGCAATCTGGCACTTATGATGTTTTTTTAGAAAGAATCTAGAGGTCCATTAGGTCAGTATGAGCTTCTATAAGGAGCTTTGCCTAAATCAGGTTTGACTTAATAAACACATTTTTATTATTAGTACTGTAACTGTTTCTAGGATACTCCCCCCTGCCATTTGCTGGATGATATTTACTGTGTCCTAGTTCTTCCAGTACAATTGGCTATGACCATTTATGATTTTTAAATTGTATCATTTTTATAGATTCTAAACCAATTTTAAGGCCAGCTGCAGGGCTGTCTAATCATCTTGGCTGAAGTCATTGAGCCTGTTTATATGAAGGCTGTTGTAAAAAATGACCATTCAATGAGATTCCCATGTTATCTCTGCCTATTGCTTGCCTCAGTACAAGACAATGCAGAGGCAATATCTATGAAGACACATACAAATAGCAATAGTGGGTATGGTGCAAGCTTGTAATTTTATTGTACATTAGAATGTGCTACTGTCAAAAGCATAATGTGTGGGCAGGTTGGTGGCACCCTTGGAAGCCCTGTCTTGCCTGTGTTGGTTATACAACAATTTGACTCTGCATTTTTGGCAGTTTACCCTAAGAACAGGTCAGGAACTTATGTAAAAAAAAAGCACAAACATATATAATTTATTAGGAGCAACAGCACTGCATAACATGAGAAGAGAAGCCATCATGTGTGGACACATCGGTGGCACCCTTGAAAGCCCTGTTTTCCTAGAACACAGCCTGTGTTGGCTATAAACTTTTTTTAATTTTTGGCAGTTTACCCTAAGAAAATGTAAGGAGCATAAGTGTAAAAACACTAAGAAGATATAATGTATTAGGAGCAACAGCACTGTATAACATGAGAAGAGAAGCCACGATGTGTAGGCAGGTTGGTGGCTCCCTTGGAAGCCCTGTCTTCTTAGATCGCATCCTGCGGTGGCTATGCAAAAATGTGACTCTGCATTTTTGGCAGTTGACCCTAAGAACATGTAAGGAACCTATGTAAAAAAACACATTTTTGGCAGGTTACCATAAGGAAAGGCTGATGTAAATTTAAAAAAAAACATGCAAGAGGAAAACATAAACATGATTAGATGGAAGCCAGTGCCAGGCACTCTGGGTGTTGTTGGAGTTGCTAGAAATGTTTAGCAGTGGAGGTGATAGAGACATGCATTGATATCATTATTATTATCCAGTGGAGGGATTGGCAGAGAGGGGCAGCAGTCACTGATTGGTTGGTAAGGTGTATGAGTCAGCAGCATTCATAATAGACTGAAGGGGGAATAGCCTGTGTAACGGTAGACCAGTGAGGAGGTAGTTGCAGTAATCGAGGTGGGATATAACCAAGGCATGGATGAGTTGTTTTGTGGTGTCATTGGTCAGGAAGGGGCAGATTTTGGAAATGTTCCGGAGGTTGAGAAGGCAGGATTTAGCCAGTGAGTGGATGTGGGGCCCAAAGGAGAGGTCAGAATCTAGGATTACGCCTAGCACCCTGACATGAGGAGAAGAAAATTTATATTTATTTATCAGTGGTAAAGCATCATTTTAAGAAAGGTTGTTTCTTAACCACTTGAGCTCCAGAGGATTTACCCCCCTTAATGACCAGGCCTCTTTTTGCTACTCGGCGCTGCACTAATTCAAGTGATAATTGCGCGGTCATGCAATGCTGCACCCAAACGAAATTTACGTCCTTTTTTTCACAAAAATAGAACTTTCTTTCGGTGGTATTTGATCATCTGTGAGCTTTTTATTTTTCACGCTATAAACATAAAAAGGCCAAAAATTTTGAAGAAAAACAATATTTTTTACTTTCAGCTATAAAAAATATATAGTAAACTCAAAGTTGGTTACAAATTTAGGCCAAAATGTATTCTGCTACATGTTTTTGGTAAAAAAAAATCCCAATGAGTGTATATTGATTGCTTTGTGTGGAAGTTATAGCGTCTATAAACTATGGTATAAATACTGCAACTTACGCCATTTTTCTGCTATACAGCGCTGCGCTAGTGTAACAGACAATTGCGCGGTCATGCAATATGTTACATAAATAAAATTTACATCCTTTTTTCCCCCACAAATTGAGCTTTCTTTTGGTGGTATTTGATTGCCTGTGCGGTTTTTATTTTTTGTGCTATAAAAAAAAAGGCTGACAATTTTGAGGAAAAAAAAACAATATTTTGGACTTTTTGCTATAAAACATGTCCTGTAAAAAAAAAATGCAAAAATCAAATTTAGTCATAAATTTCTGCCAAAATGCATTCTGCGACATGTCTTTGTTAAAAAAAAAACCCAATACGTGGCGATCAGCGAATTATGGCGATGATCAGGGACTTATGGCAGCAACCAGCGACTTATGGCGGGACTGCGGCGGACATTCTGACA
This sequence comes from Staurois parvus, assembly GCF_062004578.1. NCBI lineage: Eukaryota > Metazoa > Chordata > Amphibia > Anura > Ranidae > Staurois > Staurois parvus. The sequence goes on from NW_028318197.1 coordinate 1,541,536, forward strand.
TTGGGGGGTACTGACTTGGGGTCACTGACATCCCCAAAAACACTAATACAGTGATCAGTGCAAAAAAAAAAAACTGACACTGTACTAATGGCAATGGGGAGGAAGGGGTTAACTTTATTTTGCAGGGAAGGATTATAGGAGTGAGGGGAGTGTTTTACTAGGGGGCGGGGTGTGTGCTGCACGGGACAAGGCTGATCGAGAAAGAGAAACTCTTCTTTCTCGATCAGCTCATCCTCGAGCTGACAGGGTAGTGACAGACAGCACAGCTACTTCAGCTGTGCTGTCTGTCACTGTTTGCTGCCGATCGCCGGAACATAGCCGCTAACGAGCGGCTGTGACCCGGCGACTGACATCTGTGGCGGTGATCCACGGGACAGATAGGGCGGTGGCGCACCTAGCGCGCGCCCCCTATTTGTTTACAAAACACACGTCTTAAAAACGTGGTTTTGCCTGTGAGTGCCACCCTGCTGCCGTATATGTACAGTGGCTGGGTGGCATGTAGTTAAATATTAATTTTCTTTTGCATCACTGGAGGCTTGGCAAGTGTGGCATAATATATGGCAAACTAGGCCAGTTTGTAGAACCAAAATACTATTTGATTCTTAATTAGAGGTAGGTGTGACCAGATGTGATCTTTTTTCAAGATGTTGCTAGTTGGCTAGGTAGTGTGCAAGCATCATAGTATATTAGATGGAAAAGAAGTTCTTTCATATGAATTAAACTGTCAGAGGTAGTGATTTGTCAGCATCTCCAGCTTCAAAGCTAACAATGTTTGAATTCCTGACTGACTATCATCCATATAATCTAGTAATCTTGGTAGTGTGAATGTGCAGTTTACCAGCATCTTCAATGCCAACACATTCTGCTCTGATATCGCTGCATTCTGAAACACAGACAGACAAACATCATCATCATAATTAATATTATTCATTAAATTACTATTACTAGCAGTAGCATGTCACACATTTGATTTTTTTTTTAGGTATGACCTTTCGTAGATTTGGATCATAAAGGCATAACTACTCTGTTACTTGTTCTTCCCACATGGAAGAAAAATATATCTGAAATATATTTTAAAAATATTCTTCCCAAATATATTGTCATATATTTGAAACTCTACAACTTTGTGTGTATATATATATATATATATATATATATATATATATATATATATATATATATATATATATATACATATACTGCATGTTGAAATGCATTTTTATTACAAAATATATGAAACATATTTTTAAAAATACATTTCAAGTATACTATATGTCTTTAAAAATACAAATCTACATTTTTGGAATGCATTTGGAAATATATGTAAAAATATATGCTAAAATGACTATTTTATATGTTAAAGAAAATCTGAAGAATATATTTAAAAAATATATATTTTTAAAAAAGACATACAGTATATTTGAAATGTATTTTCAAAAACCGGAAGGTATAAGTTCACCTCTTCTTCCTCATACAGTTGTTTTGTTGGGAGCCTGGGACTGGTAGCTTTTGCACAAGGCACCTATCACTTAGTTTAGCTGCCCAGTGTTTTACAATGTAACAAAACCCTACACCATTATTTCTTAAACTACGTGTTGGGAGTAGAACGCAGACATTTTTGTGACAGGTTGCCACTTGACCCTGTAGTAGAGCAAAATCAGTTGATTAGTAATGAGTGGTAAAAAAACACTGACTGTCTGCAGCTTCTGTCATTTTCTGTGAAATTCAATGCAATATGGCAACCTGGAGGTATCCTGTACATTGTTGCAAGGGCGTATTTACCGCAAGTCAAACAAGGCACTTGCCTAGGGCAGCATTTTTCAGGGGAACATCACCTCCCCCTAGAAGAAGGGATGGAAGAAGGGACACGCGCGCCATGAGAACTAGGTGGGATCTGAGATGGGCTGCTTAATGGTGTATGTAGAGCCTGACTCTCGTTCCTGGGGATTTCTGGAGCTGTGAAGATGAGTGTCTTTTTCTCTATTGCCGGGTGCGGGGGGATTAGTGGAAGGCTCTCCCAGGTGGGGGCAGAGATGTTGGTCAATGTTAGTCTCTATCTGCTGGAGGGGGAAAGGGGGGTGGTGTTGGTTCATGTCGGTGGGCGCAGACGATCTTTGTGTTGCCTAGGGCCACACAAAACCTAAATACACCACTGCACTGTTGGTGTACAGAACACCACTAAATATTTAATTTCCTGTTTGTGTGATTGACTCACAGAAGTCTGCACTATGATATAAGTAAAATTTTAGTCACCCCCATGCAATAGGACTTTTATGTTTGGTAGGAATTTCCCTAAGGGTTAAAATGGTATTAAACCCAAAACAAAAAATTTTATATATTGCGGCTTATTAATCGTTAGATGTTTTTGGTTGCAAATGTTTTGTTTTGGGGGGGATTTTTTCCCTCTATTTTCATTTGGTGATCTAGCCAGTAACACACCTCCACACTGTTTGTGTGTTTGTTTTTGTTATTATATGATTGGTGTTATTTGTGTTTGTATGATTTTCATGATATCCTAATAATTCTATGTTTGGGTTACAGAACGGTAACAATTTTTCTTTTTGGTGTCCTTGGAATAAAATGTTTGATAATCCCCTTCAAATAAACATTTGATTCTAACTTTGAGTAAAACCTCTTATTAAGCCAGATAAGTTACTGTTGTGATGACGCATTCCAGTTCAGCTGCAAGTTATAAAAGGTGTACATGTGAAAAGCATGGTGGTTTTGTATAGTAGTGTAGTAAAAAATGCCAGCAAAAGTCAAATCCTTCATTTACCTCATCTTTTTGTAACTGACAAGTGCACAAAAATGATAAACAAAGAAATACAGTAACTTTTTTTTAGTTTTGTTTCTATTCTTTAACTAAATTATTTATATATATTTTAATCATGCAAGTGTATCCATCTGTTAGACTGGGTTCACACTGATGCGGTGCGGAATTTGCAGCGTTTTCTGTGCAAATTCCACACAGCATCAGAATCGCACCCTGTTAATGCAAACCAATGCGGGTATGTATGTTAGGTTAACAACAACCCAAAATCGGTCTGCAAAACGCGGTGCGACGTGCAGAATCGGATAGCATACAGTTGCAAGAAAAAGTATGTGAACCCCTTGGGATTACGTGGAGTTTTGCATGAATTGGGCATAAAATGTGCTCTGAACATCATCTAAGTCACAACAATAGAAGAACACAGTCTGCTGAACATAATACTACACAAACATCAGATGTTGCCATGGTTTAATTGCACATAACATGTAAACATTCACAGTGCAGGGAGGAAAAAGTATGTGAGGCCCTAGCTTAATGACTTCTCCCAGAGCTAATTGGAGCCAGGATGGAGCCAACCTTGACTCCAATCAGTGTGATGATATTGGATGTGTCGCTGACAGCTGTCCTGCCCTTAAAAAACACACACCTGTTTTGGGTTTACTGGTTTCAAGAAGCACTGTCTGATGTGAACCATGCCTCGCAGAAAAGAGCTCTCAGAAGACCTACGATCAAGAATTGTTGACTTGCATGAAGCTGGAAAGGGTTACAAAAGTATCTCCAAAAGCCTTGATGTTCATGTGTCCACGGTAAGACAGACTGTCTACAAATGGAGAAAGTTTAGCACTGTTGCTACTCTCCCTAGGCGTGGTCGTCCTGTAAAAATGACTGCAAGAGCACAGCGCAGAATGCTGCATGAGGTAAAGAAGAATCCCAGAGTGTCAGCTAAAGACCTACAGAAATCTCTGGCATATGCTAACATTTTTGACACATCTACAATAAGGAAAACATTAAACAAGAATGGGTACATGGGAGGACACCACGGAGGAAGCCATTGCTGCCCAAAAAGAATATTGCAGCACGTTTGAAGTTTTCAAAAGAGCACCTGGATGTTCCACAGCACTACTGGCAAAATACACTGTGGACAGATGAAACCAAGATTGAGTTGTTTGGGAAGAACACACAACACTATGTGTGGAGAAAAAAAGGCACAGCACACCAACATCAAAACCTCATCCCCACTGTAAAACATTGTTTCGGGGCTGCTTTGCTGCCTCAGGGCCTGGACGGATTGTTGTCATTGATGGGAAAATGAATTCCAGAGTTTATCAAGACATTTTGCAGGAAAACGCACGACCATCTGTCCGCCAACTGAAGCTCCGCAGAGGATGGGTGATGCAACAGGACAATGACCCAAAGCATACAAGTAATTCAACAAAACAATGGCTGCAACAGCACAGAATACGCCTTCTGGAGTGGCCCAGTCAGAGTCCTGACCTCAACCCGATTGAAATGATGTGGCATGACCTTAAGAGAGCGATTCACACCAGACATCCCAAGAATATTGCTACACTGACACAGTTTTGTGAAGAGGAGTGGTCCAAAATTACTCCAGATCGTTGTGCAGGTCTGATCTGCAACTACAGGAAAGGTTTGGTTGAGGTTATTGCTGCCAAAGTAGGGTCAACCAGTTATTAAGTCCAAAGGTTCACAAACTTTTTCCTCCCTGCACTGTGAATGTTTACATGTTATGTGCAATTAAACCATGGCAACATCTAATGTTTGTGTAGTATTATGTTCAGCAGTCTGTGTTCTTCTATTGTTGTGACTTAGATGACGTTCAGAGCACATTTTATGTCCAATTCATGCAAAACTCCACGTAATCCCAAGGGGTTCACATACTTTTTCTTGCAACTCTATGAATACCCATGTGATCCGATTCTAGTGCGGACCCAAAAAAGGGTCCTGCACCTTTTTTTACGGGTGCGGTGTGATTTGAGCCATACATAATGTAAGGCTCCAATCGCACCGCACACAAATCGCATGTGACTTTCACGGGAATGTGGTGCAGTTCCTGTGCAAATCACATGCAATGTACTGCACCGCATTAGTTTGAATCCAGCCTTAAGATATGAGATAGATAAACCATAGATACAGGGGCATGGGAAGAGATTAAAGGGGTTGTGTTGGGAGAGGGAATTTGGGGGATGGCAGGGGGCAAGGATTGTTCTAAGAGGGGAAATTTAGGGGCTGTGCTAGGGGTGGGGATTTGGGGGATTTGTGTTGGGAGGGGGAATGAGGGAAGAGAATGTGTGCTAGGAGGGGAATTTTGGAGGGGGGGGTTGTGCTAGAAGAAGGAATATAGTAGAGGGGAGAGGACATTTGTGCTAGGAGAGATTTTTTTTGGGGGGGTGGATTTGTGTTAGTAGTGTTGATTGGAGTGTATTTGTGCTAGGTGGGGAAATTTAGAAGGGGAGGATTTGTGCTAGGAGGGGGGATTTGAGGGAGAATTTGTGCTGCTGGGAAAGGGGATTTGTAATGGGGGGGGAAAGGATTTGTGCTTTGAAGGGAAATCTGAGGGTTAGAGAATTTGTGCTAGGAAGGGTGATTTTTTTTGGGGGGGATTGTGCTGCGGGCATTTTTTTTGGGGGGGAGATAGGATTTGAGCTTGGGGGGGGGCAAAGATTTATGCTGACAGTGGGTATTTCAGCAAGGGGGTAGATTTGTGCTTAAGGAGTAAGCATGCAGATTGGAATTCAATTTTTTGGGGTAGGGGGAATTTTTGCTAACACACAATGCTCATATATCTTGGGGGGTGGGCACAGTTTGGTATGATTGCCCTGGGCTCTAGAATACCTTGTTCCAACACTGTCCCTATCCTCAATAAAGAAGGGAGGTCTACACTTTTACCTACTAGCAACAACAGCTACAATTCCTAGACACTGGAAATTGACCCCCCCCCCCCCAAACAGTGACAGAATGCATTGATGAGTTAAATCTACCAATGTGGATGGAAGAGCTAATGGCCCAATTATATGACATATATCCACTATTTTCAATCACATGACATTCCTCGAATGCACTCATAGCAGGTGGTTCTCCACCAATCTTATCGCGCAGGGAGACTGTAATTCTGGTTTGCTATTCAGAACTTTATTTTAATTTCTGACCTGAGTGTACCTATGCTGGGTTATATTTGCTTGAGAATATACTGGAGTCTGCCTAATGCTCCTTGTTGGTTTTTTATTCATTTAATATCTTAATCTGCTCAATAAAACAGTTTCAGTATTTCATTTTTCTCCATACCTTTTCTGTTGGAACTGTTTGTCTAGGAATAGTTAGGATCTATATTTATTGACATCTTGGAATAAAACTGCTTCAGCATCTCTTGAGAACAGCACAAGCAAGTTTAGTTGCAGTTTTATTATTTGCCTTATCAATTTATGGTAGAAAAAATATCCAGCTGTCAGAAAGTATAACCGCTGGTAAGAACAAATGTGAAGAATGGTCAGAAGAAACAATTACAACTACCTGAAGAGATGGACGTATGTGTGAAATGGGTGCAGCACATACATAAAATACTGTATAACATCTGTATATACATGCCTTCACATGTTAATTTTTATTTTATTATTTGATGGAATTCATTAGGCCATAGGTACAATATGTTTGGAAAGAAGAACCACGGTCAACTATAAGATATATATATATATATATATATACACACACACACACACACACACACAGTATGTGTATTGTAATATTGATTTCAAAGGAAAAGTATACAGTAGTGAGTTCATATTTTTTAGTTTTTATTTCAGAGGTTTTTCCCTAAATTATTACTAAACCAAAGAGCAAAAATATAATATATCACAGCTTACAAGTCTTCTGATGTGTGAGCTGCATTAGTTTTCATTTTTTAGGTTGACAAAATTTTCAAAATTCTGCTAATCTCATCAGAAATACATTGTTCTTGTCAGTTCCTGGGACCTGCACTGAAATCAAAAACAACGTCATCTTCCTTCTGTAAACTATTATGTCTCCTCATCCTCCATGCATTGGAGATCAGCAAAGGCAGACTTACATTGATTAAAGTTCCTGCTGAACTGGCCAAATCTCAATGCATCTACGGCCGTTCCTTTTCATGAGAAGTTTCTATCAATCAGCTTCTCATGAATTGGTTTGTTGAAAAACTTTAGTTCAATCAGCGCTGCAGCCAATAGACTGCAGCACTTACCAGTGTTTTCTGACTCCTTGTCTGCCAGAATACAAAGACACAGTGAGGAAGATTTCAACATCCACCTGGAATATGTGAATGGAAGAATCAGTTCAGTTTTTTCTCTTCAGCCCACTGAACCATGTATGGCCAGCTTTATTTTTAGTTAAGACTGGGTGGGAACCATGGCTTCTCCCATAGATACAGTGAATGTATCCACCCAGGGACAGCAAGTGTGTAATATACAGGACAAAGCAAAAAAGCAAAAAAGCCTGAAATAAATATAATGCAGCCTCCTCACCTAAGGACTGGTAAGCTATAGTATAAAATGAAATTGTGTTTTTGACTTATGATATGCTTTAACAGACAAGTTTTGTTTTGATTAAAAAACCATACAGTTCATCCTTTTTAGCCCGTTATCCTAATATAACCTAGAATTTCCCCACTAGGTGTATACTTACCTGAAGGGAACCCCATGAAACAAAAAGTCCTCCTCATCCACACCAGAGTTCCTGACTAGCCAGAAAAAGGAGGGGATAAGGGTTCTTCCCTCCTGAACCATCCCAAGCCACATGCCATAAAGATAGGGGGTATCTTGCCAAGGGGGATTCCCCTTATAAAGTACCTTGTCTCCATGTAGATGAGGACGAAGTGCCTCTTCCCCTTAATCCCTGTCTGGTGGCTGTAGGCATTTGCAGGTGAGGGCTTATTGGAATTTAGAAGCCCCCTTTAACAATAAGGGGGCACCCAGATACACCCAGTGATGTAGATCCACATCATTCATAATGTCCGACCCCTGCCAGAAGAAACAAAATTTCTCACGTCCAGTTCACTTGCTTGTCTCCTGCTGAATGACAGGTCCGATAAAAGACAGCTGTTATATACGCAGCAAGGTCACACCGGATCACATTATTGACCATATATGGTGTGACTGACAACTCATGGGGCCCCAGGGCAAAGGGGATCATGGGGCCCCTGTGTCCTTGCCCAAACTCAAAAAAGCCTATGAAAAAGGTACCAGGGGCATCTCATGGGGCCCCCTACTGACCGCGGGCCCTCGGGCAGTGCCTGAGTTTCCAAATGGTCAGTCCGCCCCTGGGTGTGAGTGTGCTAGGCCCTGCTGTGGTGTGATTATAGGAAAAAGACACATAGGATTCGCATTAAGGCAGAGTGTGAAGCTTCAGAACTGGCTTGTTGGTGTTCTCACGGTTTTTTAATGCCAGACTGGGGCCTGGAGCTTGAAAGCTTTTAAGTGTTTTGGGATTGACAAGGCCTTCAATCCTGTGTCCACATTTTACTGGAGACCTGCAGGTTGTGGGGATACACAGGTGTGAAGATTGGTTATAAACTAGGTTTGATCATAGCTCTGAGGTACCATATGAAAACAAAGCATTGTCAGGAGAGTGTTGTGGACTTCAGCCAGGAGGGGTGTGTGTTCCTGCCAAGAGACTGAAACCCATGTTTGGGGTATATCTTGTCCACAGAACTGAGAGAGTCTGGACAGCTGCACAAGTCTGGGAGACACAGAGAGTTGAGGAAGCTAGCCCAGGGGACTGGAAGAAGTCCATAAGTCTTAGGAGGAGAGTGAGAGAACTCAGAGTGTCAAGAGAACCCCTATCTAGAGGCTAGGAGTGGGCCCATGCAGCAAGGTGCTGCAATTCAAGGCTGAGTGATCCAGGAGAGCAAGAAAACAGTCACGTAGATTGGCATTTTCATTGACTGTTGTAAAGCTAATAAAAGTGGTCCAGAAAGCCCTTAAATCAAAGTATGACTCATTAAAAACTAACCACCAGTGAGCTAAATATCCCCCAATATCACAATGGACATGACCATATTTGGTCAACAATGTCCCTGGTCTTTACCATAAGCTTTGTTTTGTTATATGTTGATTTTTTACAGTGGAATTGACCTAACCTTTTATTGTGAATAACATACCTTTAATATGTTATATAATTGCACTGAATTAGAATGAGACAAATGTGTAGGTGTTGTATGTAAACCAGTCAGGTATTAACATTCACGCTATAACGAATTAACTAGTGAAGAGACAAACTGGCTTCTTGTATTTGGGAGTATGTACCTGTACATCCTTCCGCTCCTACCAACATATATGCCCTATGACTGCTGTGTTCGTTGACCCTGTACCATGGGATCACTGTGACCAATCACATCTTGCAGATGTGCTTACTACAGTGATCAGCACTGTAGTAAGCATTCAGAGTGCTTACAAAAATTAAAAACAATGACAGCCCACTGAGCACTAATGCCAGTGCAACAAACCACTGTCTCTGATCACTAGCCACAGAAGTCACCATCAGTGTAAGCCATCAATAGTGTTCCTATCCACTGCCATAGCAGTGACAATGTCACCAGAGCCAGTGCAGCCAGCAACAGTGTTCTTGATCACTGCCAATCCAATGCAGTGCTGCCTCAGCCTGCCACCTGTACTGACCCTGGCCTGTTTATGGAACATGTTTCTGTCTGCTGTCTGGACCAATCCTTTGCCTGTTTGCTGACCATGTATCTGCCTACCACCTGAACCAGGATCAGCTGATGTTTAAAAGCACCTTTACAGAGGGAAAATGTTTACATTGAAAGCAAATGACATCTATCTGGCTTCTTTCCTAAAATAAAAAATGTCACACAGATCCCAAAAAGTCCCGTAAAATTCATATCAGACCCCTAAAGGGGTCACTGAGCTTATGCCTAGTTGTAACCTGAATTCGGCCTGTATTCCAGACACCTAAAAGTGACCGGGATATAATGGTACATCTATCATGAGAGATGTACAGGAGCTGCCATCGCTGACATCACTTTCTGAAAATGTTTGTTGCCTGACTGCCACTAATTTAAAATAAGTACAAGGATAGGGAATCCCATCTTCTCTCTAACATTCACATTAACAATGTTGTCTGCTTGTTCTAAGGCCTGGTTCACACCTATGCGTTTTGTAGTGCATTTGTAGAAACGCACTACGGTCCATTTTTATCATGGGACTCATTCACATCTATGCGTTTTCAGCCGCTGCTTTTTTGAAAAGGATCAGGGACTTTTTTCCTGCAGCAGATTGTGTTTTTGGTGCAATAGACTTTAATGGACATTTATGTTTTCTAATGTATTTACCGTTTCACTTTGGTCAAGAGGAAAGCATTGAGTGTGACTTTGATGCGACTTTACATTATCTGGCACTCAAGTCGGATCAAAGTCACTTCAAAGTAGTGCAGGAACATTTTCAGTCGCTGCAACTTTAAGTTACATACATTTGAAGGGGTTCCTTTGCCATCAATGGGCTGTGACATATCATGTGACTTTGTGTCCAAACTTGTACATTAGAGTTAGGTTTAAGGGCTAGAGTTAGGGTTAGGGATAAATATTAGGGTTAATGGCTAGAGTTAGGGTTAGGGTTAAATGCTAGGGTCAGGTTTAAGGGCTAAAGTTAGGGTTTAGGGTTAGGGATAAATGTTAGGGTTAGGGCTAACGGCTAGGGTTAGGGCTAGAGTTAGGATTACATGTTAGGGTTAGGGTTAAGCACTAAGGTTAGGGTTTAGCTTACTGTTAAGGGTTAGGGTTAGGGTTAAGGGCTAGGGTTAAGAGCTAAGTTTGGGATTAGATTAGTGTTAAGGGCTAGGGTTAGGGTTAAAAGCTAGGGTTAGGGTTAAGGTTAAGGGCTAGGATTAGGGTTAAATGTTAGGGTTAGAGTTAAAGGTTAGGGTTAAGAGCTAAGGTTAGGGTTTGGATTAGTGTTAAGGGCTAGGGTTAGAGTTAAATGTTAGGGTTAAGGGCTAGGGTTAAATGTTAGGGTTAATGGTTAGGGTTAATAGCTAAGTATAGGGTTTGGATTAGTGTTAAGGGCTAGGGTTAAATGCTAGGGTTAGGGTTAAGGGTTAAATGTTAGGGTTAAGGGTTAGGGTTAAGAGCTAAGGTTAGGGTTTAGATTAGTGTTAAGGGCTAGGGTCAGGGTTAAAAGCTAAGGTTAGGGTTAAGGGTTAAATCTTAGGGTTAGGGTTAAGGGCTAGGGTAAGGGTTACATTTTAGGGTTAGGGTTAAGAGCTAATGTTAGGGTTTAGATTAGTGCTAAGGACTAGGGTTAAGGGTTAAATGTCAGGGTTAGGGTTAAGGGCTAGGATTAGGGTTAAATGTTAGGGTTAAATGTTTAGGGTTAGGATTAACATTTAATGCTAACCCTAACCCTAGTCCTAACCCTTAACACTAGCCCTAACCATAACAGGTAACTTTGGACACATAGGGGTTTATTTACTAAAGTTGGAGAGTCCAAAATCAGACTCCCTTCTGCATAGAAACCAATCAGCTTCCAGGTTTCATTGTCAAAGCTTCATTGAACAAGCTGAGGTTAGAAGCTGATTGGTTTCTATGCAGAAGGGAGTCTGATTTCGGACTCTCCAGCTTTAGTAAATAAACTCCATAAAGTCCATTTACAAGTCTCAGCCCATTGACTGCAATTGAACCCCTTCAAATTCAAGAGACTTTGAAAAGGTTCCTGCACTACTTTGATGTGACTTTGATGCACAACATACATAGGTGTGAACTTAGCCTTAGTCTTGTACTGAAAACTCAGACACAGACAGAAAACTGGTATTATATCTATACATTAGAAAGAAGTAACCAGTTGCAGAATCCCCCTTTTTTATGATAAAATGTGTTCTTTAATCACCTCCTGCCCGCCACATAAGGAAATGATGGGTAGGCGGCGGTTCTCTCGTTCTGGGAGGATGTCACATGACATCCTCCCATTCTAACTGCACATGCGCAACCGGTGGTGCGCTGTGTCCCTGGGACACAGCGGATCACCAATCAGAGAAAAGAGCCGATGAAGTTGGCTCTGTCATGTAATCAGCTGTGTCCAATCACAGCTCATCACATGTAAATAGGAAATGCCGGGTTTTGGCAGTCCTCTCCTCACGCTGACAGCACATGAGGAGAGGAGAGTAATCGGCATTCCTCAGTGGGGACATCTACACTGATCATCAGGACACCGATGATCAGTGCCCTGATGATCAGTGTAGCTCAATCAGTGCCACCTGTCAGTGCCCATCAATGCCACCTGTAATTTCCCATCAATGCCACATACCAATGCCCATCAGTGCACATCAATGCCACATATCAGTGCCCATAAGAGCTGCTTTTCAGTGCCACCTATCAGTGCCAATCAGTATCACCTATCAGTGCTGCCAATCAGTACCACCTATCAGTGCCAGTCAGTGCCACCTATCAGTGCCCATCAGTGCCCATCAATGAAGCCTCATTAGCGCACATTAGTGAAGGAGAAAAATTACTTATTTACTATATTTTATAACAACTTTATAACAACTTTATAACAGAAGCTAAGAAAAAATGTTTTTTTCAAAATGTTCAGTATTTTTTAGTTTATTTTGCAAAATTAAAAGCCTCAGGGTTTATTAAATAACACCAAAAGAAAGCTCTATCTGTCTAAAAAGAACAATAAAAATTCTGTTTGGGGACAGTGTTGCATGACTGCGCAATTGTAATTCAAAGTGTGACTGCACTGAAAGCTGAAAATTGACCTGGGCAGGAAGAGAGTAAAAGTGCCCGGTAGGCAAGTGGTTAAAGAATGATTACAAAAGTTAGCTGTCATCTGAGTCAAATGCACCCTAAAATGACATAAATCTCTGAAGCTTCCTTGTAATGGATGTTTTATTTGAGAAGCATATACATCACTGCCTTTTATAATTTTTTGAATAAATATGGGGATTGTAAGAGACTGAAAGCTCCTTAATCTACAATTTAGCATTTGTGGAGAATTTGGAAGCAGTTTGATTTCATACATTTGGAAACTGTAATAGCTAATATCCTAATTTTCTAGTGCTTTTGTAGTGCAGCTCCATTTAATGTAGGTTGTCAAAGCAACCCAAATCTGAGACTAAAATACCTGCTACATATGTAAACTCCAAGATAGAAAGAAGAATGTTGATGTGGTTCATTTTTTTAGTGGTGCAGAGAATATGTATTGTAATAAAAGGATAAATCTTGGATGACCGGTGTTAGTTTACACTGATCTGAGTGTTTAACGTGCAACTGTCACTTTTTGGCTGTAGTGATGGGGCGGTGTAATGTGCGTTTCAGCGCATCACACCGTTTCCATGTTTTTAACTTTATTTATGGTGCAAAATGTGACACTTCCTTCATGTCTCTGCACAGCAGTGTGGTGCATTGCTCTGCTGTGAAATTCAGTGCCTAACCGTGGGCTGCAGTAAAATGTAGCATGTCTGCATTTTACCGCAGCTCATTGAACAATATCTCTGCAATGCGTTGCAGTGCAAATGGGGCTCACAGAAACAATTATAGAAAACAATTATTTCTATGTGCCCTGGAATGCTGAGGCTGTTTGTTTTTTTAAACCTGAGTTACACAAATGATAGTTTTCTAGTTTACACTTAAATATCATGGAAGCATGAAACCTTCCATTTTCTTTCTCAGATGCCATTCACAAAAGGAGATAGAGAATCTCAGTGATTTCTGAATAACATCTAAATGGAAATGCATGACCCATGCCATCAAATGATCTAGGCATGATATATGGATAGGTTGGGTTTTTGAAGTGTCATGTGTAGCAATTTCGGAAATATTAGGGAGCAACATCGAAGTGCTTCTTTTTTTTACAACAGTGGTTTGGCCTTACCTAGGCCATATTGCTGCTTTAAAGTAATAATTAAAAAACAAATGTGTACCAGACCCCCGAAGGAGTGAAAAAACCCTCTGAAACTAATCTGGTCTATAGACTATTGGTATTACAACTTTAACCACTCTGACACACCCCCACTCAATGAGTTAGACAACACCAATTGGAGTAGAAGCTGTAGTTCTATCAGGGGTAGACTGACCATTTCGAAACTCGGGCACTGCCCGAGGGCCCGGGGTCAGTAGGGGGCCCCATGAGATGGCCCTGGTACCTTTTTCATAGGCTTTTTTGAGTTTGGGCAAGGACACAGGGGCCCCATGATCCCCTATTGCCCCATGAGTTGTCAGTCCGCCCCTGAGTTCTATTAATATTAAACAGCTCAAACAAGGATAAAGTAATACAATTAATGAACAAGAGAATGCAATGATGCCATAACACTATACATAGATACTCCATGCTACAGATGTTTGTGGACAATAAATCAAAGAGTAACCAAGTCCAGGTTTCACCAGACAATAAGATCAGCTTAAGTACGCACGGTGAGAAAATCAGATGAAAAAAATGCTTTCAAAGTGATCATCTGATAATCTGATCTTTATTACACAACTTTCCAGAGCCAATCACGACACTTCATACAAAACTATCTGAAAGGACAGGCATGAAAATTTTTCTCGTATGACACTAGAATGAACAATTTTCATTTAATCAGTACAGTAGTTGTCTGAAAAAAAAATTGAGCGACCAAGACACCCATGCTCAGAAACGAAGGAATACATTACAATACACAACAACACATTACATCACGTCCAAAGTTGTATCCTGTCATACAAGAATTTTTGTAACTTTAGTAACCTCTACATTTTTGATATGAGACTGCATGCAAAAAAAGGACGATAATTCATCCGATATTCTCATCGTGTGTATGAGGCTAATGCTTGGGCAACAAAGTCTGTGGGTGGAATGGATATGGAGAGAAGAATTTAGTATTGCCAGCTTGGTTGGGGCCCTTACGGTGGTGCACAACAGTGGAGCTCAATGGTTCGCACATGCTTAAAGTCAGGAGGTGACTGTGGGGATTTAGCTCACGGAAGTAACAGAATTTCTGTAAGTTCAGAAAGAGGGAGGGAAGTTTCCAAAGGTGATATTGAGTCAGAAAGGTAATTCTGGATGTCTGAGGTAACAGCCTTGAGAGTTGACTGAATAGGCAGAATGATTTCCAGAGAGTGGTAATGTAAGGCAGTAATGGGCTAGGGTTTCAGTGTCTGCTGTACAGTGTATGGAATGGGTTAACAAGCTGCACTTCAGCTGTAAGCTTCGCCAATGCAGGGGCCCCTTATGGACTGACTTTGACTTTGGCGAACCCATGTGGCACTCCCCAGCATGGTCTAAACTTTACAAATGGGTCTTTAAATGTAATCTGCAATGTTGAATGTATTGCAGTTTATAGCAGACAGTGGCTAGTGATGTCCACTCTTTCATAAATCAGCCCCTAAAGCAGCCCATACATGGAACGAAGAAAAAAGATCCAATTCCACCATCTACACATTTGAGGTGGATGGAGGACTCACCCTGCTGTGCTATTGTGTTTTGATGGTGGATAGCCATCCCTGCTATAGCCAGCGGCACTGATCGATCAGTAAAAAACCAATAGGCTGGTTGTACAGAAGATAATTGGTAGATCGACTTCTGCATAACCAGGGTGTCCATACATGGATTGAAATTTGTCCAGACCCTGCTGAACTAAATTTTGATCTATGTATGGCCAGTAAGATTGAGTGAGTTGAACCAGAAGGGCAGTCACTATGGGGTAGATTTATTAAAACTGGTGCACTCTGGCGCAGCTGTGCATGGTAGCCAATAAGTTCTTAACTTCAGCTTGTTCAATTAATCTTTGGCAATAAAACCTGGAAGCTGATTGGTTTCTATGCAGCAGATTTTGCACCATCCAGTTTTAGTAATTAACCCCCTATGTCTCTGCATTCATCCCAGAGACAACCCTTGCATATGTATAGGGCTGCAGTATACAAAAGGTAACCTATAAACCCTTGGTGCTTCCATTTCTTTCTTTCTTTCCCCTAACTATAGAGAACTCTAAAGCAGGATACAACAAAACTTTTGTTGTGCTAGGAGAAGCTGTGGTTAGGGTCATTGGCAGTGATGAGTCATGACTTCTGAGTCATGGTGGGTAATATGAATGAAGGGGCCTTGTTAAATATAGAAACATGTTGAGTGCCATTTAGGTTGAATTAAATTCTTAGACTTCTTTGTTCAGGTGATCTGATGAGATACACATTTTGTAAACACTTGATAGAAATGAACATATGGAGATCAAGCAACTGTTAAATTAAAAAAACAAGTGATTCAGGCTGATAGAACCTACATTTTCCAATGTGTGACATGTGAAGCTTTGGGTTTTTCAGACAGCACAAATTACAATATGTCATCATATTCTTATGCATCTATTCAATTCTATTGTCTACCCATCTTCTAGTACTTACTTTTCTTTCTAACTCAGTCCCATTATGATGAAGAAACAATAGATACATATGATTCTTTCAAGTTCTTTTTTATGTGTATCACAGTGGCTGCCCATCGAGAAAGAACAGCTCTCCCACACCTCCATAGCAGATGGTGAAGTGATCTGAGGCTTTGTGCATAACAAAGGAACATTTCTAGAAATGTATCTTCTTGATTACACTTACATATCAAGCAGGCATGTTTGTTAGATATCCACATCTTTACATCAATATAAGCAATGCTGGAATTAAAGGGAAATTCTAGTTTTGTGCCATCAACTCTACTAAACTTATGGAAGGCTGTGATTGTAAAATATTATAACACCACTTTCCTTTTGCAATAAGCAGTTGTCACCATTCCAGTATGTATTTAATTGATAATACTGCGCATTCCTTAACCACTTGCCCTCCAGAGGATTTACCCCCCTTCCTGACTAGGCCATTTTTTGCGCTACGGCGCTGCGTTACTTTAACTGACAATTGCGCTGTCATGCAACGCTGCACCCAAATGAAATTTATGGTCTTTTTCCCACAAATAGAGCTTTCTTTCGGTGGTATTTGATCGCCTGTGCTATGCAGAGCCATACAAAGCAGTGTGCAGGAGCTGATAGGGGAGAGATCTGTGTTGTTTATACACAGGTCTCTCCCCCGTAATACTCAGCAATCACCGGGTGTCGGTGATTGAGAGCCGAGGCCATGAATGGTGGTGCAGGTAGGGTGCATATTTATACGGGGGTTTTCGCACCTGTGCCGCTATGTAGTAGTATTTCTACTATAGGGTGGCGCGGAAGCGGTTAATTTTTGAAGCTTTGTCATTATCACAGTTGTGCAATATGCATTAAACAATTATTCTACATGAAGATAAACATGCTGATAGTCAGGGAAGAGTGGTGAAAACAGTAGACCTGGTGATGAATGTCTTTGTTTATTACATGTCTTTTTTGATAAACAAAGGCATGCTAGTGACATGGCTTTGTTTATAAGCAAACCTATTGATCTATATGTCAGCTCTGACAATGCAGTCACATGCCTTTGTGAGAAAATAAAGGGTTAGCATTAGAGTTGGCTGTATCAACAAAGTCATTGATCCCCATTATAGCGCTGACATGGATATTTTTTTTTCAAAAGCAAATCAGTCCAAACGTTAAATTCGGAGGCTAATTTCAACAAAATCTGTAATATTACTATAAAACCAAGTTAGGCCAAATAACTTGTTCATCCCTGCTGAAAATACTGTATCTTATAATTAAATTTGTATGTTATTATACTATAAATGAAGACGAGTTCAGATAGCCTGCTATTAGTCATATCTCTGTTCTCACAGAATGTCAATTAAAAGGACAGATAATGCTAACATCTCTTTCTTTTATCAATGTTTAGCACACAAAAGGAAAAAAAATACATCTAGTATGTCGAAGGGAAGATGACAACTCCAAGTAATTTACTCCTATCACATGGTTTCCAGTTAGGCAACAAGAATTTTTTAAAGAAATTTCCTATGGGAAAATTTCATCCAAAGCGGCAGAGATACTCTCCAGAAGAGATTAAATACAGTTAAAGGCATTACTTGCACCTTATGTTTCTCACCTGCATTTGTTGGGCAGTACAATGGGAGGATCACCCCAGGACCAGGACTGTCAGCACCTGCCACTGTCACCACTTCCACTGTCAGCCGGCTGCTTCTCCTTCAGGTACTCTTCATGCCACTATAGTACATAACCTTAAAGCAGAACTTCACCCAAAAAGGGAAGTTCCGCTTGTCTGGCTCTCCCCCCTCTTTAATTTTTGCCACATGTTTTTTTTGGGTGGGGTTTTGGTACTCGCTTCTACTTCTGGTCACATCGCCCAGGCAATCCATGCAGAAGTTTGACACCCTTCCTTTCATGGTGTCATTTGTATCCTTGTATGCACAGCTTACAGTAGAGTAAATCTTCATATTTTTGTGTTGGAAGTTTCTATGTAGAAACATGAGGTATTGAACATGGCACTGCACAGGTTAATACATTATACATGTCTTTAGTGTGAGAACTGACATTTCCTTTAAAGAGAGTACATATCCTGCAATCTATGGGTCTCTCAGTTTAGTGCTGGTGCAGGTGAGCGCTTCCTAGTAATTCGAGTGCACACAGACACGAGCAGGCAGAGCATTCTCAGACACACAGAGAGCTCACCATGCAGTTTTGTCACATTAGCACTCCTGCACTTGTGATGTGACACTGAGCAGATGGCAAGGCATGCACTGGACACTGTATGACCTGTAAAGTCTGTCGTCCTTTTGGTGCATAGAAACAAAATAGCTGAAGCAATAAGTGGATGTAGGGGAACTGATCAGCCATGACACTACAAACTGCATGCACAACATGTTCGTCCATCTGGGACTATAACTACACCAATACCTAGTTAAAACACTGAAAACATTTGAAAGTGTATGTAACACCCTGCTAATAGGATGCAGGATATTAAAATGAACACAAGATGGCAGTGTCCTGCAGAACTGTGACATTCACACTCTGTAGAGCAGCCCCATGGAACGTGTATGCTGAACTGCAGGACTTTTCTAAGGAACAGTGTAGTAAAAAAACTACTCTTCCTAGAGGAGCTGGCGTGTGGGTGGGAGTGTATATGTGGCTAAGGAGGCCTTTTCTCTTTTGTGCCAATAGTCTTGTAGCCCAAAGAAGAGTTGCCGTGCGCTAACGACCACTTTTACCAGATTAGCCACTTGTTGCTTTAGATTTGCTAGTGACTAGTGCCTTAAAGGAACATTGGGGTTTATTTACTAAAGCTGGAGAGTCCAAAATCAGACTCCCTTCTGCATAGAAACCAATCAGCTTCTAACCTCAGCTTGTTCAATGAAGCTTTGGCAATGAAACCTGGAAGCTGATTGGTTTCTATGCAGAAGTGAGTGATTTTGGACTCTCCAGCTTTAGTAAATAAACCCCATTATGTCTGTAAAATTGCTGCTAATAGGGGGAGTGGAATTCTTTCCGCTCTTTATTACACTTTTCCTCAGAGGATTACAGTCCATGCTTCTCTTCACTGTGCCCCAACTGGGCCCCATCATGCGCGCAAAGACTATTCATTGCCTTTAAAGAATATTGGTTGTTTTTTGGTAAAGAGCTCTTTTCCTTATTTCAGGCCATCTCCTTGTCATCAAGTCCTGAGAGCCCAAAGTGAGCTAGTCTACCTGTTTGATGGTCCTAGCTGCTCACTGGGGGCTGTATCAGGTTGAAGGTATTGGGTTAGTTCCTGAAAAGCAGGCCTGCTAAAACTAATTGAGATTCTGTGATAAGTGGTGTATTTTCCTAAAGTTCAAATTGACACAAGTAACAATTGATTTTACACATTCCAAGTCTGCTTATGCTGTGTAACAAAGCCATATTGCAGATTGCTATAAACCTCTTACTGAGTTCACTTCAATCCGTGTGTGAATTCACTTTCTGGTGGTGGTTTATTTCAGTTATGAATGTACTGTGGTGTCAGCAGGAGTTGGGCTGTCAGAGTGGGGTACAGATCCACAGGGAACCCAAAATCAATTCAGCAACTCCTAAGGGGGTAGTGCTACATGTACAATTCCTTTAATGATCATTCATGCTCAAATTATAATTACATTTTTTTCTCAATGTGAGAAATCCACTTTAAAATAAATTTATCATGCAACAGTGAAAAGTATATCCTTAACATAGCCTAACTAGTAACTGAAAGGCAATCTATAAATATGTCAATTTATAAATATTGTCACATACGTATTTTATGTGAATTGTCTGTGTAATATTGCCTCAGATATTTATTTATGACAGGTACTCATAAAGTGCCATTAATTTACACTGGCCTTTACAAATACTGTATATTGTACATTCACATCAGTCCCTACCCTCAAGGAAATTTCAATCTAAGGTCCCTATCCCTAACTCACATTCATACACAAACTAAGGACAATTTATACAGGAGCCAATTAACCTACCAGCATGTCTTTAGAGTGTGGGAGAAAACCCATGCAGGCACAGGGAGACTATGCAAACCCTGTGTATATAGTGCCATGGTTGAGATTTAAACAATGACCCTAGTGCTGCTAGGTGGAAGTGCTATCACTGTGCTGCCCTGAAAAATTCTAATATAATACAGGGCTCAAAATTCCAAGTCCTGAGTTACTAGCCAGGTCTTAAGAGTTACTTGCCACCAGTTGCCCCACCCAACCCCTACCCCGCCCCTAATTAGGCCCTCTTAAATTATCTCATGAAATGACACTGTTAAGTGTTTTATGCAGAATAAAGTTACAAAAATAAATAATAACAACAACTTTAACAATATTAATATAAAGCAATGTAAACATCATCTTCATCCCATGTCCTCCTCCTCCTTCAGTCCCGTATCCTCCCTCCCATGTCCTCCTCTTCCATCCCATGTCCTCCTCCAGTCCCATCTGCTCTATCCCATGTCCTCCTCCAGTCCCATCTCTTCCATCCCACATCCTCCTCCTGTCCCATCTCCTCTCTCCCATGTCCTCCTCCAGTCCCATCCCCTCCATCCCACGTCCTTCTCCAGTATCATCTTCTCCATCCCATGTCCTCCTCCAGTCCCCCACTGGCAGACTCTACTGACAGACATCACCCCTTCCCCAATTACAGTCCCCCTCTCTCCACTGATAGACCCCCACCCTCCAATTTTCTAACCCTTACCCCACTGAAAGACCCCCACATCTCCCCCCATGCATTGCCCCCTCCCCCACCCCATTTTAAATTTTAATTTTGAGGCTTGCATCAGTGTCCCCATACATCAGTGTCCTCATACATCAGTGTCCCCATCCATCAGTTGTCCCCATCAGTGCTCCCATACATCAGTGTCCTCATACATCAGTGTCCCCTCAGTGTCCCCATACATCAGTGTCCTCATACATCAGTGTCCCCATCCATCAGTTGTCCCCATCAGTGTCCCCATACATCAGTGTCCCGATACATCAGTGTCCTGATACATCAGTGTCCCCATCCATCAGGTGTCTCCATACATCAGTGTCCCCATCCATCAGGTGTCCTCATCAGGGTCCCCATACATCAGTGTCCTCATACACCAGTGCCCCCATCAATAAGGTGTTCCCACCAGTGTCCCCATACATCAGTGTCCTCATACATCAGTGTCCCCATACATCAGTGTCCTCTTTCATCAGTGTTCCCATACATCAGTGTCCCCATCAGTGACCCCTTACATTAGTGTCCTTATATGCCAGTGTTCCCATCCATCAGGTGTCCCCATCCATCAGTGTCCCCATCCATCAGTGTCCTCATACATCAGTGTCCCCATCCTTAAGGTGTCCCCATCAGTGTCCCCATACATCAGTGTCCTCATACATCAGTGCCCCCATACATCAGTGTCCCCATAAATAAGGTGTTCCCATCAGTGTCACCATGCATCAGTGTCCCCATCAGTGTCCTCATACGTCAGTGTCCCCATCCATCAAGTGTCCCCATCAGGATCCCTATACATCAGTGTCCCCATTATGGTCCTCATCAGTGTCCCTATACATTTGTGTCCTCATGCATCAGTGTTCTAATCTATCAGTGTCCCCATGCATCAGGTGCTCCCATCCATCAGGTGTCCCCATACATCAGGTGTCCCTATACATCAGTGTCCTCAAACATCAGTGTCCCCATACATCAGTTTCCCCATACATCAGTGTCCTCATACATCAGTGTTCCCAAACATCAGTGTCCTCATATATCAGTGTCCCCATATGTCAGAGTTGCTTTCCTCTCCCTTGTACTCACAGATGCTCTTCCCACCTGCAGTGCAGGCAGCTTCTCTTTCCTCTCCTGTGCTGAGACTGTGAGTTCCAATTTTCCGTTCTCTTCTGCCACCTGCTGGAGGGAGGAATCCTCTCTCCCGCAGAAGCCAGCCACTGCTCCATTCAAAGAGGAGAAGCCTGAGAGGCCTGGTAGTTCCGACACTGCCGGCAGCCTAATGTAGCAGGGTTACACACGGGGGCAAGGAATAAACACTCCCCTGTGTTATTTCCACTGGCCAAATGCGAGCAGGCAAGTGGAAGTTTTGAGACCTGTAATAATATGTCAGCTGCTTCTCCTACATTGCTCAAAGAGTCAACTTATTTTACTAGAGGTGTTACGTGTGTTCACCCACCAAAGTATATGTTTATTTTGCAAAGCAAATTATAGTAAATAAAAGTATACCTTCTTCACTTTGAATACTCATTCATATCTGATAGAAATTGAAAAATAAGAATCGTTACTGGCGCATGGTTGGTTTATTTAACTATAAACAAATCATCCTGTTTTGAAGCTTAGTGAACATTTACTTTATTTAGTGAACAGTTTCTATCCATTTAGTAAATCAACATCAATGTATTTTGAGAATATAGGAAAATGGTAGAGGTTACCACCTCCATAACAAAATGGCTCAATATTGGCCATTCCTGCAAATGCAGTAAAGAGAAAAGGACATTTTTAAAAACTACCTCATCTTTCATCCCACTATCAATAACGTGTGAGAAACTTACAGTATATGAAAAATGTTATGTAAGTGGTCACCATTTAAGGATCAAGGCATTCATTTCTCCTTACGGTCCATCAGACTTCTTTCTTCTGCTGTGCACACTAGTAAAACAAAGAAGGGATGCACTAGCTACATACCTGCACAATCTCCCAGTGTCCATAGTAATAAGAATAACTGGGAACAAAATTGGGCAGTGCTTAGAACTGAGTGGAATTCAGCACCGGAGATTGGGAGGGGTAGCAAATATGTGTCATCAAGGGCAGGGCAATAGAACAGAACAATTGCGATGGCCAGCCTTCAGCTATGGTATGGGGTCTTTTGGAAAACAAAACAATTGGAACTTTTGCAAGAATTTTTCATATTTCAGTCTGTATTTCAAGATAACTATGTTTATTTCAAGAAGCTATATTTAACCACTAGCCTACAGGGCACTTATACCCCCTTTCTGCCCAGGCCAATTTCCAGCTGGTGGTCACTGATAAGCTGCACTGATGGGCACTGATGAGGAGGCACTGGTAGGTGGCACTGATGGGCATTGACAGGCATCACTGATGGGCACTGAAAGGCAGCACTAATACATGGTACTGATATATGGCACTGATAGGCAGCACTGACTGGCACTGATAGGCGGCTCTGACTGGCACTGTTAGGTGGTACTGATGCGCACTGATAGGTGGCACTGACTGGCATTGATAAGTGGCACTGACTGGCACTGATGGGTGACACTGAAAGGCAGCTCAGATGGGCACTGATATGTGGCATTGATGTGCACTGGTAGGCACTGATATGTGGCATTGATGTGGCACTGATGGGCACTGACAGAAGGCACTGATGGACACTGACAGGTGGCACTGCTGGAGCTACACTGATCATCATGGCACACTGATCAGCAGTGCTCTGATGATCAGTGTGCATGTCCCCTCCGCGGAATGCCAATTACCGGCTCTCCTCTCCTTGAGAGGAGAGAAATGCCGATAACCAACATTTCCTTGTTTACATGTGATCAGCTGTGATTGAACACAGCTGATCACATGACCGAGCTGACATCTTCGGCTCTTTCCGTAGTCGGTGATCTGCTGTGTCTGAGGGACACAGCGCAGCGCCGATCGCCGCGCTGCACGCTCCCTGTTCCGCGCATGCGCGGTGAGAATTGGAGGACGTCATATGACGTCTTCCCAGAACGAGAGAACCACCTTGCGCCCGTCATTGGACTATATGGCAGGCGGGAGGTGCTTAAAGAGGAATTGTACTTTAAAAGCTGTGCCAAAAAAAAAAGTTTGGCAGAGGGCAGTGGACTAATCACCAGCATTGCCTCTGACCTCCTTCTAGCTGATCCTTTTCCCATTACTGGCTTATCATGATTTGTTCTACTGAGTGTCTCTGTATGGAGGCAGCCATCTTGGTAGGGGCAGGGTATTGCCTCCTCATGTCAGAGTCTCCAGTAAGACGAACAGTGAGTAGCATAGTGGTGACTATAACGATCTTCACTCAAAATCTTCTGAGACTAGCAGTTCCTTAGATCTCGTACTGCAGATATACATCTATGAGGCAGTAGGCACAAGCAAGCCTAGGCACACTCACATGATGGGAAGTACACTGCTATTTTTTAGGAGGAATTAAAGACAAAAGGTACATTTTTGTTATGTTCCCTATAATGTAGCAAATATCTACTTTTTAAAATCAGGCCCACTTTAATAATTTATGTATGAATGAAGTTCAGTGATTCTGATCAGTCAATTCAGCAAATGTCGGTACCCTAGACCAGTCCCTTTATACTTTTCAGATACCGTAATTGTTCTGGCAAATGGCAGAGAGTGCAAATCCCGAACCTGATTATGTGCCAAATGTACACCCATCTTTTAAATGAAGGCTAGACCTTGAAAGGGTACTGCAGTAATAATTTTCATATTGCTGGCAAAACCTCCAGCATAATCTCCCATAGCGAGCTGGCTAACTCCCAAAAGTGTACAAGGGAATAGATACGGAGTGACAGAACAGTCACATCAATTAAATGTAAAATAGACTATGCAGATTGAATTGATTTGGCTGAAAGTGAATCAGTCTATGGATGTAGCCTGCCAGCTATACACGTGGAGAGACCTCCTCTCCAAACATCTTGAAGGTTTGATAATTGTAAGCAGTTTCACAGGTTTAATTATCTTAATTATCATAAGCCAGTTTCTACAAAATAATTATTTCTGAGTCCTTCAGGAGAGTATGTACCTAAATTGCTTCATGCTATCTAGTTATTATCATCTTTACGATGCGCTGAGAGGTATGTGCCATTCCCTGTCTTTAAAACAGTAGTTGGATAATTTACCAGATGAAATCTAGCTTGTGATTTTGTTTTATAATTTGATTACATCCTTAAAGGAAACCTATTAGTACCAGGGTAGTAAGCCAGCTGCACTACTCACCATTACAATGCAGGCACTTAGTGGTACCTACCTGCACACACCTTTAGGACCTATTCACACCACTGAACTACAGTAATGCATATAAAGAGCACCCCCCCCAATGAACCTTTCAAGCCCAATGGAGTTTCAGAGCAACACAAAGCAATATAATGCACTACTATGCATTGCAGTGTAGTGTGATGTGCAATCCAAAACAGCACTAGAGTGGTTTTTGGTCCATTGAGGTGTGTTGGGCAGTCCAATCACATGAATGGGTTGCCAAAATACAGTGTACATTAACAAGTGATGAAACGTTTGTTAGCGTGCATGTTAATTGGACTTGTATGGACTGCCTTGATTTTAATCGGCCCTTAGTGATACATTTGTCTTCATATCAAAACCTGGCGCTGGTAGTTTTCAGCACAAGTCTCATAGTGGTGAGAACCAGTGTTTATTGCTAATGGCCAGCATTTTATTCCATACAAAGGTAGCAGCTACTACAGTGATTATTTGTTTCCACACAGATTGGAACATGAATATGGACCACCCCTACCCCCTCCCTTCACCACAATGAATGTTAAGTACTAAAAGTGGTTCTCAACTCCCTCTCCCTTCCCATGTTTTTTTTCCACTTACCTGTAATACCCACCCTCCCAGCCACCATCTGGCCACTCTTTGTGCCAATCCTGTAGCCTCTCGGGACATGTGATGTAAGAATCCCAGAAGGCTGCAGGACCATTACACCATTCTGGCCTAGATCGGAATAGTGGTGAGGGGCAGGACTAAAAACTGACAAATAAAACCATATGAAAGGAAAAAAACAATTCTGCAATTCTGCTTAAGGGGTGTTGTGTCAGAGAGGAACTAACTCTCTTTTGGGAGTTAAGTTTCACTTTAACCACTTCAATACCGGGCACTTTCACCCCCTTCCTGCCCAGGCCAATTTTCAGCTTTCAGTGCTGTCTCAATTTGAATGACAATGGCGCGGTCATGCAACACTGTACCCATATGAAATTTGTATAATTTTTTGAGACAGATAGACAGCTCACCCTCTGGGCCAGAGAGTGAACATTGCTGTCCAGTGTGCATCATCACTGCTGTATATTAGAGGTCTGAGTAGGATCAGGAGTGCTGAGTTCAGGGGAGCCGACAGAGTTACCGGATGGTGAGCTGCAATATCACTGGGACCAGGGGCGGACTGACCATTTGGAAACTCGGGCACTGCCCGAGGGCCCGGGTCAGTAGGGGGACCCATGAGATGCCCCTGGTACCTTTTTCATAGCCTTTTTTGAGTTTGGGCAAGGACACAGGGGCCCATGATCCCCTATTGCCCGGGGGCCCCATGAGTTGTCAGTCCGCCCCTGACTGGGACTGAGAAAGTTAGATGTGCTGTTACCCACTGAAGATTCAGAGGGGAACCGTGACCGGGCTGTGCATACCTTAAAGTGGATCTGGCTGACCTGTTGAGACAGTTGTGTTCTCAAATGCACTATGAAATTGCGCATCTGGTGAGTGCAGTTTTTCTATTACCAGATAAACCACCATTTGAACTGGAGATAGGAGCTTGAACCACCTATCCTGACATCTCATAAAAGGATCCTCACGTCCATTAGTCTGGACTTTTCACTTTGATAGCAACATAGCCACCTTTGAATGGCTCTCCTCAGATGTTAATCACTTGATCACTCATTGGACATAAGTACATGATTATTATATTAGCACGTTTGCCTATTTATTTTATTTTCCTTGTTATTACCAATAGCACTATTGGCACTTTATTATTGGCAATTGTTTTTGATTGATGTAACACTTCATGGTATATGTTGCACTTTATTTCATATTCTTATCATATATCTCAGCGCTGCACCTACTTTATATTTTATTGATCTGGGAGGTTTTTTTGGTACCTTTTTGGTGTCACAGCAGCTTTATTGTAGTGCTCACTTGACCTTTCATGTTTCTTATGTGATTGGACACAGCTGATCACATGGCAAAGGGCAGCTGTGATTGGCCCTTTACCTCAATCACAGAGCACACCGGGTGCGTGCCCCAGGGAGCGCAGTTCTGGGAGAACATCTATAGATGCCCTCCCAGAACTGGACAACATCGCTAAAGATACAGTGTCACCTTGCCGGTGCAAGGAAAAGTGACAGTGTCTTTGTCCGAGCCCCATTTACTCACCTAACCCGCACTTTCACAGCTCTGTCTTCCATATTAAAGCAGCTCCCATAAGCTCACAATAGCCCATAAATGCATCTGTAAAGTTGTCACTTCACAAAGAAGATTATTAATGTTGTTTTTTACTTCAATGCATTTTTTATTAACTTTAACATTTTTTTCTTATGATCAAAGTTCATGTTAATTTAACAAAAATGGCATTTTACGTCCAATATCATTACTTATTTTATGAAGACAGAAAAATCAAAGCTGCCATTAATGACTTTTCATTCTGCAAATCCTAATTTCCTGGCTTTCCTCTTCTTTCAATACCCTCTAGTCACTAACCCACAATAAGTACACAGATAAGGACTCCAATCCCCTGACATTTCTGATCTGCAGACTTGTTTTGGGGGATTGATTTAAAAGTAGTGAAATCAGGGGGTTGTGATTGCTAGGGTCACTGTAATGTAAAGGGGCACTGTGATATAAAGGGGACTGCACTATAAAGGGGCACTATATTGATTACAGTGCCCCTTTACAGTGCAGTCCCCTTTATATCATAGTGCCCCTTTACATTTCAGCACAGAGGACCGACTCCATGAACATCCTATCACCAACTGCAGGCCCCCCAGTTCCTGGAAAAATTGGCTGCTCAGTCTAAAATGCCTGGGCCTATTTTTTGTTCCAGTCCTGGCATATATATTTGTATTTTGGCTACCTCACACTTTTTTAAAGAAGGGTTGTTAACAGTGTATATAATGAAAAGCAATACATGTATTTCAATATCTGTTGAGATTACATTTAAAGGTTAACTCCAGTTTCGTGGGGAAAAAATTAGCAAATAAAAAAAATAATATAGTGTATACAATTGCAAATAAAAGTCATATTGTAATGAAATGTTTTTAAAGAATACCTTAGCTTTTCAATCTGCAGCACTGTACTTTTCTGTAACACTGTATACAATATGGCTACCTGGAGGTGTTCTGTACACAGATGATATATGGAACGCCCTGTGAAAATGTAATTTCCTGCTTGAGTGATTGACTTACTGTCCTCTTTGATGAGTTACTCCCAAAGCGAAATCACATCTAAAGTGATGCAGAGCCTGCAGTTTTCCTCATTAAAGCCCTGCAAGTTCAATTTACATACTGTAGATCACCCAGAGGGGAATGTTTTTTTTTCTTTTCAACAAAAGTGAAGTTACTCTTTAGCTTTAGTAGCACATGTATTTGTATATGTATTACAGCTAACATATGGTGTGCTCCTCAAACCAGTAATTAATAAAGGATTTTGTATGACACAACAAAACACAATGAAGTGCCTTATTATTTAAATAAAGTCCAATAAAGGTGCCTTAGTAAATAAATATAGTCCTATAAAAGTGCTTCAAATAAAAAGTGCTCAATGCATGTATATCCAGATATATTCTATGAATAAATCCACTCTGCACATGGGTGATTCACCGTGATTCCTCCACCACAGATTTCCAGCCTCTTACCAGATTAATCGATCTCAATGGGAAAGAGATCGATACACTTGTGTGAACTTTCAAACCGCACTATCCAAACTGTCATCAGCCCTTCAGTGCCTCACAGCCATGTTATCACAGGTAAGAGGGAAAAATCTGTCCAACCACAGTTTTGCGGGTGGGGCCTAGGTGGTGATGTCACATGCATGCCGAGATCATTGTCTTGGTGTTTGTTCTGATATGTTCTCCTATGTCATCCTCTGATCTTGTAAGTACATGTCCAATTTTAATAAAAGCGAGTGTTATACGGTATAACACTATTGCGGCTCCCTGGCTTCTCTTTGGATGGACACTGCAAAACTATCATTAGAAAGGATGTTTCCCTCTTACCTGTGATAATGGTATATACACTCTCCAGCCACTTTATTCGGAACACCTTGCTAGTACCGGGTTGGACCACCTTTTGCCTTCAGAATTGCCTTAATTCTTCATGGCATAGATTCAACAAGGTGTTGGAAACATTCATCAAGATATTAGTCCATATTGACATGATAGCATCATGCAATTGTAGATTTGTCAGTTGCACATCCATGAACAATTGTTCCAAGGCAGGATGGATCCATGCTTTCATGTTGTTTATGCCAAACTCTGGCCCTACCATCTGAATATCGCAGCTGAAATCAAGATTCATCAATGTTTTTCCAATCTTCTATTGTCCAATTTTGGTGAACCTGTGCGAACTGTAGCCTCCGTTTTCTGTTCTTAGCTGACAGGAGTGGCACCCGATGTGGTCTTCTGCTGCTGTAGCCCATCTGCTTCAAGGTTCGACGTGGTGTGCATTCAGAGATGGTATTCTGCATACCTTGGTTGTACTGAGTGGTTATTTGAGGTACTGTTGCCTTTCTATCATTTTGAACCTGTCTGCATATTCTCCTCTGACATCAACAAGGCATTTTTCTCTTTCTTGGATCATTCTCTGTAAACCCTAGTGATGGCTGTGCATGAAAATCCCAGTAGGCCAGCACTTTTTGAAATACTCAGACCAGCCTACCTGACACCAACAACCATGCCATGTTCAAAGTCACTTAAATCCCCTTTCTTCCCCATTCTGATGCTCAGTTTGAACTTCAGCAGGTCATCTTCACCACGTCTAGATGCCTAAACACATTGAGTTGCTGCCACGTGATTGGATTATTAGCAATTTGTGTTACTGTGCAATTGAACAGGTGTACCTAATAAAGTGGCTGGTGAGTGTATACAGTATGTTAGATATACACTATATTGCCAAAAGTATTGGGACACCTGCCTTTACACACACATGAACTTTAATGGCATCCCAGTCTTAGTCTGTAGGGTTCAATATTGAGTTGGCCCACCCTTTGCAGCTATAACAGCTTCAACTCTTCTGGGAAAGCTGTCAACCAGGTTTAGGAGTGTGTCTATGGGAATGTTTGACCATTCTTCCAGAAGCACATTTGTGAGGTTGGATGATAAGGCCTTGCTCGCAGTCTCTGCTCTAATTCATCCCAAAGGTGTTCTATCGGGTTAAGGTCAGGACTCTGTGCAGGTCAGTCAAGTTCCTCCACCCAAAACTTGCTCATCCATGTCTTTATGGACCTATGGGCGTGCTTTGCACCACTACATCTGATGCTTTGCATTGCACTTGGTGATGTAAGGCTTGAATGCAGCTACTCGGCCATGGAAACCCATTCCATGAAGCTCTCTATGCATTGTTGTTGTGCTATTCTGAAGGCCAGATGAAGTTTGGAGGTCTTTAGCTATTGATTCTGCAGACAGTTGCCGACTTCTGCGCACTGTGCACTTCAGAATGCGCTGACCCCGCTCTGTCATTTTACGTGGCCTACCACTTCTTGGCTGAGTTGCTGTTGTTCCCAGTTGCTTCCACTTTGTTATAATACCACTAACAGTTGACCATGGAATATTTAGTAGCAAGGAAATTTCACAGATGGAGTTATTGCAAAGGTGGCAACCTATCACGGTACCACACTTGAATTCACTGAGCTCCTGACAGCCACCCATTCTTTCATGAATGTTTGTAGAAGCAGTCTGCATGCCTAGATGCTTGATTTTATACACCTGTGGCCATGGAGGTAATTGGAACACCAGAATCCAATGATTTGGAGGGGTGTCCCAATACTTTTGGCAATATAGTGTATCGTGTAAGGTTTATTATTCAAACCATTTTGGTTTCTGCACCTTTATTAATCCACTAAGTTCAAATACACTATTGTTTGGAACATGTATTTAAATAAATGATGTTTATTCACATACATTACACACATGCAGGGGTGGACTGACCATTTGGAAACTCGGGCACTGCCCGAGGGCCCGGGGTCAGTAGGGGGCCCCATGAGATGCCCCTGGTACCTTTTTCATAGGCTTTTTTGAGTTTGGGCAAGTACACAGGGGCCCCATGATCCCCTGTTGCCCGGGGGCCCCATGAGTTGTCAGTCTGGCCCTGCACACATGTATATGAAATATAAAAAATAACTTTTAATTAAATTTTAGGAAATGGCCAAAATGAACTTTACTACCCTCTCTCAATTCACAACTTGAAAGCTTCATGCAGAAGTTAAAAACTGTCAGGTTGTTTGAATGTGTTCCTCTGTTGTCACCTTGAAATACCATGAGAGCTTGCTATAACATGTAATTTTGTTTAAGGGCCCAATCACTCCTTTGCGTTGTGGTTATACGTGCTTGCTACAGCAACACACATTTCAAATGCCACTCTACTGCACTTAAAGCAGAGGTCTAGCCTTTTTTGTGTTTATTAAATGTCAGCACCTACAAAATTTGTAGCTGATGACTTTTAATATACCCACACTCACTTGTCCCAGGGTCCAGCGATGTGCTTACCTTTGCCGTTTCTTCTCTCCCTTTTCTCTCTTTGGTGCCAGTATCTCAACTGTGGGCACACGGCTGTGACAGCTTCACAGCCGGGTGCCCACTGCACATGCACGAGTTGCACTGCGCATCCTGATTGGTCCGGAAGTCTTCTGGGACCTGTGAAGTGTCCCAGAAGACTGCAGGAGAAAGGAGGGGGCCAGGGCGAACAGAGTGGAAGTGGGAGTGAATACCTATCAAAACCCCCTCACCCTAAAATAGTGCCACTTCAATACAGGGCACTTTTACCTGATTCCTTCCCCCCAGACCAATTTTCAGCTTTCAGTGCTCTCACACTTTAAATGACCATTACTCAGCCATGCTGCACTGTACCTTAATAAAACTTTTATCATTTTTTTCAGAGATATAGCTTATTTTGGTGGTACTTAATCACCACTGGGTTTTTTATTTTTGAAAAATAAGTGAAAAAAGGGCAAAAATTAAAAGAAAAAACTAATTTTTTGTGTTTCTATTTAAAAATTTTGCAAATAAGTACATTTTCTTCATAAATTTAGGCCAAAATTTTTACTGCTACATTTTTTTGGCGAAAAAAACCCAAATCAGGGTATATTATTTAGTGAAAGTTATAGAGTCTACAAGCTATGGTACCAATCATTGAAAATTGATCACACTTGATATACTGATGGTCTATCTCATTTCTTGAGGCCCTAACATGCCAGGACAGTACAAATACCCCCCAAGTGACCCCTTTTTGTAAAGTAGACAGTCCAAGCTATTTAGTAAGAGGCATAGTGAATTTTTTTAAGTTGTCATTTTTTTTATAAATTCTTGGGAAAATGAAGAAATTATTATTATTTTTTTTTTTAAAACAAAATTGTCATATTAACCAATTATTGCTCACACACGGCATATGCATACTTGCAATTACACCCCAAAACACATTCTTTTACTCCTCCTGAGTATGGCGATACCACCTATGTGAGACTTTTTAATAGCCTGAGGCATAAGAGTCTTATTTTTTTACACAAGTTTTTGAAAAATGTTGAAAAGAAATGAAAACATTTTTTTTTTTTACAAAAAGTTGTCAATTTATAAGATATTTCTAACATATAGCATGTACATACCAAGAATTACACCCTAAAACACATTCTACTTGTCCTGAGTTTGGCGATACTACATGTGTGAGACTTTTACACAGCCAGGCCACATACAGAGGTCCAACATCCAAGTAGCACCATCAGGCGTTCTAGGGGCATAAATTACACATCTAATTCCCTGACTACCTATCACATTTCTTAAGGCCCTGGAGCACCAGGACAATGGAATTATCCACAAAATGACCCATTTTGGAAAGCAAACACCCCAAGGTATATTCTATGAGGCATAATGAATATTTTGAACGTATCATTTTTTTTCCACAAGTTTTTGAAAAATGTGGAAAGAAAGTGAAAACATTTTCTTTTTTTACACAAAGCTGATGATTTATAAGATATTTCTAAAAACACAGCATGGACATAGCAAGAATTACACTCCAAAATACATTCTGCTACTCCTCCTGAGTATGGTGATACCACATGCATGAGACTTTTTCACAGCCTAGCTAAACAAAGGTACACAGTAGAATACCTGTGGTTGTAGCAGAGAAATTGTCTGCAGAGGAGAGCAGTGGTCCCAAACAATTTTGCCACTTGTGCCGATGTAGGTTGGGCACTCAGGGGGCTGGAACTGGGAGTCTTTGCCTTCGTACAAGTGGAATGCATGTACATATCCTGTACCTCTTTCGCAGAGCTTGTTCAGCTTCAATCCATACCTGGCCCTTTTACTGGGGATGTATTGCTTGAATCCCAGCCAGTGAAGTGGACAAGGGATTCATCCACACAAATGTGTTGTTCAGGGACATGAAGTTCTGCAAATCTCTTAGCAAAAGAATTTATTAGGGGGCGGATTTTGTATAGCTTGTCCATAGTTGGGATGATCTTGGGGAGGGCACTATGAGTTATCATTGAAATGCAGAAATTGTATGATCAGATCGTAGCGTCACCAGGACATTATAGCAGAATAGATGAGCATATGATGGATGTTGTTGGTGGACCAGTAGGCACGCAATTCATCTTTTTTGTAAGCCCCATGTTAAATGTAAGGCCCAAAACAATTTTAACTCCTCCACTGTGAAACGTCTCCATAAAAAAGGACGGGCGTAGGATGTACTGGGATTATTATCAATATACTGCTGAGCGAAAATGTTTGTCTGGTCCACAATGTATTGCAGTAAATCGGCAGAGAAAAACAAATAAAAAACATCAATTTCAGAAAAATTTTCAGTATTGGTCTGCACACCTGGTTGGGATTGAAGCTGATCCTGAGCTGGAAGTCAGCCATAAAGGGTTTGCCAGGGCATCAGGAAGATATGTTTGGGCCCTAATTCTTGAGGACTGGTGCGGTGCTCCAGTGCTGGTCCTGGGCCTTTCATCCTGGGTTCTAGCGCCATTGATGTCTGCTGATTGACCATTAGGGGGTATGGTGCTGCTCATTGTTGCCTGCTCTTCAGAGCGCCATATCCTTTTAGGAGGGACTGCTTCCTCCTCCGATTCGGTCACTGACCCACTACTTTCTACTGGCTCGTATTCCGAATTGAAACCGGATGGTGAGAGCTCCCCTCTGCTCTCATCCGACATACTGAGGATTTTGAGTGCCTCCTCACTTGTAAAATATTTTTTGGACATTGCGGCTTTGGTGATTGTGGCTGTATGAGGGGTAAACTGCTGATGGATGGCTGTGATGGGTACACTGCTGGTGGGCGGCACTTGTGTTGATTCTGTGATAAGTACATAGATTAGGGTGCACTGATGGCTGTGGCGAAAGGTACACTGATGGTCTGCACTGACAGGTACACTGATGGATGCACTGATGGGCTGCACTGACAGGTACAATGACAAGTATACTGATGGGCTGCACTGACGGGTTCACTGATGGGCTGCACTGACAGATCCACTGCTGGTGGCACTGACAGATGCACTAATGACGGCACTGACAGATCCACTGATGTACTGATGGTCTGCACTGACAGGTACAATGACAAGTATACTGATGGGCTGCACTGACAGGTTCCCTGATGGGCTGCACTGACAGATCCACTGCTGGTGGCACTGACAGATGCACTGATGTACTGATGGTCTGCACTGACAGATGGACTGATAGCAGCACTGCCAGATCCACTGATGGGTCCACTAATGGCTCCACTGACAGATCCATTGATGGGCTGATCTGACAGATCCACTGGTGGCACTGACAGGGACGCTTTATTAGGGGCAGTATGGTGCACAGTAGTGAAAGGATTTGAAAAACTCACTGTTCCTAGGTTCTCCTCCTCACATAAGATCGGTGTGTGAGGAGAAGAAGATAGTAACAGGGAGTGATCACTGTGTGTTTACACTTATGATCACGTGGTAAAAAGACAATTTCACTGGCTCTTTACCTGCAGCGGGGAAGCGCCGTGTCCAAGGGACACAGCCTAATAGGAAAGGCTGTGCTGCGCGCCCCTGGGGGGCTGATTCACAAGACGTCATATGACACCCAGTCACAGGGAGAAGAGGACCGCCCGGCCGTCAATCCACTTTGCACCACAACACACTGTAATGCATGGCTGTGGTTTGTTGTGTGCTGCATCGGGGAAAATGGTGCAAGTCCATTTTTTCTGTCAGTTGGTAGTCCATGAAAATGTGCTTTAACCTTTGTTCCTTTTGGTGCTCGGCAATAATCTGAATGGACTGTAACTTATTTTTATTCTCTCCCTTCAAACAAAGATCTCTATGGGAAGGAAAAATAAGTTAACAAACTGTAATTGTACAGATTACTGGATATTATGCCAGAATAGTCAGCACAGATGGTCCTGTCTGAAGCTTCTAAAGCATCCAAAGCTAGTGACTATCACCAAAGCCAGTCGTTTCATCCTTCATTTTAAGGCTCACTGAACCACAAAGCACATCACGAATCGACTGCAGAATGTTACTTAGTTGAAAAGTTACGTTTTCCTATCTTCCCTACTTATAAATAAGGGTTACATATAATAGTTCTTGACCCTCAGCAGACATATTTGAAGCTACATAACTCACCTGACTGCACCCAGCTGCTTTAGTAATTAAGACAAAACTAAACTCTCAATAAACATTAACTATTTTTAATCCTTCTGTATTAGCAAATAGATAGGAAGGTATATCATTTTCTTTATACTTTAGGATTTTTTTTTTTTTTTTACATTTCTTCAGTGGCTTCCTGATTTCTTGCCTAGGCCAAAATTATGTCATACACCCCAGGAGTCTTTATGGGCATTCATTTACAGGAGGGGAGGAGGGGTTTTCTCAGCTAAGCACACTCACTGTCTGCATGCTTGAGCTTGAGCTAAGAACAGATAGATTCTAGGAAATACATTTTACAGGAATTATCTAAAATTAGGCTAGGTTCACACCTATGCAGGTGGCATATGAGCCGTTTCTGCATTGTTTTGTGTTGCGTTTTGAATTTTTGCACCTCCGCTTTTGATTAGTTTTTGCTTTTCTTTTCAAAAGCAAAAACTAATTTTTCATTTTTCTTGTTGCTAGACAGATTTAAAATTCAAAAGGCATCAAAAATGCAGCAAAAACACAATACATGCCTTTGTGCAGCGTTTCCATTGATGTCTATAGAACCAAAAACGCAACTTTTTGCGTTCAAAATAGGAAATCATGTTAAATGGACTGTACTGCGTTTCTGCAAAACGCTGCAGAAAATGCTTAGGTGTGAACCTAGGGTCACTCAAGATGGCAGTGGCTAGAATTGCTAGGGGGGTGTTTTTCAAAGTCATTTCTCAACAAAAAAAAGCGTGGAGGCATGGA
This sequence comes from Staurois parvus, assembly GCF_062004578.1. Taxonomy (NCBI): domain Eukaryota; kingdom Metazoa; phylum Chordata; class Amphibia; order Anura; family Ranidae; genus Staurois; species Staurois parvus. The sequence continues at coordinate 1,577,954 of NW_028318197.1, forward strand.
TGGATGGGTAAGTTTACTTTGAATATTAAAAATGAATTAAATGCACTGGCAGTTCAGATTCAGTACGGTTTTAAAAAGAGTCCTGTATAATTTCTGAGAAGTGCAATCAGGTTCAGGTGCGGATTACAGGCTATTGATTGGAGACATGGATGGATGGGTAAGTTTACTTTGAATATTAAAAATGAAATAAATGCACTGGCAGTACAGATTCAGTACGGTTTTAAAGAGTCCTGTATGATTTCTGAGACGTGCAATCAGGTTCAGGTGTGGATTACAGGCTATTGATTTCTATGGGAACCATTTCTAAACTGCATATGTGTGAACAGGATAAGATCCTGAGCTAATCCTGTCCTGAACCTGATGTAAACCTGACGTGAACCTGTGAACAGCTACTGTGTCAATTAGCTGTGAAACCTGAACTTCAATCCGCACCGCACATGTGTGAATCAGCTTGTTAATCATGCAGCAGCTTCTTCCTCCTCTTCCTCTCCCTTGCAGTTTCAGATGCATTGAGAGGCAACAATACTACTCAGTATTGCCTAGTAGAAGGCACATACTGAGTATATCTAAAGCCAAAACTTTGTATTTTTTATTTTTGATGGAACAGGGAATTATTTGTCCACTGGGAAGACTTCCCTTTGCTTTTGTGATGGAGTATGGAGACAATACTACTGTTTGCATTTGGGATCCCTCACAACAGAAGAAGAGGAAGAATGAGGATCTCATCCTGATGTAAGGAGAATAGAACGGCTGCAGCAAAAAGGAAGGCTTTCAATTCAATGGTGGTGGTAAATTGGGAAGGGGGGGGGGGCTGGTTAAAAGTTCCACTGACCCCCAATAATGTGGTGTGGGAGGGGGGGGGGTTAAATGCCACTGACCATCAATAATTGTGGGTTTGTTTTGGGGGGTTGAAGTTCCATTGACCCCCAATGATTGTAGGGTTGTATTGGGAGATGTAAATTATCTTGGGCTGATCCATGGCATCTAGCAGTTTTCAGTAAAATGCTATTTCACTCTCCAGGGAAATTGGACTTGGTTACAGCGGGTGACATTTAAGGGCTATGCACACCTTAACCACCTCAGAACCATCCTGTTTCTTCATTTTCAAAAAAATTGTGGCAAATAAATCACTTTCCGAAAAGGTTTCATTTTGGGGGTGTTTGTGCTGGTTCACATTTTTGAACCGCATCCAATCTGCATGACATGTGAAATAACATTGCTTCCTATGGTGCCTGTTCACATGTGTCTGGGGCACTGGAAGTGTGGATTGAAGAAGAGTCCTGTCCGATTTCTGAGCAGTGCTGTCTGGTTCAGGTGCGGATTACAGGCTATTGATATCTATGGGAACTGTTTCTAAACCACACATGTCATTAGTTTTGAACAGGATAAGATCCTGACCTGAACCTGATCTAATCCTATCCTGAACCTGATGCAAACCTAATCTGAACCTCTGGACAACTACTGTGTCAGATAGCTGTGAAAACTGAGCTTCAATCTAAACTGCACGTGTGTGAATCCACACTTTGTAATGTCATTTTTATTTAATATGTTTGTTATGTTTTATAACATAAAGTAAGGGAAACATTTTTTTTTCAATATGTGATTGTGCAGACTTTACAGGGTTAAAATGGGCAGCTAGGCTACTTTCACGCTGATCTGGCGAAAAAACATCAAAAACGCATAGGCATTTTTGCCGCGCTTTCTAAACGTTTTTAAAGGACAAGTGACTTATAAACTGCACCAAAAACGCTTCTCACGTGTGTTTTTGAGGCGCTTTTCAGATGTTTTTTTCATACGTTTTTCATTGATTTCAATGGGAAGAGGCATTTTTGGGGTGTCTTTTAACTCCCCAAACATGTCCCAAAGATGCTGCAAGCAGTTTTTACACCGCACCGCAAGCCTCAGTGTGAAAACATACATACGTATACCAGGGGCGGACTGACAACTCATGGGGCCCCTGGGCAATAGGTGATCATGGGGCCCCTGTGTCCTTGCCCAAACTCAAAAGAGCCTATGAAAAAGGTACCAGGGGCATCTCATGGGGCCCCCTACTTACCCCGGGCAGTGCCAGAGTTTCCAAATGGTCAGTCCACCCCTGACGTATACGTATACAAAACATATTCATTCACATACATAGGGAAGAGTTTTTCTTGAGCTTTTCAGGCTCTTTTTTTTTAAAGCAAAAACTCTTCAAATACTCCTCAGTGTGAAAGTAGCCTTACATATCCCCTTCTCAATGCCTGGTAAATGCACCTAAAAAGCAACCCACAGTTGATTGCTCTTTAGAGGGCTGGTAAGGTCTGTCACAAGAATAAACTCAGCCTTACAAATATATTTAAAAACTCAAAAACATACTGTTTGTATTCCATGCAGTAAATAAATCAAAACAGATATTGTATGGACAAAATACTCTTTCGTTTTTAAGGTTTGAATAGCTCTGGCTCATACAGAGGTTCTTAACTCTGACAATCAGAACAGTTTGTTTGGCAATAACTAGAATTACTGTTTGAATTGCAAATGTGAAGATCTTCTGTGTAACCTTTCGCTTTCAGTGTGACTTGCATTAATCACTAAGTGGCCAGTGACATTCCTCTGATAGGAAGGACCCAAGGGAACATTACTGTGTTTGGTCATTGCGTCAGCTATCAGTGTACTTGGTGTTCTTGATTCGGCTGCTGCTTGTATGACATACACTTCCATCCTTAAAATACATTCATATCTTTTTGCTTTGATAATATTTGCAAAAAATAAAGAAACCAGAATATATTTATATTACATTTTAAATTATAACCATGATGCTAAAACCTGAATAGCTCCAAAAAAAGAGTAATATAAAGAACGTAAAACATTTTGCTGGACATCACATCTTTAAAGTGGACATGTAGTCAGACAAGAATGTTGCATCGGAATGTTCAGTGGGATCAGCCAAGAGTTCGAGTCAAGAGGCTTTGGGCTTGTGTTGATAGCAACATTTTGACATCAGCTTGGGATAATTCTGAGATCATTCAGAATTCATTGAAAAGTGCATTAGTTTCAATTGGTATTTGCTATCTCATATGGGTATATCATATGTGGGAATGCATGTATCTTATATGGAAATTAGGGTTGGGCTGCATGCTCGAGTCGAACATAAGTTTGACTCGCACATTGGCTGTTTGTGTGTTCGGTGAACATACAAACGGAGAGGGCCCCCACAATGCATTGCACCCTGACAGTGCATTGTGATTGGCCAAAGCAATGCACCAATCGCAGCACATGACATGACAAGGGGCGCCCCTTTGTGACGTCATCACAGTATTTAAGAACTGTCAGTCTGGCACAGATGTCAGATGGCGGGAGCCAGCATCGAGAGCAGAGCGTGTTTTTGTTTTTTTTTTTTTTTTCTTTTTTTAGGGTCGACGGCGGTGGCAGGCATCATGATTGACATTGAACCTAATTCAGGGGACATTTTTTATATTTTTGTTTATAATAAAGGACTTGTCAAGGACTGTTTTTTGTCATTTTTCACACTACGCTTTTTTTTTGTACCCCTTACCCATTTACAAGGGGGAGCGGAATCTGAGGACTCCTTCGTTAAAATGAGCTTCCCCACCCGCAGACCCCCACAACCACCAGCCATGGTTGTGGAGAAGAGGCCCTTGTCCCCATCAACATGGGGACAAGGTGCTTTGGGGGGGAAGCCGCCCTGCCCCAAAGCACTCCCTCCATGTTAAGGGCATGTGGCCTGGTATGGTTTAGGAGGGAGAGGTGCTTGCTCCCCCCCTTTCCTGACCTGCTAGGCTGCATGTTCGGATAAGGTCCAGTATGGATTTTGAGGGAAACCCCCACAACATTTAAAATCCATGGGGCAGGGACCCCACGCCATTTAAATGAAAAAAATATAATTGCTGGGCAATTCTTTTTACATTCAGCTGTCAGTGGGGAATGCAACTGACAGCTGAAACTTTAAAGAATGTTTTCACTACTAAAATACCTCATGACTTAATATAACTCTTGCGGTATTTTAGCAGCTATGCGGTATCTTACCGCATACTCAGATGTGGTAAGATACCACTTAGTGAATTGTCCCTGTTCAAAGTTCACGGTCAAACTTTCTTTAGGTTCGAATGCTCGACCGCGAACTGAACAGAGGGGTGTTCGGCCCATCACTAATGGAAAGGAAAAATCCATCTGATATGAACATAATCCCATTACCACAGACCCTTACTTAGTTATCTTCTCTGGCAGTGAAGAAAGATAGAGCATGTCCTATTTTTAATGGTTGTTTTTTTGGTAACACCCTCCCCCCCTACACACCCACCCACACACACACACACACACACACACACACACTTGCCATATTGCAGATTTGTTTCTGGCATCTTGCTGATTCTTCAGACTGCTGAAGTGACATAGAGTATCCTTATTAGCTAAAGCAGCCATGGCAGATATGTGTTAAATGGGTCACATGTGGTCCTTTCATACTTCTTCTGCAAACGTCAATGCTTTTAAAGCTGAACTCTAGGTGGGATCCCTATTGCATAGATACATTGGTGGAGCCTGGACAAATGGAAATATGTATATCTTGTACTTGCAAGCACTTGGACTTCAATATATTGGGTGTACAACAAGAAACCTTTCAAAATTAACTTCAGAGAATATATTTATTACAAAAAAATGTATAAAAAAAGCATTGTGTGTCTAGAAACATTTTAGGTAAACATAACAAAAATCCTTCAGTACTGAAATTTTGAAAAGGGTTATTGGAGAGGGGGAAATGTGGCTAGGAAAGTATCGAGTATGGAGACACAGTGGATATGCAAAGTGGATACTTTGCAATCTAAGAAGATAAGTATAGATGTGGATGGTGAATGAAATAAGACAGGGATGTAAAATGTGTTTAAAGCCTATGGAATTTTGATGTTAAAATATGGGTATATAGTTAGATGGTGAAGTACATTCATCTAGCTCTTGAGAAAGTGTGTATGAGGCTAAAAGCGCTGAGGGAATGCATGTCCACATCCTACATTCCACACTAGTGAGTGAGGTTTACAGAACTGTGGGACCCACATGATTTGTAATGTGAATGTATGAGTACTAGGTGTAGCATAGCTAATTGCAAGTCTTTCAGTTTTCTTTTTAATGGTTCATGTTAATATAATACTTTTTCACACCGTGAGATGTTTTTTTCCTAAGTTGAAGGAATTCCCTATGTCCATCATTGTGGACTTATAGCAACATAGAGTATGTAGTAACTGGCCTTTGTTTATTCAAGAGTTCCTATAAAAAAAAGGGAGTTCAGTTCCTTTATCCTGGTAGTGGATTCAATCGCCTCTAATACAGTATATGGATAAGAAGGGGAATTTATATTCATTGTGATATTTATCTAATGGAAGATTAGTTGCAGAATGGAACTTTTTGATTAAGAAACTAACAGAAAAGAACTAGTTGTGGACTCAACCGGAATAGGGAATTTGTAAATACTCAAAAATAATAAATCAAACAAAGAAGAAGGTGATCAGAGGTGCAAGAAAACTTCTTTATTGCAGACAAAATTTAAAGTATAAAACAAACACAAAAAATCGTACCACACTCCACAAGTCCAAAGTAGGTAAATCCCTGTAAGGGGAAAACTCATTAGTAGAAAGATAATTGTATGGATGACTCATTTGTAAGCTATAACATGTTCCATGCAGGAAAGAGTGCAAAGACATAATAATAAAAAAGCTCCTATACTCAGAATTGACCAGCCGTAAGTGCCAGGATAAACCCAGCACCAAACCAATCATACAATGAGACTGGTGTAAATATTAGTGTACTACAGGGAGGGATGCAGGAAAGATAGCAAAACCCCCCTCATACACTAAACAACAAGGCATAAAAATCACAACAGTAACTGATCCTAAATGTATGACCACATGTAGTCCAGAGGAGGATGTAAATAATGGTATATGAAAAGCCCGTGACCCTCTCAGGTGCCAAGCTGTAGGGCACCATCCTGGGGAGATCCTAACAGGCCACTGTAACCTCCATCATACATGATCAGGTCAAGGACTAAGCTGGTGTATTGATGGATGTTCCTGAGAGTAGGTATGCTCTAGAGATGGTTTTAGATGGAAAGGGCTCTCCCTTGAGGGGATGTAATATGTAGCAGCCGTAGATGAACTAGCACCAGGATTTGAAGGTAATTGGTATAGCCAGTAGACGCTCAGAGTATGCAATAATTTCTCAATTAAAGAAATGGTATTGGTTGAAGAGAGGCACAGTCCCTTTAATACTCGGAGGTGCACATGACGAGACTTGTAAGAAATCAGAGTAGGCAATAACTTCTTAATACACAAATTTTGGCATTATCTGAGGCATAGTCCCTTTGAACACACGAGGGTACAGATGGTATAGCTTGTAAGCACTCGAAGTATGCAGTAACTTCTCAGTCAAAGAAATGACATTATCTAAAGCATAGTCCCTTTAATTGCACAGGGGTGCATGTAGTGTAGCTAGTAAGCAATCAAAGTATATAGTGACTCTTCTATCAAAGAAATGATATTATCTGCTGCACAGTCCCTTTGAATGCACAGGGGTACATATGGTATAACTTATAAGCAATCAGAGTATGTAGTAACATCTACATCAAGGAAGCAACATTACCCGGGCCACAATCCCTTTAGATGCACAGGGGTGCATATGATATGGTTTGTAAACAATCAGAGTGTGCAGTGATTCCTCTGTCAAAGAAGTGGCATTATCTGAGACAGGGGCGGACTGACCATTTGGAAACTCAGGCACTGTCGAGGGCCCGGGGTCAGTAGGGGGCCCCATGAGATGCCCCTGGTACCTTTTTCATAGGCTTTTTTGAGTTTGGGCAAGGACACAGGGGCCCCATGATCCCCTATTGCCCGGGGGCCCCAGGAGTTGTCAGTCCGCCCCTGTCTGAGACACAGTCCCTTTAAGTGCACAGGGATGCATGTTGTATAGCTTATAAGCAGTCAGGATATGCAGTGACTTCTCCATCAAAGAAATGGCATTATCTGAGGCACAGTCCCTTTTAGATGCACAGGGGTGTACATAGTGTGGCTTGTAAGCAATCAGAGTATGCGGTGACTTCTCAATCAAACAAGTGGCATTATCTGAGGCACAGTCCCTTTGAGTGCACAGGGGTGCACGTTGCATAGCTTTTAAGCAGTGACTTGTCAGTCAAAGAAATGGCATTGTCTGAGGCACAGTCCTTTTTAAATGCACAGAGGTGCATGTGATGTAACTTATAAGCAATCAAGGTATGTGATGACTCCTCAATCAAAGAGATGGCATTATCTGCAGCACAGTCCCTTTGAAGTACACAGAGGTGCATATGGTGTAGCTTGTAAGCAATCAGAGTATACAGTAACTTCTCATTTTTAGGATGACCACCACACAATCCCCTTATTTTGGAGGCAAAATGACACCTTGAAGCATAGAAGCTTGTAGATATCTTCTAAGTCAAACAGAACATAGTGAGTGAGAAGTAGGCATACAGTGTAAAACCAGCAGTCCTTCCAGGAGATAACAGCATAACAGCATGGATTAGGAGAGTTACAGCCCCTAGGAGGAGCATCCATAACCAAAAAAGGTATTTATCGTGAAGTAGAAGGCCATGGAAAGTTCAATGTAGGACCTGGGAGTGTGGTATTGGGCCATTCCTGACCTGTTTCGCCGGTACAAGCGGCTGCCACAGAGGTAGGCTTAAAAAGTTTGCTTGATAAAGAAAGAATCAACGGCACAGTCAAGGCAGTGAGTCAGAACAGAAGCAAAAGAAAGTTTGAGTATAGTCCAAATTACAGGAGTGATCCTGAGTGCAGACAGACAGAAGTCAAAGAGAACTTTGATTTGTTACAGGTTGAATGCCCAGAAGTCTAATTTAGTGCTCCTTACTGGGGCAGGGGTGCACTAGACATGTGAAAACAAAAAAATGTGTTTCGTTTCGATTTGAAATCTAACACATTTCATGTAGTTGGATTTGTTCAATTCGTTTTCAGGATTTATTTCGGTAATTCTAATTCAATTCAAAAACATTTGGACCTAATTCAAAAAGTCGTTCACATTCAAAATTGGTTCAACTGAATTTGAAATTGATTTAACAAGATTCACACAAAAAGCAATTCGCAATCGAAAAGATTTCAACCGAATTCAAAAACATTTGACCGAATTTCAAAAGTTAAGCTGGCCATATACGTGTAGATTTGAAAATGTCCCTTGATCCCACGGTGGGTCCCCCCTTCTGCACCCCATTTCACCGACTGCCCTGTGTTCCCGACGCTGGCATCAGCAGCTTCACTGTTCACTGCGCATGCGTGAGTAGTGCTGGGCTTTGTAAATGGTCCCGTAGTCTTCTGGGACCTGTCACATGTCCCAGAAGTCTAAGGGGAGGGAGGGGGGAAGATAACCTCAGTTTCCAATCTAGGCGATCGCAGAAGAAATGGGAGCAGATACTTGTCAATTTCGGGTACCTGCTCCCCCCCCCCTGCTCCCCAAAGATGCCAGTCCTTAACAGGGAGCGGGAGACCAGTCCTTAAAGCGGAACTTCCCCTTTTGGGTTGAACTCCGCTTTAAATTGGTTTTCTAATGTTTGTTCGATTTTGTTTTCGAATTCAAATTTGTTTTCAATTTTGTTTTCAAATCGAATTCCGTTCAGTTATTTTGGATCCGTTTAAATTCATTATTTTTGTAATTCAGAATTCTGATACATCCAAATCTCCAAATAACGAAAAAAATTCTCTGAAATTAGATTCGGAACAACACAAACTGCACATGTCTAGGGTGCACTGCAATGTGGCCCCCATTGCAACAAGCAAATGTTCAATGCTGTTCACTACACCCTCTCTAGTAACAATTTTTATTGTTTTTGTCTGTGTCTGAGTTGAAAGATTTCGCATCACTTCCTGTCCTTAGAGACACAGAAAGCAATAAAAATTCTAATCCTTTCCTGCTATATTCAACAAAATGAAGAGCATGGACCCTCTATAGAGAGGAGCTGGATGTTAACTGCTCCAACTTAACCATCCTCTAATTGTAATAGACCTCAATACCACAAATAAGTACATGTCTGTGGCACAAAAATAAGGTAGGATGGACAGGGAGGTTTTTTGTCCACTTGTGGGAAAACAAAGAAGACGAAGGACAAAAATTAAAAAACAGGACCCCAAATTGCTTTTGATATCATATTCTAACAGATGACATATTCTTCCGCAGCAGCTAATTGAAAGACATGCTCTCTTCCTAGCAATCAAATTCCCCTTAAATTTTGTCCTTAATTTCGGTCTAGCAGCTAGGATTGTTGTTCCTATGTTCCTGCAGAAAAGAGAAGACAAGGTAATACAAAACATCAGCTAAGAAATCAAGAGGGCCTAACAAGTACAGTAAAAGAGTATAATGACTTTATTGAATCCCATTCCAGGGCAATCTAATTCAATCTGGCCATTCTGCGCTAAACTATAATATTGTAGCTTACTGATTATTTTGATAATGGTTTATGAGCTGATCCAAAACTATATATAGATTCATTATATCTGAATTGTTTACAAAGTGCAACATATAGGAACCCTATGCAACCTGACCATTCTATTGCCCCTTCAATGTTGGGACCTATAATAGTCCATGGTCTTCTATGGCTATTGTTATATCCATGTGCAGAAGCCGTATCAGTTGTGGTGCATGCAAAACACACCCACATTTATTTTATGGAAATAACCTCTAACCCTTTATCCATTGCATTCTATTTTACAGTTCCTAACAGAATCCTACTGGGCTCATAGTGATCATGACTGGTACACTGTTCATTTCTCCCTGAGATTGACTAAAATAACCACACTGACAACAAAGATACTTTTAATTGCGTTGATACTTTATTTAAGAATCGGCCACAGCTTGATATCTATGAATAATGAACAATCAACCAATAAAACATATCTAACACCAAATTCCTTTTAGCAGTGCTGCGTGGCGTATCTCCACGTTTCTTCCTTAGCAGGAGCCAATTCACCCCCCACCCGTCCAGCTTAGGCTCAGGGGCTTACTTGGGCCTCCTGCTATCAATTCCACCACCTCTACCAGCCACCTGCCACATCAGCCCGCAAAAAGGATACTTACTTACTTACTTACTTGGGCCTCCTGGTACCAATTCCACCGCCTCTACCAGCCACGTGCCACATCAGCCTGCAAAAAGGATACTTACTTACTTACTTACTTGGGCCTCCTGCTATCAATTCCACCACCTCTACCAGCCACATGCCACATCAGCCCGCAAAAAGGATACTTACTTACTTACTTGGGCCTCCTGCTATCAATTCCTCCACCTCTACCAGCCACATGCCACATCAGCCCGCAAAAAGGATACTTACTTACTTCAGCTGTAAACAAAAAATACCACATGGCAACAAATATACATGACTGGAACCAATAATAACAAGTTGTCTCTTAATTAATTATTTTGTATTTATTTATTCATTGTCCTGTAAAAAATAGCTGCACTTTTTTTTTTAATTTTGTTTGTATTCCCTCCCCCTCGATTATTTATTTATTTATTTATTATAAATGTCATACGCAACAAAACCCAGGAACAAAAACTTGGGGAGGGAGGATGGGGACTTCTTTCTTCATGGAAGGGCGCCAACTGAGTGACCAGTATGTCACGGGACTTAACGTGATGCAGGATTCCCCTCCTTTTTCTTCCTCCTGCCAATAATCTGCCACCACAATCCAAATCATGCCCCTTCACCATCCTGCCCTTCTGCCATCACTTAACCCCTTTATTACCCTACAGACTAGTCCGAAGGGACTGTCCCCAGTCATGATGCCTGCTGTGTTTATAACATAGGGCATTGATTTTATATTGCTTATGATTCATGTTCAAAAATCTGAACTGTAATGGAAGTTATACAGAACTTAAAAGTTGCCTCTAAGCCTGTTGTAAGTGAAACTTGTAAATGAATGTCTATTGGACCTTCAAGCTGCAATATATAGATTTCTTGTCACTGCCATGTAATGGATTCGTTCTGACACCACAAATTAAGATTAAAATGGGATTGGTGGATAAGGTACAGCTATTTTAATAAATTGATAGCAGTGTGAAAATGATGATTTCAGCGCTCATAATTATTAAATCTTATGTGTCAGCACTTATTGAATCTGATATGTAATTACAGGATATCAAGAGCTGAAGCTGAGAGCATCAGAATGAAGGTTTATGTATTTAAATTAAATGTGATGATTTAAGCTGTCAGTCATAGTCAGCATTGGTCAAAATGAAAAGTCTATTTCCTATGAACAGAACCTAATAAGCATAGCAAATTATCATGTACAGTATTTTCAAATATACTTTAGGCAGAATTAAAGTGTATGCAAACTCTAACTTCTCTTTGCTGCCTTTTGGTTTGTTAAATAAACCATTGAAAGGGTTTTGTGGCATGTGCTCCATAAGTGCAAGGAAGACCTGTTGATCCTGCCAGAAATCTTCTCAGTTGACAACTTTCTATGCTCTCTGCCTGTGCTGCACGCTTGTTAGTTGGCATTGTTCTGGGTTTTTGGGTTCTACTGTACCCTGTCCATCTATGTCAGCCTTTCTCAACCTTTTCAACGCAGAGGAACTCTTGACATAACTTTCCGGTCTCAGGGAACCCCCGGGTAAAAATGACTATATCTACAATTAATGATACATTAGTTTGATAGTCAGAGGTAAGAATGTTCCTTAGACTTGGTCATTAGGAAGAAGTACCACCTTACAGATAGCTAAAAAGGTCAATGGTGTCAGTGGGAACTCACCTGAGAGGCAAAAATTGCTCATTGCTTAAGAAACCCCTGGCAAACTCTGGAGGAACCCTGGTTGAGAAACCCTGATCTATGGTATGAATAAGAGTACAGGGGGTTTCTGCAATCTTGAAAGAGTAGTTTCTGTTGCCCTAATACAGTATGGTGAGCAGGGGCGGACTGACAACTCATGAGGCCCCCGGGCAATAGGGGATTATGGGGCCCCTGTGTCCTTGCCCAAACTCAAAAAAGCCTATGAAAAAGGTACCAGGGGCATATCATGGGGCCCCCTACTGACCCCGGGCCCTCGGGCAGTACCCGAATTTCCAAATGGTCAGTCCGCCCCTGATGGTGAGTGAGAGTTGACATCCTAAGACAGGAAGAGTGTTATTGGCAGAATCAGCTAGTGAAAACAAAAGTGAAAAAGAAAACAAATGCAACCTCTACATCTAAGGACTGGTAATCTACAATACATCACATTTTTGTTTTGGGGTTTATATACACGTTAATAAATATGCATTTGATATATTTTTAAATGAAGACTGTATTGCTTCTAATACTATAGCTATACTGTATACACTATAGCTATAATTCATTACAAAATATATTATTATTATTATACAGGATTTATATAGCGCCAACAGTTTGCTCAGCGCTTTACAAAATAAAGGGAGACAATACAGCAACAATACAGTTCAATAGAAGAGGGTTAGGAGGGCCCTGCTCCTTGGAGCTTACATAATTGTATTTAGTATTGCTCCATTGTGGGGTCTGGAAGGTTATAATTCAGGAAGGCCCTTGCCTGTGCAGAATCCAACCCCAAGTTTGTGTGCAATTGTTGTTTTCACATTCTGGTGGGCCGCTGTATTATTTCCTGTCTTAGGCTAGGTTCACAACTATGCAGGTTGTGGTTGATGCATTTTTATGGTGCATTTTGCATTTTCGAATGAGCATTTTTGATGCATTTTTCGATGCATTTTTGATGTGTTTTGCGTTTTTTTTTGGCTAATAGCAAAGTATGACAGTTCTATTCATGTAGTGTGAGTTTGATGCAACTTTGATGTGACTGATGCAATTTTACACTTTCTGGCACTCAAGTAGCGTTAAAGTCACATCAAAGTAGTGCAGGAACCTTTATGTATCCAAAGTCACATGTTAGGGTTAGAGTTAAGGGCTACGGTTAGGGTTAAGGGCTACGGTTAGGATTAAGGGCTACGGTTAAATGTTAGGGTTAGGTTTAAGGGCTAGACATAGGGTTAAATGTTAAGGTTAGGGTAAAGGGCTATGGTTAGGATTAAATGTTAGGGTTGGGTTTAAGGGCTAGGGGTTGGCAGTAATTGTTATGTACTGTGACCTTCTGGCACTCAAGTAGCATTAGAGTCACAACAAAGTCACATCAAAGTAGTGCAGGAACCTTTATGTGTTATTAAGTTGCATATTAGGGGTAGAGTTAAGGGCTAGGGTTAGGGTTAAATGTTAGGGTTAAGGGCTAGGGTTAAATGTTAGGGTTAAGGGCTAGGGTTAAATGTTAGGGTTAAGGGTTAGCGATAATTGGTAGGATTCTAACCCTACCAACTAACACTAACCCTAACAATTACTGCTAACTCTAACCCTAACTCTAAGTCTTGCATTTTTGGTGCTGGTCCATTGAAGTTCATTACACGCAAAACGCAATCTGCTGCAGGAAAAAAGTCCCTGACCGTTTCCAAAAAATGCACCAGCTCAAAACGCACAAATGTGAACTAGATCCGTAGGAAACCATGTTAAATTAACTGTAGTGCATTTCTGCAAAACCCACAATGCACTAAAAAAATGCATAGATGTGAACCAAGGGTTAGTGCTTGGCAATTTTATTAAATCCACAGAGAAAATGAGTGAGTTACCAAACCCTTGTGAGCTGCCATTGCATCAAAAGATTAATTAACAAAATCTGTGTATGGAGTCTCCCACACTATTCACACCCTCATATATAATGTGTTAAACTAATATACAAAATAGTATACACCAGTGCCGCGCTTCCCTTAAAAGACAATCAAATGTGTACTTCAAAAAATCATATGAACAATCCAGAAAATTGCACAATAGTGCAGCCCAACAATAAGTCCTATTATATATCTTCTGTGCTTCACAATGGTGTTATACACCGCCTTTAACTTTTTCATTCTTGATCATCACCTTTAATGTGCCAAAAGTACCGTTATTAGTGAAACCCACCACCAGATGTGCTCTCACCTGGGGTATATGACCAAACCGTTAAGTGAGGTCATATAGCGCTTGCATCCTCTCTCACAGGACTAATATAATGATTCCTCAAAGTGTCAGATTATTCCACTTCTCAAATGGCTATACACTGCTTTTTAACACTTTCTTCATCCCACACTTTATTCCTCCTCAGCCATACATATAGAAAGAGAAATCGCCATACATAACGTTTAATCCATATAAAAGCTTTATTTACCATATAAAACAAAACTCCCAATATTGCACTCACATGTAATTGGTGCTATAGCGCACCATGCTGTTCTACACAACATGCAAGCAGAAATCGCATCAATGTATAGCTACCAAACACCATCAAAGGATTATGAGCATTGTGACGGCGGCAAGCTCCTCCCCTACGCGTTACGCCACAGGGCCACGTGGCTTCATCAGAAGGATGAACCTGTGTATAACCATTTGAGAAGTGGAATCATCTGACACACTGAGGAATTATTATATTAGTCCTGTGAGAGAGGACATAAGTGTTATATGACCTCACTTAACGGTTTGGTCATATACCCCAGGTGAGAGCATATCTGGTGGTGGGTTTAACTAATAACGGTACTTTTGGCACATTACAGGTGATGATTAAGAACGAAGAAGAAAAAGGCGGTGTATAACACCATTGTGAAGCACAAAAGATATATAATAGGACTTTTTGTTGGACTGCACTATTGTGAAAGTTATTGAATTGTTCATATGATTTTTTGAAGTACACATTTGATTGTCTTTTAAGGGAAGCGTGGCACTGGTGTATACTATTTAGTTGACCTCATGCTGGGGTATTTGGTTCTTTATTCCCACCTTGTACTTTCCCTAGTTCCAACCCCTCTAGATCCCACAGCACAGCCAGTGTAATTATTATTATTAAAGTAAAGATGTGTGCTAAGCTAAAGTGCTACTATAATTCAAAAGTAAATATAATTCCACCTGAAAATGACCAAATTCATATGAAGCATAATAAATAAATGTGTTAAAAGTGTCCATATGATACAAATGCAATGCCAACAAAGTGCAGCCAATAATACTGTGCTGTAAAATGTTCCAATATAGATCTCCAAAACCTGTTCAATTGTGATTCATTCCACTTCCATAAAACCAATTCCATGCATATCGAAAGATACCCCGGTGGACAAAACCTCCACCACACTGAAGTATCTTTCGACAAGCACAAGAACTTTTCATGTTAGTGGAATGAAATACAAACATAGTATTGTTGGCAGCATTTTCTTGGCACCACAATTTTTTACAAATATTCTATGAGTTTATTATTATTGTTTTGAGAATCAATGTGTGACGAGTTTATTTGCTGTGCATCATCACTGGAATCACTTACACTGTGCATAGGTGTATTTATTTCTAGGTCTCCTCTCTGCTCAGCCAGCTTCCAACAGTCTAGGTTGTGGTCTCAGGCTTAAGGATAGTGCCTCTCTGCTTCCAGGTAAAAGCTTCCCTCTGCTTTTACTGCACACGAATAGGTTATGGTTAGGGTTGCCACCTCATCCCTTTAAACCCAAACACATATTAATTACGCAGGTTCTGTGGCTGATTAAGGTGGTAACCAAACACAGTGCCTTATCTACATTAAATTAGCTTCAGAACCTTTGTAATTAATATGTGTTCAGTTTTAAAGGAATGAGGTGGCAACCCTAGTTATGGTGTGCACTGTCTTGATCTTCTTGCAGAAATAGACTGTTCTTCATTTCTCTGCCCATGAAAACTACATCTGGTCCTTCCCTTGGTATGGCCCTTTCTTGGGAATTGTAGTCCTTCCCTCTCTTGGGAATTATAGTCCTTCTTCCATCTGCCACAACAGCCAAGTAGTCATGTCCTTCCGATGAACTCGGCTTCCCACACTCCATCAGGGTCTTGCATCACAGTCTTTCTGGTACTTTGTGTCCCATGGGCTCCCTCGGGGTGAAGGGGGCAGAACGGCACTGGCTAGATCAGTACCGAGGTCCAGTGTGGACACACAGGGGTTAATATACTAAAGACAAATAGTGCACTTTTGCTGTTGCTCCAGCTTAGTAAATGAGGTGAAGCTTGATTTTACAAAGAATAACCAATCAAATGCAAGGTAATAAAATAAAAAACTCCTTTTTTTTCTTGCACATGATCGGATGATGGATATCAGCAGAGCTTCCTCTCATTTACTAAGCACTGGAACAACTGCACTTGCAAAGTGCACAGCCTTATTTTCCTTCAGTAAATCAATCCCATAGTGTAACAGCAGCACAGTTTCTCTGTATCTGTTCTTTTCTGGCCAGTGGGCTACCTATGATTTTCCTATGATCACAGTTATCTATAGTCATCTCTATAGAGATGTAAAGACAATGGGAGAATAAATTCCAGTCTGCCTGGTTATTAGCAACATCCTGCTAATTAGTAACTGTTAATTGCTGGTTGTTAACTTTTCTGCTGTGGTCTGCTGGTATGACCATTCCTTTCCATGTAGGGAGATTATTTTAGGAGAGTACCAGAAAAATATTCTGTGATAATATCTACCCATGTATGCTGGGCTTTAAGATATACATATTTGATGCACATAAACTATCTGCCTTTTCCCATATTTTTAATGGACATTAATGGAAATTAACTTTTTCCTTACAAACACGGATGTGCTGACCTTGTAGACTGAACTACAATACAGTTGGCAATATTGTTTATCGAGGGAGAAATGTTTTCAGCTAATGATTTCAATGAGTGCAATCTTGGCAGCTCATTCAGAGAGCACTTTGTTAAAGCAGAACACTGTATCTGAGCCCCACAAATCAAAAGCACTATTTAATTCATTTTTAATAGTCAAAGCAAACTCCCCCAACCATCCATCCATGTCTCCATGCTTTATTTTGCTGAGAAATCACTTAAAATTCCCCCTTCCCAGCACTTCTGGCCATGGCCATCTTGAGTAAGGGCAGATGATTAATGTAGCAATTACTTCCTGGAATCCATCAGCTTTTAGCTCAAGCATACAGTCAGGAGGATGTGCCTAGCTGAGAAACCCCTCCTTCTGTCCTAAAGACTCCTGGGATTTATGACATAATTTGCCTAGGCATGAAAACCAGGAAGTAACTAAAGAAATGTAAAACAACAGTTTCAAACAAGGAAATATGATATACTTCCTTACTAATGCTAGCAGTATAAGGAATCAAAATAGTCAATGTTGATTGAGAGAGTGAAGTTCCATTTTAAGCATTAGACGGAAGAATAGGCTTAGACAAACTTTGCTGCCCCATAGCAATCCATGAGATTTTCTCTTTGGAGTAGGAAGAATGAAAGAAAGAAGTTGATTTGTTACTCTTGGACAGAAAAGCTTGCAGGTTTAGGTGCACATTGGACTTTTCCAGCAATGCTTGATAAATTTGACATTTGGCTGTTGTGACACTATAAGCTCAGAAAATAATAGGAAAAAGGGAGAATAAAATGATGGAGACATCTACTAATTGCATTCACACACTGGGGGAGATTTACTAAAACTGGCGCACTCAGAATCTGGTGCATCTGTGCATGGTAGCCAATCAGCTTTTAACTTCAGCTTGTTCAATGAAACCTTGGCAATACAACCTGGAAGCTGATTGGTTTCTATGCAGAGTTGCACCAAATTTTGCACTCTCCAGTTTTAGTAAATAACTCCACTTATATGTAAAACTGCACTTATCTGTAAAGAAGATGTAAAAAGTAACAGACATTGGGGAATATTTATCAATCCTGTCACAAGGCAAAGTAATTCTAAACTGTAGTAGTAAGACAGGTTTATTACAAGGTAACTTTGACTACTCTAAAGTTGACTGCATTAAAGCTGACCCTGACCACTGCTTAATTATGTGCCTGTTTGGGTTAAATTCATAATAAACCTGTCTGTCAGGAAAGGCTTGCCCATAGTACAGGTGAAGACTCACGGCGCACAAATATGCGCATGCGCAGAACAATGATGGGCCGAGCAGATGTGCATGTACTTGGGCATAGGCGCATGCCTGTAACTAATGCTGGTGCCAAAAGGATTATTTAAACTGGCTGCAGTTAATGTCTTCTTTCCGTTTGGTCTTTAGCCCCTGCATGTGTATCCTGATCCCTGTGCTTGACTCCTGATACTGAACCAGCTTGTCCCTGACCTCCGCTTGTCTGCTACCTGCCCTGACTTCTGGCTTGTTCTTTGGATTACTCTTCTGTCTCCTGCTCTTGTCCGATTGATCCTCTGCTGCTGACCTGGCCTGTGACCCGACTATGCTACCTCCTGCTGTCTATGCCTGAGCTGCCTGACTGCTATCAACCCGGCTCCTCTGACCTCACATCCTCCACCTTGCTCCCCAGCGATCCATCCATCACGACTGCATCCGGATCCTGCTCTCTGCCATCAGTCTGCTTTGTCTGCCTGCCGGCTACTGCTGGAACACCAACTGCTAGACTGATCACAGGCACTCATTCCTCGCCGTGCTCCTGCGGCCACTGTCTCATTATCAGTAGCCCTCGCACTGGAGCTGTATGTAAGGCCTGCCTATTCACGTCAGGCTCACTATCCAGGTACATTACACTGTCTTTGCGAACTTTGCGTTGTGCTTGGCTGCCCAGGAATACCGAAACACAGGTCTGTAAACCTGTTGCAGAGACTTTGCTAAAGGAAATGCAACCTGATTTGCAGCTAATTCTGTCACTAATTTGCTTGATAATTGTACACCATTGTATTTAGTTTTATCTTACCTGCCAGTTTTAGGTAAAGGCCAGCAGGCTGAAAGCAAACCTGTGCTTTGACTATACAGGACAAGTAAACCAAACCACTTTAATCCCCTTCTCCCCAGCATATACTTACCTATTCTTTGCTCCCCAGCTGCTTCATCCAGCAGAAGAGGCGCAGGAGGAGCCCTGTATAAGCTACAAGTTGCTCAAGTTGTTGCTTTCTCATAGTTATGATCTGTTCCATGTGACAGTGCTGAAGGCTGACCCAGTGCTGTCACATGAAGTAAGTTGCATGCTCCTCTATACCCGGAATTATCAGGTAATTTTCTTTGCACCCAGCAGTTGGACAGAGTAGCAAAGGAGAGAAGGAAAGGTAGTATGTCCTGCCCAGGTTTGCTTTACAGCAGCGGTTCTCAACCTGTGGGTCCCCTTTGGGGGTCAAACAACCCTTTCACAGGGGTCTCCTAAGACCATCGGAAAACACATATTTCCAACGGTCTTAGGAACCGAGACACCGCTCCTCTATCAGTCTCCAGGCGGGTCCGCCCACATGCAGATATGTCCACATTTCCCTGGACCGCAATGTGTCCGCGGGATGACATGCCGCCCCTGTCATCTGGCCACATCCCCGGGATCACTCAACAGCTCCGCCTCCTCACCAGTGATTGGCCGCTGGAACTGTAGCTCAGGAGAGGCACACAGGCGGCCAATCACCGGCGAGGAGGAGGAGCCGAGCAGCAGCGCGAAGATCAAAGAAGATCGAGCAAGGGAGCGGCCGGAGAAGGAAGACAGCTGACAGGTAAGTGTCTGTAGCGTGCAGATGGTGCTGCTGCAGCCAGGTATGTTGGCTGTAGATGGGAGGGGGAGGGAGCAAGCCCAGGCTGGAGCAGGAGTCAGCAAGGTAAGTATCATTGGTGTCAGTAGAAGGAATAGTGCCCCATCATTGGTGTCATTAATACCAATGATGGGGCACTATTCCTCCCACTGACACCAATGATGGGGCACTATTCCCTCCCCCCCTCCCACTGACACCAATGATGGGGAACTATTCCTCCCCCCACTGACACCAACGATGGGGCACTATTCCTCCCCCCACTGACACCAACGATGGGGCACTATTCCTCCCCCCACTGACACCAACGATGGGGCATTACCCCCCCCCACTGACACCAATGATGGGGCACAATTCCCCCCCACACTAGTATCAATGATGGGGCACTATTCCCCCCCCTGACACCGATGATGGGACACTATTCCTCCCACACTGACACCAATGATGGGGCACTCTTCCTCCCACTGACACCAACAATGTGGCACTATTCCTCCTACTGATACCAATGATGGGACACTATTGATCCCACTGATGCCAACGATGGCACACTATTCCTCCCACTGACATCAGTGATGTGGCACTACTCCTCCCACTGCAAAATTACAGTTAGGAAGTAGCAACAAAAATAATTTTATGGCTGGGGGTCACCACAACATGAGGAACTGTATTAAAGGGTCGCGGCATTAGGAAGGTTGAGAACCACTGCTTTACAGGAAGAGCTTGGTAGCATTGTTCTGGAATTCTGGCTATGAAGTCAGCTATATGTGTATTAATGAGCCTATACAAACTTACAACTTATGCTTATTAAAATACTGGTCATTCTGATCAGCTTTTATGAAGATTAAAGGAAATTTGTAGAGAAAAATAATAGTTTTCTGGTAGTCTTTGAATTTAGTACATTTTAAACCCCTTGTCTACCAAGGTACATTTATAAACGTCATGGTAGACAAGTGGATAAATCAAGATCTCAGCGGCTGTTGCAGCTGTGAGCTTGATACCGGCTTCAAGAGTCGGTAAAGAGCTTTCTGATAAAAGTGATTGGTTAGCTCTAAAGCCCACAGGGCTGTAAAAGACTGCATTAAAGCACCCTGTCATGCCAGCACACACTCCATAAAAAGAGCACAAATACTTGTGTGTAACATCAATTGTGCCACAAATGTAGGTTACTGTTATGAACATCAGAGTGAGAGCAATAATTACAGGGCCATAGCTCACAGTTAACTCTAAACTGATGACCTGTAAAGGCTTTCATGTGTTGTCAATGGAGAATTTTGGGTACCATAATTTTATGCAATTCTATAGGCATACACAATTTTACAACTTGACAGGTTTAGTATCTATTTAGTCAACACAACCCCATCTTTTATATTTTACCAAAAAATTGAGTGTAATATTGTGTTTGTTTGCATGAAAATTCACTTTAGTATAATTTTTCCGGAAATAATGCATTTGATAAATAACGGTGCAAATATTGTGAAAAATAAAAAATGCAAATATCACCATTTTATTCCCTGGGGTCTCTGTTTTCAGAAAAAGATATACTTTTTTTAGGTTTCTAGCAAAAAATGCAGACCTTAACATGTGTGCAAAAAAATGTAAAAACTGCCCCGGTAGACAAATGGTTAAAAAGTCATATTGAGATCAGAATTCCTGATCTGCGCACTTTTTCTAGGTCAGTACCTTGGAAAATACTGATGTCATTTGAGCAACATGTAAGCAAAGAAACTAGTATTTTCAAAAAATACTAGAGGGTAGAAATGACAGCCTACATACCCATAGTGACACTTCCCTATAGAGTGGTTCTGTGACACCTTGCACTAACAGAAAGTGAGCTGAATGGTGCTAGGTGTTACTTAAACTGGAGGAGGAATGGTGAAGAATCACAGAGTGGGTGAATCTGTGTGGTTGGGGGGAGGCAGGACAAAAGAGGTGAGCTTTTTTTGATTTTTACAATGGATGGTCTACCTACCTAAATACATTAAAAAAGCACCTGAGCTTTAAAAGTGCACCACACTTTTAAAAATGCTTTTTTCTATCTCAAAAATCTGGTATATTTTTACGATGGTTGATTAAAGTCAAAGCAAATAGACAAGGTTGAACTTGGTGCTACAGAACACAGGCCTGCAAATATCGCCCAGCCAGTATTCCTGAAAAATGTCTAAATGTGGTCCGGTATTGCTTACAGTATTTCTTTTAACCACTTCCTGTCCGGACACTTTTACCCCATTCCTGTCCAGGGCAATTTTCAGCTTTCAACGCTATCACACTTTGAATGACAATTGCGCGGTCATGCAACACTGTACCCATATGAATTTTTTACCATTTTTTTGAGACAGATAAAACTTTATTTTGGTGGTATTTATTCACCACTGGGATTTTTATTTTTTTTGCTATGTAAATGAAAACGTCCAAAAATTTTGAAAAAAAGTGTTTTTCTTATAAAATTTTGCAAATAAATAATATTTCATCATAAATCTTGGCCAAAATGTATTCCGTTTATCTTTTTAGTAAAGAAAAAAAAAATAAGCCAAATTAGTTTATAACCAAAAATTATAATTTTTAAACTTTTTTTTTTACATTTTTATTTTATTTTTTTAGATTATTATTTATTGTATTTTATTTTTTTTTACATACTGTCACCCTAGCAGTACAGTGTCACCATGGTGACACTGTACTACTTGTGGGGGGTGATGAAAATTTTTTTTTTTTTTTTTTTTTTTTACACTGATTGCTTTTACACCCATATAGGATGTAAAAGCAATCATTTCTCTTTCTCTCTGTCTGCATTCTTGCAGCCATTGAGAACTACTGAGTGAGCTGTGATTGGTCACAGCTTGTCACATGGTACAAGGCTGTTGTGACTAGCCTTGTACCATGTAACCTCTGTGATCATTCACAGATTTCACACGTAGTAAGCAATGATGTCACAAGTGACATCTTGCTTACTACTTTGCATGTGATCACTGATTGGCCAATCAGTGATCACATGATCGGGACCTCGTACAGAGGTCCCATCCGACGATCTGTGTTTCACTGTGTCTGGAGGACACAGTGGGCACCGGATCGCAGTGCTGCGCGCTCCCGGGGAGCGCGCACAAGCAGGGTGCGGGGAGGCCGTTTATAAATGGCCACCCGACCCTGCAGTGCCACCGTTTAACCGTTTATATACAACGGCCGGACGGGAGGTGGTTAAGCAGCTTGAGCACTATCAAAATAATGGTAACACATAACATATAAGAAAAAAAAAATAAAGAGACTGTAAATGTACATAACATCCTAGGGGTTTACTGGCTTGGCTATGTGTCCAGTATTCTTCATAATCCTTTTTAGTAGCCTGAAAATGGGTAGAACCTCTGTCAAGCTTTTACTGCTATTTGCATCTCCACAGGGAGATTAATTTCACTTCCTGGGCCAATCTATTCAAATTTGAAAAAAAAAATGTAAGTAGGTCTATGCTATATCTGTGGAATAGCTGTGGGAACTGGACATAACTGTAGTAGGCACAGCTACTTCAGTGATCTCCAATAGCTTTGGACCCATGCATTGTGAACACAGGAGAGGACTCTGCATTTTCCTAATAAATACAATATGTTCTCTTATTGAATGAGGTGGCGAGGTGGGGTAGTGTCATCACATCATGTCCATATCATCCAGGACCCAGAAGTTAGTGGAGATCACCGTAGTATTGATGCCTAGTACAGTGACGTCCAACTTCCATGAGGATTCCACAGGTATTGCACATACATAGTCACATTAGTCCAAGCTGGACCAATATACCTATGTAAGAACTGCCATGCCTAAAGTTTGGCTTTCATTTGGAGTTACATTTTAAAGAGCAACTGCTGCTGCTATGGAAGCATCTAAGTGCCACCATAAAGATGGCAGCAGCTACTACTATTCAGGTTTTTTAACCAAGATGCATTGTGTGCTTAAAGTGTAATTTTGTCTACAAATAGCACAAGCTCCAGTTGCCTGGCAACAATTCCTAAGAAAATTCCAAAACAGGGCTAGACGATGGAAATGTTTTTCTCCAGCTGTTTCCCTAAAATAATATCAAATTTGCACATGTCCCATTGCTTGTGTATTATTGGGTCTTTCTGGTTTTGGCAATCAATTTGTTTTATTTTCTACATAGCTAGATTCTGTTAAAAGATATCATTTGAGGTTACAGATGTGTCTAGTATGTAAAGCAGTTGTGTCAGATGTGACTGTTGTGTGGCATTTGTTCTAAAAAGGTTGAAAGTATAACTTCCTATCCTATTGCATGCAGAGC
Organism: Staurois parvus; assembly: GCF_062004578.1. NCBI lineage: Eukaryota > Metazoa > Chordata > Amphibia > Anura > Ranidae > Staurois > Staurois parvus. The sequence continues at coordinate 1,601,749 of NW_028318197.1, forward strand.
ACTGCTGGGAAGGACTGTAGGATCTCCTCAAGAGCCCAGTAAATCTAACACAAGCCAAAAGTTTATGGAAACTTGACCATCATCCTATATAAGCCTATTGGACACACCATGCAGCTATAACAACCTCTATTCTTCTGGGAATTCTTTCCACGTTTCCAAGTTTCAGAACAGATCTGTAAAAATGTGTGGCCATTCATTCAAAACATAATTTGTGAAATCAAGTGTTGATGTTGGACCTGGCTCAAAATCAGTGTTCCAATTCAGTTTAGTAGGGTTGACGTCAGGCTTTGTCCAGGCCACTCAAGTTCATTCAATCCATTAAATTATTATTTTTTACCTGACTTTGCACCACAAAACTCAAAATGACTGGCCTGCACAGAGTCCTGACCTCAACCCAATAGAACACATTTGGGATGAATTAGAGAGGAGACTGTGAGCCAGGCATTCTCGTCTGACATCAGTGCCTGACCTCACAACAAACATTCCCATAGACACACTCCAAAAACCTTGTGGACAGTATTCCCAGAAGAGTTGAAGCTGTTATAGCTGCAAAGGGTGGGCCAACTCAATATTAAACTCTACGGACTAAGACTAGGATGCCATTAAAGTTCATGTGCGTGTAAAGGCAGGCCGACCAATACTTTTGGCAATATAGTGTAATAATGTAGTCTATTAGCCTGAAACTGTTTGGGAATTATTGTTCACTTTTGATGATCTAGGATGTATTGAGACCCATAGGGGTTTATTTACTAAAGCTGGAGAGTCCAAAATCAGACTCCCTTCTGCATAGAAACCAATCAGCTTCCAGGTTTCATTGCCAAAGCTTCATTGAACAAGCTGAGGTTAGAAGCTGATTGGTTTCTATGCAGAAGGGAGTCTGATTTTGGACTCTCCAGCTTTAGTAAATAAACCCCATACTGTCCTAGGCAGATGTGAAAGATTATGCTGTTTTGTACAGGTTTTGCTTTTTGCAAAACAAGAATGCTTGTGGAGCAAGAGCTGTTCTTAGCTGCATAGTCCATTAACTGCTTTCCACCCGGGCCAATGTAAAATGACGGGTGGGAGCCCAATTGTTCTGAGAGGACAGTGAACACCAGACACAGCGAATGAATGAACAGTGTACCAAACCACTGTCAGTACCATGTGATCGCTGTTGTCAATCACAGCAGATCACGTAAAAATGGTAAACAATTAATGGCATCGATTCATGCCATTCATTGTGTACAATTGTGTTGCCAGCTGTGATTGGTCACAGTGATCACATGGTACAGACAGGGCCAATCACAGCCCATCTGTACCATATGATTAGCTGTGACCAATCACAGCTAATCACAATACATACTGAAGGAATCTATTTCATTCAGTAAAAATACTTGCTTATAGCAGTGAAATTCAATGCTATGAGCAACCATAGTGTGCAAAAAAAAATCCTGATAACCTCCCCAGAGTAGTACAGTGTTATTACATACTGTGACCAGATATTGCTGTGGTCACAGTATGTAAAAAAAAATTTAAAGAAAAAAAAAGAGAAAAAAAAACAAAACTATTATTATTATTTTTTTTTTTACATACTGTCAGCAGTGTCTCTGCTCACCTCAATACCAGTTATATGATGATGCTGTACTGCACTGATGACAGTATTTAGAAAACAATCTTTTAAAATGTCTTTATTTTCCAAAACATTGTGACAAAAAATTGTGACAAAAATTACAACTTCAAAAAAAGAGCTATGCCTCTTACCTTGTACTGTCTACTTTCCAAAAAGTGTTAATTTGGTGGATGTTTGTACTGTTCTGGCATTTTAGGGTCTCAAAAAATAAGATGGGCACTCAGTACATCAGATATATTGTATATCCCATAGTTTGTAGACTCTAAATAATACACACTGATTTGGGTTATTTCCACCAAACAAATGTAGCAGAATACATTTTGGTTTAATTTTTTGAAGAAAGATTATTTATTTGCAAAATTTTATAACAGAAACAAAGAAAAAAATGTTTTTTGCAAAATATTTGTTTTTTCATTTATATAGCAAAAAATAAAGGCCCCGGTGGTGATTAAATACCACCAAATGAAATTTCTATTTGTGTGAAAAAAATGCTAACAATTTCATTTGGTGTTGCATGACTGTGCAATTGTCATTCAAAGTGAAAGCTGAAAACTGGCCTGAGTAGCAAGGAGGTAAATTGGAGTGGTTAAACAAATAAAGTGAGATGGTTGCATTTCACTTACCCTACAGAAGACATCTTTCAAAAAAGCCTGCACACCCCTCCCCATTAAAGTTCTTTAATAAACGTTCTTGCAAAGTCTCATCAGCCAAGTAGAGACAATAAATAAAAAGTAACCACTGTGTTTTTTGGCTTTGAATGGCCTTCTGTCCTCTTGTCTCTGGCACAGGGCCACACGTGCCTAATAGTACATACAAATCTACTGTACAGGTGGGTTACCAAGTTTGACATTTACAGTGCAGGTAACATTTCAGGTAGAAAAGGCATCTCTTAAGGGATTGGTTGTCTCAAATCAAAAGCTCTTCATGTATCTTTAGGACTTGTCTTTCTTTCTGCATTTTATGTACATTTCAGGCCTGGATATTAAATAGATTTGTTTCAGTTTATTAGTTTGTTAAAGATGTTTTGATAAACAATAACCCATCCCAAATTCACAAAACAAAGTCAAAGAACTTGTACTAGAGCGCATATTGTGTACTCAACAATGCAGTCTATTGTGCACAACATTTTTAGGCATTTATAATCATTACCAGCACTATATAAATTAAATGAATGTGGTTTTTCCCCATGTATCTTCGTTTGCACCAGGACACGGAAACAGAAAATCTATATTTAAATCAAATTTGATTTATATGTGAGAGCCAATTCTTCCAGGAAATATTTTTTGCTTTAGTGCTCTAGAAATCACTGGGATCAATTATCGTCAAGGACATTGTAGTACATAAAGTTTCTGTGCTCTTATTGGGTTGCCTGTGGGTGCTTTCCTGATACCCCTTAAAGCAATTACTTCTTTATGAAAATACTAACTGTCTCCCTGACTCTGCTTTTGAAACTTTATGCACCATACACTGGGCAAGGCAGCAAGTAAGTCAGAACATGTGCTCTGCACAATTGTTCAGGATCAATGACAATAAAGGAATTAAAACGAAAAGGTCAGCATGACGTGCCAGGCAGTTAGCATTTGATGGAGATAATTTAGTGAAAACCCTAATGTTTAGATTCCATCCACACAAACTAGGATAATAATTCAGGGATTCCCCCCCCCCCAACACACACACACATTAGGACATTGTATTCTAACTGTGGGACAGGTGGGATCAGAATACATTGATTAGCACCTGTAACAGATTGGCTGCACCCGTAGTTTGACAAAAGTTTTCCAATATTGTAAAACCATCCCTCTAGGAGTTGCTAGAGATTTGGGTCCCCCTATAGCCATGCAGAGCCAGGCAACATGCATTTCCTTCCAGACTTGCACTCCAGAGACAGTAAACAGTCCTTGAACTTGTTTTTCCTTATTTTATTAGGGGATAATTTAGATGGTGATGAGGGGTACATGAGATATACAAAGAACTGTAAAACTGAGGACATCTTCCTGGAATTATGTACAAGTAGAATACATATATAAACAACATGCAGCGCTAAAAACAATTCTAAATGCCGTAATAGAATATCAGGATTACCTTAATGGTGTAATATACAAATATCATAGTCTCTGGGGTGGACAGCCCCGTATAATGTATTAAGTATACCGTATAAATAAGTCTATGATAATGAATGGTTCAGAAATATAAAATCATATAAGTGTATATCGTGGGATGATAGTCTATAGTATAACCTATGTTGGTAAGGGTGACTTCGGTGATGTAGTAAATAAGTGTGGGTTGCACTATCCAGATAGCGCATATAAAAGCGCATTTTGAGCATTTGGACCAACTCCTGGTCATCTGCGTCTGGGTGTCTGGAGCTCAGGAACAGCTGGTGGGCATCAAACGGGAATTACAGCATACCTTAAGGACTTCCAGGTAACCGCAGTGCCGTCAATAAACACCAGGGGGAGCCAACGTACAGAGCTGTCATCAATGGTATCCTTGTGAGGAGGAGGATGAAGAGGAAGAGGTCGCCATGACATCAGGAGATGACCCGAGATGACATCACCTGCAGTCTCCTGAACAAGTAGATCTTGCTGCTAACAAGTTCCTCTCTCACTGCAGCTCATCAGTGTACTCTGGAAGGAGGTAAGTGACAGACGCACCCACAAGAAGTGGAGGTCACATGTTTCCTGTGTATGCCTTGCAAGTGGGTTTGGTCGCAGACTGGAGCTCCACTCTGGACAGCTTTAGGTAGCTTAGCATTAAGGTAATCCTGATATTTTATTACGGCATTTAGAATTGTTTTTAGCGCTGCATGTTGTTTATATATGTGTTCTAGAAGGTTTAGGGGTTCCACCTTTCATGCTAGCTGCTCCCTGCATATAATTCCAGCGTTCGTATTTATACCATAAGTAGTCAGAATAGTTTTATCTTCTCTTCTTGGAGAGCTAGCCAGCATCTCCCTGTGTAGTCTCAGTCACCCTTAAGGGCTGTCCTGATCCCTACCCAAGCCTCCTGCTTGGGGATTGGTCAGGATCCCTTGAGAGTGCAGACCAGCCACTCCTCACCCCCACCCACTGAATTCTAGAGGCTTCTCCAAGTCTCTAGATCAGGGGAAAGTTCCAGAGAGCTTCTCAGCCCTGACCAAAAAATTGACCCCGCTCAGATTATTCCACCTGGTTGCTACTCGGCCTCTAACTAAAAATTAATACACTAGCTACCCCTAGTTACCTAGGAGGGTGCTACAAGCAAGTGACTTCTGTCAAGCAAGGATGGCCACACACTGATTGGAATTTGGCCAGTCCATGTTGAACTAGCTAAATTTCTATCAGTGTATAGCCAGCTTTATTGCGCATGTATGACTGTGAAAGGAATATTAGGGACTCTACTTATCAGCTTTTCCACCCAGGATTTACAAAACTTTTATCTAAAAGTCACATATTTATCATCCAAGATTTAATTAGAAAAATGTGCGATTCTGAGTAAAAGTTGTATCTTGAGCAAACATGTTATACTTTCCTGTTCTGTGCAATGGTGTTGCACAGAGTGCCCCCTTACCTCCTCTCCTGGGGTCCCCCACTGGTGCTCTCTGCTCCTTTTATGTGTCTGCCCTGATATCAAACACTGTGCCTTGGGGGCAGATACGAAGGCTCATTCCTGAGCCAGGTTGTGTGCATCCATAGATGCACACAACATGTCTCAGCCCCGCCCCCTGCTCCCTCCTCACCAGATTTGACTGACTGCAGCTCCCTGCTGCTGCCTCTGTATCCTGTGCAGAGAGGAACAAAGGCCAGCACTGCTGCAGACAGGCACAGCGCTGGATCAAGAGTGGACTCAGTATAAGCATATAGAGAGGTTGGGGGGATACATGGGACATTGTAGGCAATGCCTTAAGGTAAAAAAATGTTCAGCCTTTAGAACCATTTTAATAAATAGATCCCTAGGTTATGGAAGGCAAAGACCAATGTAAATGTATAATATATACACTGTACCTGCTAATTCTGCACTAATTCTGCGCTATCCATGAGTACCCATAATAATGGGAATTTGCACAAGCGGACTGTGCTTGGCATCAGGAACCAGGCATAGGATCAAACGTAACCCCAGACAAACAGCTGAATACACAAGTGAAATATATATATATATATATATATACACAAGGAAGCTATTTTACCTGCTGAAAAATGTGTGCTGTCAATTCGGTCCTGATATTTATGCAGCTCTGCCACACAGCACAATCTTGTCTGGCAGGGCAGGAGACCTGATTTTTCTCTGCTGTGGTTAGAGTGGAACATCAGTCCACAAATTGACTTTGGTCCAAGGCTCTGCCCCCTGAAATAAAAATTCTTCACTTTTTGGGTAGCTATTTTTTTCTTGGCACCCTGTCCACCAATGTAATTGTTGCCTAGGTGAGAAAAACATGTCCTGCTCCCACAGCACCATGGGATGTCCCATAACATATTCCAGAAGGCCCAGAGTGACTGGAAGAGGAGCTGCATCATAACATTGTGGAATGGGCTGCCTGAACTGGGAAGCGGCAGCCTATGGAGGAATACCAACAAGGTAGCATGCGATACATGCTGTGACACCAAAACAGTGGACTGGTCAAAACAATGCTGGATCCCATGGGTGTGTTCAGGAGACCAGCTGCTTGTGGGAGCCTAGGGGACTGTGGGAGACTGATCAAGGGGAAAGGAATTAAAGTGGCTTGCATCACTGCTTGATAAAGCAGGTAAAGAGTGATTCCAATACAGATACATATACACTAGATTTGGGCTGGCAATGTATTGGGACCTCATGGGTGGGACAGAATTTTGACATGCGTAAAGATGTCATGCTGAATTTCTCCTAAAAGATATTCATTCAGACTGTACTATCTTATACACTGTGTTCAGACACCATTACCATGACCCACACCCTCACTGGCTCACCTTGACCTCATATACATGCAGGTCATTAAACATTTTCTCTGCCTCCTGCACAGCAGATCCTATGTAGGGGCTATATTTTCCTTCATCATGATGTCGGCAGAAGGAATCACACAAACCCATTCAACACATAACACATTTTTAAAACCAAATATAAAAACATAAATCAGTCAATTGCATCGCCATGACCATCCTGGACTGTTTCATCTGAATTGACTTCTGTAGGGGACCAGAGTAATTCTAGAGAAGTAGCATCAATAGGTAAATAAACTTTTAGGGCTGGTTCACACCTGAATTACATAGGAATGCGGTTTGCACTCCTGTGCTATTCAGTGCGTTCATTTGAATGGGCTGAAAGTACACCGGATTGCACAAAAAGTACGGCATACACTATTTTTCAAAATTCACCATGCCAAATTACATGGTACTTTGGCATCATGTGATTTGGTGCAGGCAAACGCTCTTCGTCTGTGATCTGCTTTTGTGGTTTGGTTAAGAATATATTGACATGCACAGCAGACCACACAGACAATGCATTTCCCATACAATGTTCTGGTGTCAACCAGCCCTCTTCTGATAGAGAAAAACTGAAGAACTGACTGTACAGGAGAAGACCATGTTTATATGCGGTAATCAATATAATTTACATTTACTTTTATAACTAAAATGTCCATTGAAATATATCAGCCTTAATTTGTGAAAAATTAATTACTTTGTTTCCTTTGCCTCTTAACCTTACAGTACCGGCAACAATTCTCCAAACTGTTAATATTTTGTGAACTGTTAATTGCTGTGTTGCTGTTTAATTTTTTTACATTTTATTGCTACTCCTACAAAATGCTGCTCTGCCAGGGCAGATATTAATATAATTATTTCAGCCCTAGCTTCACATAATTAAGTGTGTTTTAATTTTCTTGTCCTCTCTCCATTTCTTTATTTTATGCACCACATATCTCTCTAATACACATTTCACATTAGCATTCCAAATCCTGACTGCATATATCACTTGCTAAACAACCTTGTGCATAAAATGAACACAGCACTTGCAAAATGCTAACTCTCCTCCACAAGTCTAGAGCTTTACTGGAGTACTATCGAAGTAAGAGCCCCCACTCGTTAACACGAGCTATCTAGACTATGAAACATACCATTTTGTGATACATGAAAAACACTAGCAGTTTATGGTTGTAGAAACCATTCATATAAACTGAAAAAAAAACATACTTTAGTGTTTGTTTATGGAGTGGCTAAAATACTAAAAATTGTTACCCTATGCTTACAGTAATTTTCCTTTCTTATCCTCATGTCAGCAACTGTGGGTCAGTTCCTCCCCTTGACCCCCAAGGACCACTTTCTACCCTAGAGTTAAAAGAGAAAAAACCCCTCCACCATATGTTCTCTAGCTAGACTGCGACATGACAATGAAAAGGGAAAAACAGTCTGCTGTCATAAAGATAAGTCAGGAATTAAAAATTATGGTAAGTATCAGGTAACTATTTTCCGTATTCCTGTCTCACCTCACGTCAGCAACCGTGGGATCCAACTAGCTGACTTAGGGTGAGAATAGAAATGAAGAAATAATTTTACACCACTGTGCTTGCAAAAAGAAATTTAATTGCTGCCTAAGGCTGAGGATACAATAGCAGAACCAAAATGAGCCAAACATGGTCTCATCACGATGCTACGTGCAGCTTGTAATGCCGCTCAAAGGTGGACTCAGAACTCCAGGTAGCTGCATTTCAGATATCATTGGCCGAAACTGTTGCATGTGAATGAGCCCATACTTCCGCCAGCAACAGTAAGCCCTGTATATTAGTTTAGTATAAGCTGCCTTCATGACCTTCAGAATCCATGCAGAAATTACCTTGGTAATAGCTTTATCTCCCTTTTTTGGAACTGCTGGAAGAACAAAGAGATTGTCGGACTTTCTAAAATTTGTTGTTGTGTTGATGTAAGTTGAAGTTAATTTCACTATATCCAAAGAACTTAAATCTTTCTGAAGTGAAGAAGAGGCTTTAGATGGGTAAACGGGAAGAGCAATTTCCTAATTGTCATGGATGCTTGAAGAGACCTTTGATCAAAAGTGGGGAGCAGGTTTTAATTACCACCTTATCTGGAAGGCAGTAGGGATCTTTTCACAATAAAGCTGCTAACTTTGAGAACCTCCTCCCAGATATAATGGCTACCGGGGAAACCGCCTTTAAACATAGATACAAAATTAAACACCTTTCAAATGGCACAAAATAATCCTGCATTAATGCCCTGAGGACCAAGGTCAAATCCCAAGATGATAAAATACTTTTTCTTGGAGGTTGAATGCACATTGCTGCATGCATGAAGCACTTTGCCATGAAATCTTCAGCCCACCTTGTTCCTGTGAAGGACAACAAGGCTCATATCTGAACTTTTAAGGAATTGTACACTAGGTCCTTAGCTAAGGCTGATTGTAGAAAACTCAACACATCAGGAAGCCCAGGGGATAAAGGCAAGAAATGATGCTGCTCTGCAAAATACACAAATCTCTTCCATATATGAACTTGAGTTGTGTTTGTGGTAATCTTTGATTTTAACAAGGTGTCTACCACCTTAGGATTAAAACCACACACTCTACATTGGGATGGTTCAATAACCAGGCCATCAAGCATTTTGGTGTTGCCATTCCCTCTGAATCAGCATGTCCCACCTGAGTGGCAGTTGGAGTGGAGGACATGATGAAATTTGTACTAGTGGAGGGAACCATGGCCTCCTTGGCAAATATGGAAGAATTATGATCGCTGAGACTGCTTCTGAAGGACCTTCAATGCCAGAGGCAAAAGGGGAAAAACATACACTAACAGGAAGTTCCAAGAAATCGTCAACGCAACTTGTGCCAGCACTTCCCGAACGTTGCATCTTGCTATGAACAGAGGCACCTGAGCATTCTCTGGGTTGGCCATTAAATCAGCCACCTGAATTCCCCATGTTGCATATATCAGTCTCAAGTACTTGATGTTGATTGACCATTCGTTGTGATCTGGGAATACCCTGCTCAAATGATCTGCCAGCTGGTTCTTCTCCCCCGGAAAATAGACAGCTGTTAAAGCTTCCAGCTCCAACCATTGGAAAATGTTGCTCACCACTTGTAGAAGCACCAGGTTTTTTGTGCCTTCTTGTTTTGAAACATAAGAAACTGTTGTCTGGTTGACTGTTGTCTGATGACCTTCAATTAAATCTTGGAAAGTTAACAAGGCGAAGTGAACTTCCTTCAATTCTAGGTAAATTGAATGGATTCAGTTGGATTCCGCCACTATGCTTACACATTTAGATCCTGGCAATGAGCTCCCTAGCACCTGGTATCCGTAGTCAAAATGATGCAGTCTGCTGGACTGAGAGGCATGCCCTGGGATAGGCTTTCCCTCAAAGTCCACCACAGGAGGTCTTGATGAATGCCAAGGCAGATTGATTGATCTAAATAAATGTGATTCCACTTCAGCAAGAAGGTAATCTACAACCTCCCTGTGTGCCATCTGGCCCACGGCAGCACTGGTATGATTGAAGTCAGCATCCCCAACAGGACCATGCAGTCTCATGCTGTCATCAAGCACAACTAGCTTACATGCTGAACACACTGAGGAATCTTGGAGGATCTTTAATTCGGCATAAAGATCCTTCCTGCCAAGTATCGAACAAAATGCTCAGATACTCCATTTCCTGACTCAGTTTCAACTGGTTTTATTGAGAGTTTAAAAACAACTGAACCATCTCAGAATCTCCAAAACTACCTCTCGGTGTTGGAAGACTTTTTGGCTTGACCTTGCTAGAATGAGGATGTCGTCTAGGTAGTGATACATTTTTATCTTCAATGCATGGAGAAATGCCACTAATATTAGCAATATCTTTGAAAAGGCTCTTGGAGCTGTGCACAACCCAAAGGGTAGACATTTGAACTGAAAGTGAAGGCCTGATATTGTAAAACAAAAATATTTTTTGCACCTTCTGGGGAAGTTCAGACTCAACATCCCATTCAATTGCTTCTTTTATAGCCACTATAAATGGATTTATTAGATTTATTAGATTTGAAGACAAAAGATTCTTTTTAATTTCTGGACATCGATATGAATCCTACCCCTCACAAGCTGATGGCCCAGAACAATTACAAACTGAAGAGTGCCTTCTGACCTGTAACAGCTGATTCTGAAGAAGGAAAAGCAAATTGCTGCATGATATTTGCAACAGCCTACTGGATGTAGGACTTAACTCTTTCAGCATTCGACTCTTTCAAGCAGTCCACACAAATCAATTTCCTAGGCGCAATGTTGCTGCTGAACAAGGCCAGCAAAGACCCTGGGCTGAATGGTAAGTCCTGCTTTGTGTAGGAACTGGAAAAAGCGGCTTGATATATAGTGGGCTGCGCTGAGTAACTGAGGATCAGCCTGTACCATGGCAACAATGAGAACTAGAAGAATTGCCTTTTTTGAAATCTGTGGAGGAGGAATGATGGTGGGATTTTTTTTAATGCTTGCATTTAGGATTATAATTCCTGAAAGAAGCAAAATCACCAACTAGGGTAGATAAAAATTGCAGCAATTGCTATGCAATTTCACTACCCGAGCTATCCCTTATTTTCCTCCATATGATGGTATCTCAGTCTATAAATTGTACAATATAACCAGACTGTTACAAACACAATTTCTTGTGTTGTGAAAGTATTGGGGCTAGTTGACATTTTTGTTTTCAGATTTCCCACACTTTTCCAAAATTAAAATAAAACGCTAAGTGCCTTTTAAAAGAAAGTCTTTCTTTTACCCGTTACACTGTAAATGAGCTTTCAATTAAACTGAAAGGAGATTGCCTTGTGCATATGAATTTGCGATAGATATTGGGCAGAGGGTATATGGCATTAGTCAAGTTGCAGGATGAAGACTCCAAAGTAGTTTATTTGTAGGTAAGCATGCACTATTATGAATGTGCTGTGGGAGGTAAGGGATTGCTGAAAGGGTAAAGGACACCATAAGTGTACTTGTACATTACACTAAAAGAAATCATTTTTTGAAGAGAGATACAAGATTTTTAATGCTGTTTGTCTCCATGCTTTGGAGATTTATCCTTTCTATTTGTCCTGTAAACAATGCTACTAGGACAAAAAGTGACGAGCAATCCCAAATTATATAGCTGTCGATGGAACAAGAGAGGTGGGTAAATCTTCCAATGAAGATACCTGTTTCATTGACAACTGTCTTAAGAGGGGATTTTCACCTTACATTGAAGAGATCTTTTTCACTGTCAGGTTTTTGGGAGAGGAAGTAAAGGGAAATCTATCAAGCATTTCTAAAGAAATATCTAGGATTGCAGCAAAGTCCCCACATTAACAGTGGAGCAAATACTTGCTATTAGGCTGCAAAGTTAGCACAGCCTAATGTTTATGTTACATTCCCCTTTTACAAAAAGACAAGGAAGGAAGTCATTGTCCAGAGTCATCATCATCTTTATCATATGTATGAGAAGTAGAGGCAAATGGAATAAACATACCCCCAAAGGAGCCGCTGGGTGAAAAAGCCCTCTGAGACTAATCTGGAACAGGGAACACAAATGCAGCTACTTTAATCACTCTGACACACCCCTGATAATAAATTAAATGACACCAAATTAGGTGAAGCTGTGATTCTTTTAACGTCGGACAGCTTGAACAAGAATAAAGCAACACATTCAAAGAGCAAAAGAGTGCAATAACCCCTAACACCAGGGGCGGACTAACAACTCATGGGGCCCCCGGGCAATAGGAGATCATGGGGCCCCTGTGTCCTTGCCCAAACTCAAAAAAGCCTATGAAAAAGGTACCAGGGGCTTCTCATGGGGCCCCCTACTGATCCCGGGCCCTCGGGCAGTGCCCGAGTTTCCAAATGGTCAGTCTGCCCCTGCCTAACACTATACATAGACATTCTATGCTAAATATATCAGTGTACTAAAAGGCAGAGGATAATGGGACCCCGATTTCACCAAATACTCAGATCAATTTAAACTGTAACAAGGGCACAAAGAGTGAAGTGATGGCAGCTATAAATGTACCCTTTTTGGTCTATGCTACCACCAAGTCCCCTAGAGTGACCCAGCTATGTTCAAGTCTGCTTTCAGGACTTCACAATTAACACATTAGTCAATTCTCCAAAAATAAAGTCAAACTTGGATGGTAACATTTGTGAAGATGGGTATATGGTTAACAAAATGTTGCAGTTCCCTCAACAAAAATAAAAGAGGACAACCTTTATGTCTTGCCAGCTTGGTTGTGGCCCTCATGGTGGTGCATAATTGGTGGACCTCAATGATCCTTGCCTGCTTAGAATCAACTGGGCAATTGGAGCAAAAGAGAGTGTATGGGATTTAACCTGGAGAAACTCAAGTCATTTGTAAGGATATAACTAGAGATGAGCGAATTATTCAAAAATTCGATTTGGCTGATTCGCCGAATTTGCGGGAGAAATTCGATTCGATGCAAATTTATTCGCCGCGAATTTAACTTATTAAAAGGGTTTCTAGGCTTCAGAGAGCCTTTATATTAGTGCAGAACACTGTACCTTTAATTTAAATGCCCTTGGAGTCTGCTGGGGAAGAGAAATAATACTGTCAGTCAGTATGACATGCAGATGAGTGCCGTCGATCTTAGAATCACCGCACACTTCACTCATTTGGGCAGTCACGGGGCACGACGAAGAAGAAGAAGAAGAAGAAGAATGAAAAGAAGAATGAAAAGAAGAAGAATGAAAAGAAGAAGAAGAAGAATGAAAAGAAGAATGAAAAGAAGAAGAATGAAAAGAAGAAGAAGAAGAAGAAGAATGAAAAGAAGAATGAGAAGAAGAATGAAAAGAAGAATGAAAAGAAGAATGAGAAGAATGAAAAGAAGAATGAAAAGAAGAATGAGAAGAAGAATGAAAAGAAGAATGAGAAGAAGAATGAAAAGAAGAATGAAAAGAAGAATGAGAAGAATGAAAAGAAGAATGAAAAGAAGAAGAAGTAGAATGAAAAGAAGAAGAAGAAGAATGAAAAGAAGAATGAAAAGAAGAAGAAGAAGAATGAAAAGAAGAATGAAAAGAAGAAGAAGAAGAATGAAAAGAAGAAGAAGAAGAATGAAAAGAAGAATGAAAAGCAGAAGAAGAAGAATGAAAAGAAGAAGAATGAAAAGAAGAATGAAAAGAAGAAGAAGAATGAAAAGAAGAATGAAAAGAAGAAGAATGAAAAGAAGAAGAAGAAGAATGAAAAGAAGAAGAAGAAGAGGAATGAAAAGAAGAAGAAGAAGAATGAAAAGAAGAAGAATGAAAAGAAGAATGAAAAGAAGAAGAAGAAGAATGAAAAGAAGAATGAAAAGAAGAAGAAGAAGAATGAAAAGAAGAATGAAAAGAAGAAGAAGAATGAAAAGAAGAAGAAGAAGAATGAGAAGAAGAAGAAGAAGAAGAAGAAGAAGAAGAAGAAGAAGAATGAAAAGAAGAAGAATGAAAAGAAGAAGAAGAAGAAGAATGAAAAGAAGAAGAAGAAGAATGAAAAGAAGAAGAAGAAGAATGAAAAGAAGAATGAAAAGAAGAAGAAGAATGAAAAGAAGAAGAAGAAGAATGAAAAGAACAATGAGAAGAATGAAAAGAATGAAAAGAAGAATGAAAAGAAGAAGAAGAAGAAGAATGAAAAGAAGAAGAAGAATGAAAAGAAGAATGAAAAGAATGAAAAGAAGAATGAAAAGAAGAAGAAGAATGAAAAGAAGAATGAAAAGAAGAAGAAGAAGAATGAAAAGAAGAATGAAAAGAAGAAGAAGAAGAATGAAAAGAAGAAGAATGAAAAGAAGAATGAAAAGAAGAAGAAGAATGAAAAGAAGAAGAAGAATGAAAAGAAGAAGAAGAAGAAGAAGAATGAAAAGAAGAATGAGAAGAATGAAAAGAAGAATGAAAAGAAGAAGAAGAAGAATGAAAAGAAGAATGAAAAGAAGAAGAATGAAAAGAAGAAGAAGAAGAATGAAAAGAAGAATGAAAAGAAGAAGAATGAAAAGAAGAAGAAGAAGAATGAAAAGAAGAATGAAAAGAAGAAGAATGAAAAGAAGAAGAAGAAGAATGAAAAGAAGAAGAATGAAAAGAAGAAGAAGAAGAATGAAAAGAAGAAGAAGAAGAATGAAAAGAAGAATGAAAAGAAGAAGAAGAAGAATGAAAAGAAGAATGAAAAGAAGAAGAAGAATGAAAAGAAGAAGAATTCCAGTACAGCAAAAAGTGTATCTGCAGAGAGCTCCGCTATTTCTGACAGTTCTCTGACAGTTCCTTCACATTTACAGCGGTTGAAACATTGTATCTATTTATTTCCGAATAAAAACATCTGTATCCTAAATGGAAACAAATAGATACAATGTTTCAACCGCTGTAAATGAACTGTCAGAACTGTCAGAGAACTGTCAGAAATAGCGGAGCTCTCTGCAGTGACACTTTTGCCGGCTGATCGGGGAAAATTCGATTCGTGCATCCGAAGTTTGCTAAAATTCGGATTCGATGCGAATCGAATTTTTCCTAATATTCGAAACGAATTCCACTTCGCCAAGTTCGATTCGCTCATCTCTAGATATAACGTTCAGGGTGGGAAGGGAAGAAAAGGATTATCAGTATAATATTATTGAAACAAGACAGAGATAGCCTTGGGAAGTTAAAGTGCCAGTAAAGGCAGATTAAAAAAAAAATTACAAACAATTCTTACTTGCCAGCTCTGTGCAGTGGTTTTTCATGGAGCAGCCTCAATCCTCCTGTTCTTGGGTCCCCCCACAGGCACACAAGTGATACAGGCTCGGCAATTGATCACCACTCTTGTCTCCTTTCTCAATCTGGTGCCAAGTATCCCTAGTTTTCCCGGGCAGCATTGTAAAAGTTCACTTCCCCCTCCTCTCCAGCTTCAGGGACCCTTGGGAGCTGTAGTTTCTTTTTCAACAGAAAGTAGTTCTACTTGGAGGTGATGAAACAACACTATGTTGCCAAACGTATTGCAACACCCCTCCAAATCATTGGATTTGGGTGTTCCAATCATTTCCATAGCCACAGGTGTATAAAATCAAACACCTAGGCATGCAGACTGCTTCTACAAACATTTGTGAAAGAATGGGTCGCTCTCAGGAGCTCACTGAATTCAAACATGGTACCGTGATAGGTTGCCACCTGTGCAATAAGTTCACCTGTAAAATTTCCTTGCTGCTAAGTATTCCACGGTCAATTGACAGTGGTATTATAACAAAGTGGAAGCAGCTGGGAACAACAGCAACTCAGCCATGAAGTGGTAGGCTATGTAAAATGACAGAGTGGGGTCAACGCATGCTGAAGCGCACAGTGCGCAGAAGTCGACAACTGTCTGCCAGGGGCAGACTGACAACTCATGGGGCCCCCGAGCAATAGGGGATCATGGGGCCCCTGTGTCCTTGCCCAAACTCAAAAAAGCCTATGAAAAAGGTACCAGGGGCATCTCATGGGGCCCCCTACTGACCCCGGGCCCTCGGGCAGTGCCCGAGTTTCCTAATGGTCAGTCCGCCCTGCTGTCTGCAGAGTCAATAGCCAAAGATCTCCAAACTTTGTGTGGCCTTCAGATTAGCACAACAACAGTGCATAGAGAGCTTTATGGAATGGATTCTCATGACCGAGCAGCTGCTTCCAAGCCTTTCATCACCAAGTGCAATGCAAAGCGTCGGATGCAGTCATGTAAAGCACGCCACCACTGGACTCTAGAGCAGTGGAGACATGTTCTCTGGAGTGATGAATCACACTTCTCTGTGTGGCAATCCGATGAACGTGTCTGGGTTTGGCAGTTGCCAGGAGAAGGGTACTTGCCTGACTGAATTGTGCCAAGTGTAAAGTTTGGTGGAGGGGGGATTATGGTGTGGGGTTTTTTTGCAGGTGTTGGGCTTGACCACTTAGTTCCACAGAAGGGAACTCTGAAAGGCATCAGCATACCGAGACATTTTGGACAATTTCATGCCCCCAACTTTGTGGAAACAGTTTGGGGAAGGCCCCTTCCTGTTCCAACATGACTGCACACCAGTGCACAAAGCAAGGTCCATAAAGACATGGATGAGTGAGTTTGGGGTGGAAGAACTTGACTGGCCTGCACAGAGTCCTGATCTCAACCCAATATAACACATTTGAGATGAATTAGAGCAGAGACTGTGAACCAGGCCTTCACAGTCTCTGAAGCTGTTATAGCTGCAAAGGGTGGGTCAACTCAATACTGGACCCTACAGACTACTGGGATGCCATTAAAGTTCATGTGCGTTTAAAGGCAGGTGTCCCAATACTTTTGGCAATATAGTGTATATATCCCATGATCCTTCTCTTTAGCACACTTTCGCCTCTGACACCTGGTCTGGGCCAATCAGCAGGGGGAAAGGAAAGTCAATAGGAGTATAATATGTAAACATACTGTGACTTGCTGTCCCACAATAGTTGATATAATTAGTTAGACTTTTCTTATGAAGCTTTGTGCCAGTACCTGGATACATGTGTGTCATTGTTTTTTTGTTCCCTGTAATCCAGCATGTCCCCTCTAGTTCAACATGGTAATGACCTAAAGTAACAACCTTGATGCAAAGTCTTTAATACCCTTTGAAGCTTCCTGCATTAGTCAAGGAAGTCAAGAATGGATGATTTCTGGGAGCAATGCTTACCAGAAAAGGTCTACGTATAAGAGTGACTTTTTAAAAGGAAATATAAGTCCAGACTGCATAGTTGGGAAATTAAGGCTCTACATTAGGGCTATAGCTTTCACTACATGTGTTTGCCACAAAAAAACACTATATATATATATATATATATATATATATACACGCTGCATCTTGAAGAGAGTGTAGATGAGTTGGAAGAGTGAATAATTAGAAAGTTGGAGATTTTACTTTAGAAATGATGGTGAAGGTAGAGATAAATATAGAAAATGATAGAGACTCTAGGGAACTGGGATTAACATTGATAAATGGGAATATAGAAGCGTAGGTGGGATAAAAATATTACATCAGCTACCAATAAAATAAAATCTTGCAGTCAAAATGTAAAATGTATGTAAAAGTTTATCAGTCTTTCCCATTCAGTGTTACTTGTCTAACACAAAAGAGGCACCTACACTTAAGTTCAGTAACAGATGAATTCTATAGGTTCAACTGCCAAAATCATAATGGCAGTGATATTAAACATTGTTTTTTTTCTTGAAACTAAACTCAACTAAATATTGCTCAGATAAGCAAAATAAACTGTATGCCTATTAATGTATACATTTCTGTAGATATTTTTACTGTAAATATTAAGTCTGAAGATTTTTGCACATTATCACTCCTAAAATTACCTTCAGGTAAAACTGAATTTTCAAAGAGATGGCAATTAAAATGGACATTGAATATGTTTTTTTAATGTTAAAGCCAAACTGACGGCAAACAGCTAAATGCACAAATAAACTACATATATGGTATCTGGGTTATATGCCAAAGGATTTGTATTTTTGGACATCTAGATTTACATTGGTCTGAAACGTAGCACAGCTGTCTGGCAGGTGGAGGCCTGCTTTTTATCTGCTGCAGCTAAATAACATGTACAGGTCTTGTCCCTTCCCCAGGCTGAGACTGGACAGTGAAAGGAGAGCAGCAGACTGAGCTCATCTCTCTGTCACTCTGCTTTCTCCTCCTATCAGCATGATCATTGCACTGCAGCACAATGGTTGGCTTCTTCTGCTGCTTTTCACTCTACCAGTCTGAGGTCTGTTGTACACAGACTGTGAGAGACTAATTTCACCTCAAATCCAGGTACTCATACTGCTTGCATTAAAAAAAAATGTATCTGATAATGCATTAATACAGATCTAAAGTTTTGTGTTCATATCTGCCTGATGTTCAGCTTTAAGTGTAGGTGTCAACAGAGAGGCATTTAAAAAGAGGTGACAGATTTATCCATCTTTCCTTGATAGTAGTCACTTTTGCCATTTCTGCCAACACTACCATTGACTGCTCTAATATAAATAACATTATTAAAATACACTCTCTGCAGTTTCTTATAACATGAAACAACCACAATGCTCCTGGTAAGCACAGTCCATTTTATCTAGGCCTTAGGTCAAGTGAGGGAGCTAAGGACCAGTGTCTTTTATTTATGGCGACCAATGACAAAACAAGTCTGTTCTGGAATACGTATCAGATATCCATTACTGTACCATTGGATTTCATTATTTATGTATTAAAGTGGAGTTCCACTCACCCTGTCAAAAAATAAAACAGCCACTTACCTGTCCCTCAGTCCCGTGGTGTCTCCCCACAGCCCGTTTCACTGGCCGTCCTGTGTTCCAGGTGCTGGCATCTTCAGTGTGGGCACCCGGCTGTGATAGCTTGTGACTTCACAGCCAGGTACCCACTGCGCGAGTAGCGCTGCGCTTCATAAATGGTCCTGTAGTCTTCTGGAACCTGTCATGTGTCTCAAAAGACTACAGGAAGAGAGGGAGGGAGGACACCTTCCGCTTCCGGTCGCCTAGGTAATCTGACCGGAAGTGGGAGCGGATACCTGTCAAATTCGGGTACCCACTCCCCCCCAACCCCCAAATGTTCCAATCCTTAATGGGGAGCGGGGGAGCAGTCCTTAAAGAGGAAGTTACCCTTTTGGGTGGAGCTCCTCTTTAATATCTTCGTGCTGACATCTAGTGGCAATTCTTTGTAACCACAACTTGTTACTTTTATGTCTGTTAATGGTATATTCCAGTATTGCTGTATGTTGGGCATAGTTAATGTAGTCCTTAGGTAGAACCCTCCCTTCTTCATGTTCCCTTAGTAAGCTACCAACTTTTATATCAGGTATAAGGCTGAGAAGATTATTGTCTCTTTACACTTCAAATGACAAGTTAGCATCCCATGTACTGCCTTTTAACAAGTAAAACTACCTTGGATTAAACTTCCATGTCTTATTGAAGAGCTGAAGTGTCAATGAAGTGTATTTATTCAGAAGATGACCATACTGACTGGACAGACTAAAGTGTAAAGGATGTCAGTGCATGAAGTGGTACTGGAAACCAAACAGTGTCTAATATGTAAACAGATGCAAACATTCAAAGAAGATGATTACAATAAACTGTATATTTAGATGATGATATATGTTGAAATCAATGTGCTGCCATAAAATTATAACAACATAGAGGAAAACATTTAGCTATTTCTTATAACATAAAAAATCAGTAATACATTGTAAGTCATCGACAGTGGTCAAGGATAGCAAATAACTAACAAGCTCTATTATTACAACTGGGTTCCCTTTATACAACTGGAGCTAGTAGGTTTATTATGACCTCTATCTTTGGTGTTTGAAGAGCAAGAGAATGGAAGTAGAGGGATACAAGTAAAATAAAGAACATCAGTGTTTTATTTGTAGCAAGAAAGAGGTACTTCCCTTAATGCTGACATACAGTCATGGCCGAAATTGTTGGCACCCTTGATATTTCTCCAGGAAATCATGTATTTCTCACGAAACGTATTGCATTAACACATGTTTTGCTATACACATGTTTATTCCCTTTGTGTGTATTGGGACAAAACAAAAAAAGGGAGGAAAGAAAGCAAATTCGACATAATGTCACACAAACCTCCAAAAATGGGCTGGACAAAAGTATTGGCACCCTTTCACAACTGCGGATAAATAAGAATGTTACAAGCATGTGATGCTCCTGTAAACTCACCTGGGGCAAGTAACAGGTGTGGGCAATATAGAAATCACACCTGAAAGCAGATAAAAAGGAGAGACGTTCACTTAACCTTTGCATTGTGTGTCTGTCTGTGCCACACTAAGCATGGACAACAGAAAGAGGAGACGAGAACTGTCTGAGGACCTGAGAACCAAAATTGTGGCAAAATATCAACAATCTCAAGGTTACAAGTCCATCTCCAGAGAACTAGATTTGCCTTTGTCCACAGTGCGCAACATTATCAAGAAGTTTGCAACCCATGGCACTGTAGCTAATCTCCCTGGTCGTGGACGGATGAGGAAAATTGATGAAAGATTGCAACGCAGAATAGTCCGGATGGTGGATAAGCAGCCCCAAACATGTTCCAAAGACATTCAAGCTGTCCTGCAGGCTCAGGGAGCATCAGTGTCAGCGCGAACTATCCGTCGACATTTAAATGAAATGAAACGCTATGGCAGGAGACCCAGGAGGACCCCACTGCTGACACAGAGACATAAAAAAGCAAGACTACAGTTTGCCAAAATGTACTTGAGTAAGCCAAAAGCCTTCTGGGAAAACGTCTTGTGGACAGATGAGACCAAGATAGAGCTTTTCGGTAAAGCACATCATTCTACTGTTTACCGAAAACGGAATGAGGCCTACAAAGAACAAAACACAGTACCTACGGTAAAATATGGTGGAGGTTCAATGATGTTTTGGGGTTGTTTTGCTGCCTCTGGCACTGGGTGCCTTGACTGTGTGCAAGGCATCATGAAATCTGAGGATTACCAAAGGATTTTGGGTCGCACTGTAGGGCCCAGTGTCAGAAAGCTGGGTTTGCGTCCAAGATCCTGGGTCTTCCAGCAGGACAATGACCCCAAACATACGTCAAAAAGCACTCAGAAATGGATGGCAAAGAAGCGCTGGAGAGTTCTGAAGTGGCCAGCAATGAGCCCAGATCTAAATCCCATTGAACACCTGTGGAGAGATCTTAAAATTGCTGTTGGGAAAAGGTGTCCTTCCAATAAGAGAGACCTGGAGCTGTTTGCAAAGGAAGAGTGGTCCAAAATTCCGGGTGAGAGGTGTCAGAAGCTTATTGATGGTTATAGGAAGCGACTGATTTCAGTTATGTTTTCCAAAGGGTGTGCAACCAAATATTAAGTTAAGGGTGCCAATACTTTTGTCCAGCCCATTTTTGGGGTTTTGTGTGACATTATGTCATATTTGCTTTTCTGCCTCTGTTTTATATTTGTTCCAATACATACAAAGGGAATAAACATGTGTATAGCAAAACATGTGTTAATGCAATACCTTTTTTGTGTGAAATACTTGATTTTCAGGAAAAATATCAAGGGTGCCAACAATTTCGGCCATGACTGTATGCCCTATTGATTTCAGAGAAATGTGAATTTAAATCATAGGGCCGGTTTCAACATCTTTCATTCACTTTTGCAACCACTCTTCAAATTAATATAGGTGACCTCAGTAAATAGTGTTCCTGACTGTGCCAATAGCATTTGCTGTATTATTGCCGAGAATAAGAAAAATTGGCTGTCTTGTGGGTGTTGTGAGAACAGAGGTATGGTTTGTTTTACCATTTTAAAATAAAAACAGCAAAAAAATCAAGACAGATAGGTATTGTAAAGATTAAGGGGGTCATTTAAGAATACACATAAATGTAAAGAAAATCACAACCTGCTATCACTGGTGGTGGCCAGGTTAGGAACTGGGTTCAGAACAAAAGAATGCAATGTGCAGGCTACACTTCAAAAGGTATTGTAACGGAACCGTCCCAGCCTGCGCTGAGTACCTCCGTTAGAATACCACTTCCCTGTCCGAACACCGACCACAGACACCACAGATTTGAAGTAAACCAGGAAATAGCTTACTTTATTTTAACACAGATACAAGACATATACATTCAAGGGAACAACTCCCCCTCCCTGCCTAATGACACAGGGTGGGGAAATCTACCTTTAGTAACAAGAGACACACCAGCAGACAGTCCCATCAGGAGGGAGGCTGCTGGAAACAGCCCCCACCAAGCCAATATACAAACACATACATCCCATAATAGTTTGCTCCCAAGCAAGACACACAATAGAACAATGGGATGCAACCACATGGCATTAAACAATCAACAGCCCCCCACCCCAATATTAGGACGGATCACCCTGTACCCCTTACAGGCACAGGGTGACTTACACATAATAGGGATATGGGGAGCTGAGACAGGGTCTCCCCACCTCTCCAAAGTGAGCTGTGTTCCATGGGCCCCCCACCCAAAGTGACTCCCGTCACAGGTATTAACAGTTTAAAGCAGAATTTCCCAAACTTTTCAACACAGAGGGACCATTAAAATAACTTTCATTCTCAGGAAACCCTTCTAAAAATGATTATATCTACAACTCATGAAACATTAGTGTGATGGTGAGTGGGAAGAATGTTCCTTACACTTGTGGAAATTGGGAAGAATTTTCCCCTTACAGATAACTAAAAAGATCAATGATGTCATTGGGAACTGATCTGAGAGGCGGAAATTGTTCATTGCTCAAGGAACCCCTAGCAACATCTGGAGGGGCCTTCAGGTTCCATGGAACTCTGTTTGAGAAACCCTGATTTAAAGCAATAGGTTAACTATAAAGCTCATCCCCCAGTAGAACATACAGTACCCACCCTTTCCTTTACTGCCCCACAACACTGTTCAGCTGCCAGGCATGAAAAAACACTCTTTAATTAATATGGAGGGACATGTGACCCCCTACCCATGTGCACTTTTCAACACAGAGGGACCATTCAAATAACTTTCTATTGGTGCTTGGTCATTGCTGATTGGCCCAGCACAGTTACTTAGGGGTGTATTCATGAAAAAAATTGCATAGCTGTTTGTCCTTCAAAACTACATGTAAATTCATTCTGT
This sequence comes from Staurois parvus, assembly GCF_062004578.1. Lineage (NCBI taxonomy): Eukaryota > Metazoa > Chordata > Amphibia > Anura > Ranidae > Staurois > Staurois parvus. The sequence continues at coordinate 1,624,859 of NW_028318197.1, forward strand.
GCAAACAGGGCAAAATCAATGTTCTCAGGATATTCTCTCTGCAGATCCAATATTACCCTTTGAAAAAAAAAAAAAAAAAAACAACAGTGTGAATAGGGAAAATACTGCATTATGGCCACTAGCTGAAGTTGAGCAGCATACTTCTTTCCTATGATACTGGGAGCCATCTATTTCCCATAATGCAGTATTTTCCCCATTTGCACTGTTTTTGTTTCTATGAATAACATTCAATCTGCAGAGAATATAGCATAGAAACATTTGCCCAATTTGCACAGAACTGATCTACATCTAAGTTTCAATGGGTGACAAGCTATGCAATTGTTTTTAAATTAATGCAACCATAGTATCAGAGAGCTTCAGCCCTGTGTAAGTCCTGACCAGAGATCCCCACACTCACAAGGGACTGTCTATGCTTGCTCATTGCAGTTGATTGTAGTGGCTGAGAGCTAAAGAAAGATATGTACAGTATATATTGTAGAGGAGGGGGTATTAAAGTGAACCTGATGCTTTGCCCAACACAACTTTACTTTAAGACCACAAGATGGCTTCTGGATGCAGCTCAGCTTTATATAATATAATTGTACCTTAGATCATTTCATAACATCCAGCCGGCCTATGTCTATTGATTATTTCTAGGCTTTAAAGCTCTCCATTGCTTTTGTCATGTTCTCATGAAGAAATACAAATTATTACTCTACAGTAAAACCAGTGCTAATAAATAACTTCTCAGAACTATTATATTAAATGATGTTCCCATTAAAAAAACAGCTGTTATGGGAGGTCTGAAATTTCACCTTGAGCATTAAAATATTTAACAGGTTAATAAAATTTTACTGTTTGACCTGTGCACCTTCAATTTAAGTGCATTATGAAAACAGCTTTCATAATATTTCAAACATGTAATATTTAAACTTAGTACCCTGACATTAATCCTGCTTAAAAGAAACAGAATTTTGTGAGCTGCCATCCTACATGGAAGAAAAATGTATTTGAAATATATTTTAAAAATATTCTTCCCAAATATATTGTCATATATTTGAAATGCTACAATTTTGGCCATAGTCAACATATTTCAAAATACATTTCGATAAATAAATATATAAATATATATATATATATATATATATATTGCATGTTGAAATGTGTTTTTATTACAAAATATATGAAGAATATTTTTAAAAATACATTTCAAATATACTGTATATCTTTAAAAACACAAATCTACATTTTTGGAATGCAGTTACAAATATATGTAAAAGTATACGTTAAAATGACTTTTTTTGTTTTAAAAAATCTGAAGAATATATTTAAAAATATCTATTTTAAAAATATTTTTCATATGTTTTGTAATATATAAAAAATGCATTTCAGCATGCAGTATATATATATATATATATATATATATATATATACAGTATATATATATATATATATATATATATATATATATATATAGTTATTGAAATATATTTTGAAATATATTGAATATGGCCAAAATTGTAGCACTTCAAATATATTTGGGAAGAATATTTAAAAAAAATATTTCAAATATATTTTTCTTCCATATGGGATATTGCAAACTTCTTTTGAAGGTGCATGCCCCAGGGCAACTTTTCTTATGCTTTCTTCATTGAGGTACACTGTGGTAAGCTACATTAGAAAGCCCACTAAAAATAAATAGTCTATGATGTATCATAATGCATGAAAAAATAGGGCTTGTTGTATTTTTATTTTGCAGTTTTGCACAACACATAGAATTTGGCAAACACAGTATTTTTACTTTGAAGCTGGTTCCTGTTTTGCCTGCTCATGATCAGGGGTGGATGCACCATTTCTGTAGTCCCTACAACTGTATAAATGTGCTTTAGAAATTTGAGGCCCATTTACAGGAGATGTGGGTCTTGTGTATGCTGGTACCTCATTTTGCTCTCTTTTAGACTGGAAAACATTGCTCCCTTCTACTGCAGGCCAGAAGCAGAAGGTATTCTTCACAATGCCCTAGTCATTTTTCTTATATAAAAGGGGGTTCCAAAAATGTTCTTGGACAGGTGCACTTTGCTAACTATGTGCACCCTTACTTAGGATCCTTTCACGCGGGTGTTCTGTTTTTGTTTTCATTAGTTCCGTTTTTTTTAAAATCAGAGCTAAACTGATCAAGATTTCACTTTTTACCTCTGTTTTCATATCCGTTTTTTCGTCAATTTCTCATCTTTTTTTACATCAGTTTTTTACATCCTTTACTATACAAAAACAGATGCAAAAATGGACCATATGTTTACATCACTTTACATCCGTTTACACCTGTTTTTGTACGTTCCGGTTTTTTTACGGAAGAAAAAAGTTGCGTTTTTGGTTCTATAGACTTCAATGGAAATGCTGCAGAAAATCATGTATTGCGTTTTTGCTGCATTTTTGCTGTGTTATGCTTTTTTGATGTGTTTTGTGTTTTAAATCTGCCTAGCAACAAGAACATTTTAAAAAAGTTTAAAAAAAATGCGAAATGCATCAAAAACGCAAGTGGAAAACCGCAAAACACAATGCAGAAACGACTCAAATGCAACCTGCATAGGTGGGAACCTAGCCTAACACAGGCTTAACCACTTGCCGTCCGCCTGCTGTTTATAAATGGCAGGGCGGTGGCAGTCCAGGGGCGGGTTGCCGTTCATAAACGGCACCGGCCTTTTCTAGCTGTGCGTGCTCCCTGGGAGCGCGCAGCACCGCAATCCGGTGCCCGCTGTGTCCTCCGGACACAGTGAAACACCGATCGTCGGACGGGACCTCTGTACGAGGTCCCGATCATGTGATCACTGACTGGCCAATCAGTGATCACATGCAAAGTAGTAAGCAAGATGTCACTTGTGACATCATTGCTTACTACCTGTGAAATCTGTGAATGATCACAGAGGTCACATGGTACAAGGCCATTCACAACAGCCTTGTACCATGTGACAAGCTGTGACCAATCACAGCTCACTCAGTACTTCTCCATGACTGCAAGAATGCAGAGAGAGAGAAAGAGAAATGATTGCTTTTACATCCTATATGGGTGTAAAAGCAATCAGTGTAAAAAAAAAAAAAAAAATCTTCATCACCCCCCACAAGTAGTACAGTGTCACCATGGTGACACTGTACTGCTAGGGTGACAGTATGTAAAATAAATAAATAAATAAAAAATAATAATATAAAAAAAAAAATAAAAATGTAAAAAAAAATGTTTAAAAATTATAATTTTTGGTTATAAACTAATGTGGCTTATTTTTTTTTACTAAAAAAATAACAAAATAAATTTTGGCCAAGATTTATGATGAAATATTATTTATTTGCAAAATTTTATAAAAAAACACTTTTTTTCAAAATTTTTGGACTTTTTCATTTGCATAGTAAAAAAAATTAAAATCCCAGCGGTGAATAAATATCACCAAAATAAAGCTTTATCTGTCTCAAAAAAATGGTAAAAAAATCATATGGGTACAGTATTGCATGACCGCGCAATTGTCATTCAAAATGTGATAGCGCTGAAAGCTGAAAATTGCCCTGGACAGGAAGGGGGTAAAAGTGTCCAGGCAGGAAGTGGTTAAAATCTGCTGGGATGTAGGCTTTTGCCATAATGTACAAGTATGCATAAAATACTTACATTATGGTACACTATGTTGCTCTGTGCCTCTTGCACTTATCTTTGGCCATAGGATGGCCACTGATGATGTTGTTCCCGCCATCAGGAATAATTCTCTGCTTCTTACAGATGCAGAGAATGAGTTGGGGGCGAAAACTGCACTTTGCATGCACCCCACAGTGTACACAGAAAATAAAAAAATGCTAGAGAAAGTGGAAAAAGTTATTTTTGAAGAGACTTTGCATGTTTCTTCTGCCAAAAAACTCTACCTTTTAACAATGTTTTATTTTCAGAGTTTACATCCACTTTAATGGATGCTAATGCAGTATAGTAAAAAAAATGTAGATAAGTGTAGCGCTACTAATATAAATAAATACAATGTATAAATATATAAATCCACAGTAAAGTGATCAGATCCTTCCAGGATCTATAAGTGCATAACTAAATGGTGATAAAGTAACAACAACGGAATAGATCCTGTAAATAAATGAAAATAAATATCCACAACCCCCCTTATCCACAATTGAGGGATCAAACACTTACTAAAACAGTAGTGCAAAGGTGAAAAGCGACTGTTTTAGTGCTGATACCTGTGGCTGGAGGAGATCTTAAAGGGGAGGAGTAAGTGCCACCATTGATGGGATCCAGTGAGGGGATGGTCCTGTGACGATTAATACCTGTGAGGATCGTGGTGTGATCCTAAAAGCAATTTGGCCCTTGTGGTCGCTGTAAGGAGGTAAGGGGGCATTCTGGCCACTGGAGGATTTACCCCTGTGCTGTGACCACATGTGCACGTTAACACTTGCATGTTTTTGAAGTTGGAGCACAAGTTTATGTATTTCAATTTTGGACATTCTATTCTACATTTTGTGTGTTTATGATTAACGAATTAGATTATTATTTATGGGGACATTTGTATGTGGTTAAGTGTGTTTTGTGGCACTTATCACTGTTATATAGGATTATATCCCCATTATAGGAGATTCACTTCTTTGCACTACTGTTTTAGTGAGTGTTTGATCCCTCAATTGTGGATAAGTGGGATTGTGGATATTTATTTTCACTTATTTACAGGATTTATTCCGTTGTTGTTACTTTATCACCATTTATTTATGCACTTATAGATCCTGGAAGGATCTGATCACTTTACTGTGGATTTATATATTTATACATTGTGTTTATTTATATTAGTAGCGCTACACTTATCTACATTTTTTTTAGGTCACCTACACTTACTGGTTATAAGTTTTAGTGTCAGCAGCTTAGGGTTAGGGTAGATCCATTTTATGTGCAGGGGGACCTAATACAATTAATGCAGTATAGTGCAGTACAGAATGAAAAAAAAAATTAAAGCGGTATTAAACCCAAAACCAAAAATGTATATTATTGCAGCTTACTAATCATTAGATATGGTGGCTTCAACAGTTTTATTTTCTTTGGCTTTTCCCTCTGTTTTCACCTGCTGGTCTGGCCAGCAACACACCTCCAGTATTAGTGAGAGACAACTCTGGATGAATGAGCACAGGAGGAACAGCAAACAGCACCATTATCAGTCTGGGGGGGGGGTAGTGCTATGTGTATTAGCAAATTTAGTTACACTAAGAAATGGAAGCCAGTCTCCAGCTCACACTGTATAACCAGCTACAGTAAACATTTTTTTTTCCTGTTGGGATAAAGGTTTTGCATGAATAAATAAGAGCTGATCATTTTAATCATTCCTGCCAGTGTTAAGTGGTTTGTCTCATCCATATAAACTGATAAATTATACTGGAGAGCTATGCTTTTGAAAAACAACAGACTTGCTGGCTGGTTCACAGATGAAAATAGAAGAAAGAGATGGCATAGGCTTTTTCCGTGACCCCCTGGTTTGATGAGGAATATGCACCTTTATTTCTTGCTTTGGGCGTTATGGGGGTGTACTTTGAACCTTCTTGTCATATGTCTACATCCTTCTAACCCATGATACGTTTTGCTGTTTTTTTCTTGTGATGTTAGACATGCTTTCTATTTTACAAATGCTATACGCATTGGTTTGCCTTGTGATCCACCTTACCTTCTTATGTTTTGTACATTGTACAACTGTTTTATATGTTGCAAAAACTTAATAGACACCATTGAAACTAAAAATAGAAGAAAGAAAGCCTAAAAAATGTAAACTAATGCAGCCATCACATCTCTGAATTGGTAAGCTGAAATATAATAAATGTTTGCTTTTGGGTTCAATACCGCTTTAACATAATGATATGGCATCTTTCACATTCACTTTGTTGTTTCTACAAACCGGGAGAAACATTCCAGGGGTGTACTGACCATTTGGAAACTCGAGCACTGCCCGTGGGCCCGGGGTCAGTAGGGGGCCCCATGAGATGCCCCTGGTACCTTTTTCATAGGCTTTTTTGAATTTGGACAAAGACACGGGGGGCCCATGATCCCCTATTGCCCGGGGGCCCCATGAGTTGTCAGTCTGCCCCTGAATCATTCCCATGTCTCATGTAAAGGTATCCCCCTTTCATTTATTTTTGCATTTTACATTAACATTTTTAAAGAGTTCTACAAAGACAGTTGTTTCAGACTTAGTCTCCATTTGAAATGGAAACAGTGACTCTTTGACTTTTCAGATGCCTCCAATCTGTTCAGCGTCAGCCAAGTTTTATTAGTTTACTCTGAGGAATATAGAATGAGACATGTATATCTCACAGTATACACTGCTGACAAATACAATTTAACCTAAATACAGGAATTGTGAACTGTTCTGTACAGAATAGGAATTTATATGGCTGTTAAGGGGAAAAAAAATCTCTGGTTTATACCACACAATAGACAAGCCTTGTCACCAAACATCATAAAATTATTTTCCTATATATATACAATGCATTGTAAGTAATATTCAAAATGTGGTTTTAGAATAGCATTGAAGTTTTTTCCCTTGTTTGTTAATATTACCTCAATAAATTTCTTTTTCATCTAATTCAAAGAAAAAAGCAGAACTGTTGTGTTTTCTTCAAGCGCCCCAACTTTGCCGGTCAACTTCCTTTTTTCATTCACCATCCAGTGAGACAAAACTGTTTTTCTGTAACATATTGGATGGCACCACAGAGCAAAATAAATCACTGTTGAGTGGAGACTATGTATGACATGTAAATTGTCATACTTCAATAAATATAAAAAAATGTAAAAAAAGTAAAAAGTGTGATGCGCTGAAACAGTGCATTGTTCAGCCCACTGGTTATCAAAATGGGCACTAGTCCATACACTAAAATTAGGGATTAGTATCATGTGGCTAGAGTAAGCGGATCTTAGTGTTTGCAATTTATTGAGAGTTAACATATTATCCTAAGTTATCCGTTATATCTCTGTTTTCACCATGTAATCTCAGAATCCAGTCAGTTGAAATACTGTTATATTCCTGAACAAAGTATCTCAGTGCCACTGATTGTTGTAAAGCAATTGATAATTTTCATCCCTTGCCAATCAACTCAGTTTGACCAAATCTGATCTAAATCGATCAATGGTTTGCGTTTTCGTCGTTTTGATCAAATGGCACATCGATCAGATCATAGAATCAAAGTGTTTGTGGCCACCATAACACATACAGTACATAACAAGGACAAACATTTTGTGGTCTAAACCAGTTATCTCCAAACTGTGTCCCCTTGCTTGCTCTGACCCTTGGGGCCCCATTTGTCCAGCTGATATGAGGCACTTTTCCTCCTACTAGCACCAATCATGGGGCATGATTCCTTCCACTGATATCATTAATGGAGCACTATATTTTCCACTGACACCAACGATGGAGCACTATTACTCCCTCTGAAGCCAATAATGGGGTACTATGCCTTACACTCACATCAACCATTGGTCACTTTTCCTCCCAATAGCTAGCACAATTCCTCCCATTGATACCAACAACTGGCACTATTCTTTGCACCAATAACAAACGAAGGGGCATTCTTCCTTTTCCTACTGACCACAGGCAATATGAAACTTTCTTTCTCCCACTGACAGCCAATCCTGAGGCATTGTTTATTTTTACTGACACCGAGGCATTTTTTAATTCTACAGGCTACAGTCCGCCCCCCTAAAATGAGGGACAGTAATTTGGCCCTTTATTTATAAGGGCTGAAGACCCCTGGTCTAAACCAAACTTTTACAAATTTTGTCAATTCACTGCTTTGAGAATGGTTATCTGGGGTGATCCAGATAAGTGCCAGAAATAGCCTGGAGCTAAAATCCCCAAATGCATTGGGAATGGAATGGAGGAAAAGAAATTTAATTTCCAAACACGGAAAGGTTTCTTCACAGTGAGAGCTGTGAAAATTTGGAATAGACTCCCTCAAGAGATGGTTCTGGTTAGCTCAGTGGATTCTTTCCTAGATACACAGAATATAACTGGATACGAACATTTATAGGTAAAGTTATTCCAGGGAATATCCGATTGCCTCTCGGGGGATCAGGAAGGAATTTTTTTCCCCTGCAGGAGCAAATTGGATCATGTTTTGCTGGGTTTTTTTGCCTTCCTCTGGATCAACTGTGGGTATAGGATTATAACTTTTTTTTTTTTGTTGAACTGGATGAACTTTTGTCTTTTTTCAGCCAGACTAACTATGTAACTATGCATGTCATTCCTGCAAAACTTGCGGAGTACTGAAATTTTGGTAATCCGAGAGTGGAAATTAGAGTCCTAGAACCAATCCACTTCTGGTCCTTTGCTGCCCTGGGTGTAAAATATAGATTATATGATACCATCTTTTGGGTTGGTACCATTACTTTGTGTATTAGCCATGAAGTATGATATGGAGTGTAGACAATAATGTATGATGGATCTTTTATTGATATCTTGAGTATTTTGTGCTATAGATGAAAGGAGGCTCCGTCATCTAATAGCATAGAACGCTATACACACCTGATTTTGTACATTTTCCAATTCATCAATATAGCTATGGGAAAGGGATAGGTAAAGCCAGGTCACACCCCCTTCCAACTGCCCTATAACCTAACATTCTGAGACTGATTTATTAAAGCAGGGAAGAATTTTCACTCAATAAATTGTGTGAAAATTCACTCCAATTATAAAGACATGAAAATCAAATTCCACTTTGTTTCGTCTTCACATGATTGGGTAATCAAAGTGAACATGGCTACAATTTATTGAGTGAAGACTTTCAACTGCTATCACTGTTGTAATGTAGATCACACATAATAGCTAGTGTTTGAAAACCTCAGCAACAACATTTAACAGGAGGTGTTTCTGTGCAATCCCATTAACAAACGTGTTTTCTGCAGTCCAGGTTTTCTGAACAAAGTGCATCTGCTAGCAAGAGTTGAATTAAGGTAAGGCATTTTATGGGATACAGCCGTGCCACATACCTACTGGTATTTTACAGCTCCCTGCCATCATTACTGAAAGTGCCATACAGTAAAATCAAGCTTTCAAGGCATGAACAAAAATCGTGAAAGGTTTTGCAGAATTTTAACAGCCATCTTTTTCCTGAGGAAAACAGATTTATGGAAACACAGAAGATGTGCTACGGGGGACATTTCCTCCAAGAGCACCATTTATTTATATATTTATTCTAGTTCAGATATTTATATAGTGCTGGCAATTTACATAGTGCTTTTTTACATACTGTTCATTCATATCAGTCCCTGCCCTTAAGGAGCAATGGAAGGTCCCTATCTCACATATATATACCAATTTGGACAAGAGCTAGTTCACCTACCACCATGTCTTGTGAGGTTGGGAGGAAATCAGAGAACCTGGAGGAAACCCACAGAAGCACAGAGTGACCATGGAAACTTCATGCAGATGGTACCTTGACTTAGATATAGACCAGGGATCCCAGTGCTGCAGAAGTGATTGTAATAATTCCATTAAACAATACTACCTGATTGGACGCAATCACTGTTCGGCCAATAAATATCTACCCAGTTCACTCACTTTCCAAATTGACCCTTCTCAATCTGGGTAATGCTGGCAGTAGGAATTGGCCAAGATTTGAGCTGTATATGACCAGCTTTAAAGTAGACCTAGTGTCAGGTGTATTGTCTTATGTTAAATACTTGCATTCTAACTAATGTGTAAGTATAATACTTAGAGTTATTTAAAACCTCTCACAGAGATCACAGCATTGATATTGACAATGCCTTTATCTTGGAATTGTCTTGGCATTATCTTTGTTTAGGCATTATACAGAGTCAGCATCTTCTTCCTGGACTAGAATTCTGGCTCAGAGATGGCACATTTATATAAATCCTAGTACCTGTGCCGTTCCTGGCTGTATTCACAAATATCTGACAATGGTCAGCCCCCTATTTTGTGATTTACTACAAACTTACAAAGTTGCAGGCTGATCAGAGGGGAGAGGAGACTAAGCCAATACTTAATTCAGATAAAAACGGGGGCAATGGTTACAGAGAGGAATATAGGAGAGATGGGGGGGGGTGCAAGAGCAACAAAGGCTTACAATGTTGATGGGGGAGGTTGAATAGAACAGAGGTAACAAATGGGTACAAGGGAGAATTGGGGGGTACAAGGGTGAGGTGGGGGGATTCAGGAGTAACAAAGGAGTAAAGTGGCAATGATTTGGGGGGGTAGAGAAGTGACAAAAATCTATAGGGATGAGATGGGGGGGTTGATAGTACAGTGGTGACAAAGTATAAAGGGGTAACAAAGGCGTTCAGAGGTAAGCTATCCTGACCATCAATACCTTCTCCATCCCAACTATCACCATCAATACCTTCTCTGCCCACACCTCCTCCATCCCCATCCTGACCATCATAGCTAGCTATACTTTCTCCATTCCCTATCCCTGTTCTTACAACCTCCTGACCACCACAACCTATCAATTCTACTCTCCTCTGACCAAATCTCCCATTATCTCATCGTTTTCTTGCCCATGACAGCCCATACCTTGTCCCTTGCCATCATTATCTTGGTCACAGCTGTTCTGATTTTCATCTCTATCCTGTTCCTTCACCAGCATCATTATTCTGCCCCATACATTGCTTTGACTGCTATTGCCAATGCTGCCTCCATGACTACCATCACCCTATTACTGCCTCCATGCAATGACTATCAACACCCTATTACTTCCTCCATGGTATGACTACCATCACCCTATTACTGCCTCCATGGCATGACTACCATCCATCACCCTATTACTGCATCCATGCTATGACTACCATCAACCTATTAATGCCTCCATGCCATGACTACCATCACCTTATTACTGCTTCCATGCCATGATTGACCATAGCAATGACATGATAACAATGTAAATAACCTGTCATGAATGGCTTTCCATTAATGAATAGCTTGCTTACTGTTGTGATCTGTGATTGGCCCACAGCAATCGCATGGTACCTGTCTACCTGTACCACATGATTAGCTGTAGCCAATCACAGATCACAACCAAAAGCAAGCTGAAGCTAACTGAAACAAGCTAAAACTATTGCTTATACAGTGATCTTTACTTTATAAGTAATAACAGTGTAAAAAAAACACACCAGTCATATGATGACACTGTACTGCACTGATGACAGAAAAAAATGTGAAAAAAGCCATTTATTTTTTTTAATTAAAAAAAAATTGTGAGAAAAAATTACAACTTTTAAAAACATGCCATTCCTCTTACTAAATACTTTGGACTGCCTACTTTTCAAAAGGGGGTCATTTGGAGGGCCTTTGTACTGTCCTGGCATTTCAGAGCCTCAAGAAATATATATACCATAGTTTCATAGTTTGTAAATGCTACTTTCACACAAACCAAAATTTTCACACAAACCAAGTAATATACACTTAATAAAAAACTGGTGGTGATCAAATACCACCAAAAGAAAGCATTTGTGTGAAAAAATGATATAAATTTAATTTGGATATAGTGTTGCATGGCCAAGCAATTGCCAGTTAAATTAGCACAGTGCTGAACAGCAAAAAAATGGTCATGAAGGGGTAAAACCTTCCAGAGCTGGTGGTTTAGAAGTGGTCAAGGCACACTCTGAGCAAGCAAAGAATTATCCCTGATGTACTAGTTCTGTTCATATAATTTCTAATTTCACTGCTGTGTTTTGTGTGAACCTTTGAAAAAATAACCCGAAAACTATGTGTGGTCATGGTCTTCTCACACTCAGCCAATGAAAATTATAGCCCTAGCTCTGAAAGTATTTTAATAATGTCAATCAGTGACTGCATGGAAAATTGACATGTTGGCTGTTGGTATAGGAACTGTTGATGTACTAGGGATTAAAAAAAATCTAAAATGTGGCACATTGCGATAGTATAGTTTCTGATAAGTATGACCAGCGCTTTTTTCTCAGCGAAAAGGTGCAGGAAGTCATACTCCCTGGACAACTTCCTGCCCCCAACAACGCCATTCCTTGGGGGAGAGAAGTAAAGTGGCACCACAATAATCTGAGCATTGCACAAGGTGCAAGGTTAAAGCTGAGTATACCTGCTCTGAAAAATGTCCAAAATCCGCCAGTTTCACATAAACTGGCTGACTTTCAGCCCCTGTGTACAGCTCCCCATCCAACAGAAGCCAATCTCATGACCAGCTTCTGTCGAAAACCAGCATCCGACTAGGCCAATGGCTGCAAATGCTGACCAATGTTTCTTGTTCATTCATTTTTCATTTATTCAGTCCTTTTTTACCCTCCCTTTTCTGGCTACTCAGACGGCATGCTTGAATAAGTGTCTGGGTGGATTTATAGGGAGAACACCACGGGGATTATTTACTAAAACTGCATGGTGCAAAATCTGGTGCAACTCTGCATAGACACCGATCAGCTTCCAGGTTTTATTGTCAAATGAACAAGCTGAAGTTTGAAGCTGACTGGCTACCATGCACAGCTGCACCAGATCCTGAGTGCAGCAGTTTTATTAACTCTCCCCCCATGTGTTTTTGTTAGAGTTACAATGATACCGGTATCAGTGCCGATACCCGAATACCGATGCTGATACTCAAATACCAATGCCGATTCCCGAACCTGATACCTTTGCGGTGTGATTTGAGTCCATACAAGATGAATAGGCTCAAATCACACTGCAAAGAATCACATGTGATTTGAACAAGAATGCGGAGTGATTCCTGTCCAAATCGCATGTTTCCTGCACCTCTCTTGCGTGAACCCAGTATAGAAAGACAGGTAAGCACCATGCAGCAATGGGCAAACAGTTTATTAAAAAATGTTATAACAACTCACATGTTAAAAGTACATATCTCGCATGTCAGATCCAAATCTGCAGGGTCACAATATCCCCATCACGCAAGACCAGCCGATGGTGGAAAATCATGGCCGCTTGTATTGCTCACAGGGCTGGAGGAGATGTGGTAAGTTTTGGGACCCTGTAAATCAGTTTGGAGTGCACACTTGGGTAAAGGGCGGAAGCAATGACAGCTTTAGGGCGGATGCCTATACATGACTATACATCTCATCCAGCCCTGTGAGTACCGCAAGTGACAGTGGTTTTCCATCATTGGCGGATTCTGCAGGATGAGGAAACTATGACCCTGCAGATTTGGATTTGACATACGAGATATATGCTTTTACATGTGAGTTATAACATTTTTCATAAACTGCTTTCTGATTGCTGCATGGTGCTTCCCTGTCTTTCTATACTGGGTTCACATATGAATGGTGGGAGAAACTGCATGTTTTCAATACTTGGTACCGGCCAGTACATGACCAAAAGTATCGATACTTGTACTTGCTGGTAAAAAAAACGGTATTGATGCAACCCTAGTTTTTGTCCATCTTACATGACTACTGTACATTGTTTTGTAACAACATATGTTTAACTCATCCCCATGCATGAGTTTTAAGGGATTTGTGTGTTTTCAATTTTGCTCTTTAAGCCACATAATAAGACCCTTTCCCTGGTATTTCTCAAAACTTTTTTTGCATTGGTACATATTCCCCTTGAGAGTGGCCAGCTCATGTGCTCCTCTTTTTTTCAACAATAGAATGCTTGCTAGCGTTGAAAATTATTAGAAAACTTCAGGGTTTTCAGACTTTATGATGGCTTCACTGAACTCACCGCAAACCAACCCTGGACTGACTCGCTCATCTCTTATCTTAAATAACCTCTCACCTCTTCATTGCTTCCGCAAAGCTGCTTTTCAGAACTGGAACTCACAAAATCTACTGTTTTGACCTTTAAATGGCTTTTTTAAAATTAGTATTCACATCATATCGAGAATGTAATGGAGAATAACTGCATTTTACCTAAGGTAATTCATTTACCTGTTCATGACTAAAACAATTGCTAAATGTGTTCTTTCATACAAATTAAGGTAGTGTTTCTAAACCCTGAAAATAAGTATGATGAAAATCTTTTCTATAACAAACATTTGTGTCATTCTATCTTAAGGTAGAATGCTGGCCAGGATATGGGCATTTAAATATTTACATATTCTTTAAAAGTAATACCTGAGCTTTATTGTGACCCTTTCATTAAATCACAACCTCCAAAAAGCATAGCTATAAAAGAAGACCATACTTTCTATTCCTGCTGCCTGCTCTGCAAAGAATGTTAGCTCTGTTCATGAGACATCTTTGTGTGAAGTTAATAGGGAAACCAACACCTTACGGGAGTAGACTCGTGTCCCTAGCTGTTTTGAGTGGTTCCTACTGCTGACCTCCATGCCACTATTGTGTTTTTTACTTCATGCAGGTCAGCAAGAGGAACCACAGAACAGAAATGTAGGCACAAGAGATTGATATTCCCAGAAGAAAGGAAGCAATGAAGATTTCTTGTGAACAGAGCAACATTCTGGTGGCAAAAGAAATGGGAAAGTTACAGTTAGTATCTTATTGCTTCTTTGGAGTTTTTCATTTAATGACAGGGTTTCCTTAGAACAAGCATTCACTGTCTTCTGCAGCTGCTGGAATTGTGGAACAATTCATCCTCAAAGTTAAAGTGCATGTATCGCCAAATTTTATTTTGTTTTGGATAGAGTAGGGAAGCTTTAAAAGCCCCATTCACTTATTATTTTTTGCTGTCTGTGTTGCTGGCTAGTTACCCGCAAGTCCCATCCTAGAGACAATTGTCACTGGATTATATTTGTCCATTGGAAGATTTCCCATTACCTCTTACTCTTGGCAGAGAGAGCAAGAGGTAAGGCTGGTGTTTCCTTCACTTTCTGTCTCAAGAGGCCAAATCAAGAGATAAATCTTCAAAAACACAGCCAGCAATGAAAACATGGCAGAGACTCTAACTCTTCCCTGCTCCTTCTAAAATATACAAAAGTTTTGAATCTACACTTTAATGGCAAAACATTCTCACTTTTGTTTTCAATAGCTCAAATCCTACTGATTTCCATCCCAGCAGTGAGTTGGCAGCCTACCAACGGATCTGATCAGGTCCTCTAAAAAAGGACTGCATTATTTTCCATTTTGGTGAACCCTATTGGGGATAGCTGGATGTGAACGGAAAGCAGAGTCCACCCCCACAGCTCAGCGAGGTCACATAAAATCAGCTCACGGATCCCCTGCTGATCGGAGCAGAATCCACCCCATGTGAAAGGTGCCTAAGATAGACATCAATTATCAAATGACTGAAAACGTCAGTGTGATTCCTTTCATATCATGAGTCAAGTTCAGTCAAGTTTTTTTTTCAACCTATCTTATTTTGTGGGTTTTTGAAAACTCAGCATGGATACATTACAAACATCAGTAATGTTAATTAATGAGTGTACATATTTCCTCTAATAAACTAGTTGTAAGTCTAGCATTGAAGCAGTGGGAAACCAATTTTATCCTCTCAGAAAGGATTCAAATAATTAAACGCTGCAATAGGCCATCAAAGCAACCTCTTTCTTGCGGTATAAGATGTCATCTATGCTTATTATCACAAAATGCGTAAGATGAATCCAACCAAAGATAAAATATTAAGATAAAATATTAAATAGGACTTGGGCTGAGATAAATGTGCTTCACGGTTGAATTTGCATTCAGCTTTTATGAAAATGATCCCCCTTCACCATATAAAGCTAGCTTAGCGTAAAGGGAAACTCTGTTAATGCACAATTTAAATACATCCACAGGAGCTGTTTTATCTATCAAAGTATTTATATTTCTCTCTATCAAGTCCTGTGATTTAAATAGCCCAGAGAAAACCCAGAGCCGGGTTGACTGATATTGTTTTCTATTAGTTAAATCCCAATCCCGGGCAATTAAAAAAAAAATTAATTGCAGTGGGGCTGTGCCTGCACCTCAAAGGGTAATTACTCATTTTGGTCCAGAGCAGGGGTCACCAAACTCAGTTTGTGACCAAACTCAGAACTGTGGTCATTGGGAGTACAAAAAATGTCCCAGCATCAGTGGGAGTAACCAATACCTCCTTTGTTATTAGTGGGAGGAATAGTGCCCCACCATTAGTGTCAGTGGGGGGAATAGTGCCGCATTGTTGGTGTCAGTGGGAGGAATAGTACCCTATCATTGGTGTCAGTGGGAGGAATAGTGCCTTAACATTGATCTCAATGGGCGGAATAGTGCCCTATCAGTGGTATCAGTGGGAGAAATAGTGCCCCATCATTGGTGTCAGTGAGATGAATAGTGCCCTATCATTGCTGTCAGTGAGATGAATAGTGCCCTATCATTATTGTCAGTGGTGGGTAAAGTGTCTTATCATTGGTATCAATGGGAGGAATAGTGCCCCATCAGTGGTGTCAGTGCGAGGAATAGTGCCCCATTGTTGGTGTCAGTAACAGAACTAGTGCCCCGAGGGCCAGATACAGGCAAGCAAAGGGCCACATCCAGCCCCCTGGCTGCAGTTTGGCGACCACGGGTCTAGGGGTAAAAAAAAAATGTACTTACATGATCCTGTACTCCACCCTGCAGTTAGACGTTCCCTGCAGCTTCTTCTTCCCCACGATTTAGTTGTCTAGGGTCCTGATGCCAGCAAGACTAAAGCAGGGTTCATAGCCCTGCACTGGACATGATGATGCTGAGGGACAGCCCTCAGGCAAAACAAGTTAATAACCCTTTCAGTAAGGGCATAGCCCCACTGCAAGGGATAGTTTTTTAGTTGCAAGGCATCTTTGTACTCACCTCCTTTCCAACACTATGCCTCACAGTACTAGTTTTCTAGTACTAGCATGAAATACTGAGAACATCTTGTGAGTGCAAGATATCAATGATCCTCCCTTAGGGGGCGTTACCACAGCACTCTAAATTTTTCCACACAATGATGCAGTCAGCCTCACAACATATCACAGCATATACTTAGCAGGGTGAATTCTGATTGGTTGCTATTAGCACCAAAGCAATATAATTATTTTTTGAGGCTGTAAAGGATCCCGAGGATGGATCCTGGACAGCAGACATGTAACCCTACTATTTGGGTTTTGGTCCCTTTAAGGGGGATGATTTGAGGACAGTTTGGAGTACTTAGGGGTTCTCAACCCTGCAGTGTGAGGGATCATGGTTAATAAAAGGAAAAACTGGCTTACAGTTTTCCAAGGTTATTAAGTCCTATTATGAGATTTGGATTTTGGAGGCTTAGAGAGACTTTGGGGCGGAAAGAGTTTCTAAAGCTTATTAAAGGGACTTTGTCCCTGGAAAGGTTAACCCACCTGCAGTGAAGGTCTGAATAAACACAGGAAGGATTTAGCATCTGTCTGTGAGGTGGAGTAGAGCAGTTCAAAGATATGTAGTAAAGTGTGGATTGTCTTGTGACTGAGACATTGTTTGCTGGGCTTCTGTGGCCTTTCCTGTACCCTGAAGCAGATAGGAACCATAAACCCGGGTGCGGGACTAGTATACTGGCGGTGAGCCAGTATTATTCTCAATATACCAGAAATATGGACTCTTTTGTGTTTACTTTGCTGGAGAAAGCTGTTTTGTTGTAAAAAGACAATAAAGACTGTTTACTTTTACAAGCAGCTGCCTCGTGATCCTGGGCTCCCCATATTTCAGGCTAATGAATTATGACCATCATTGCTCAAATGTTGCCTCACTGTTCAAGTTGAGACCTTTACTGAGACCCAAGGCTATGCATAGGTGATTCTCATGAGAGAACACCCCTGCCTTGAAGCCATTACATCCCCACCTGTAGCAGCACCTGGGCAATTGGCAATTTTGAGGTTCTGCTAAGTGGGAGCTGTACCATCTAGTGTCTCGTAGTTATTGTACTTTTAGTGCCTCAATCTAGAAGAGCCTTAATATGTAAGGGGACTTCCTTTCAGGAATACCTTGTACCAAAGGTGTATTACTTACATACTGTTGCATCTATGTAAAAATGTAGCCCCAGACCTGAATTCAGTTGTCAATGCTTTACTTACATTTGTACATTTGGTAGGCAGGACAGCAGGAGAAAGGAGGTGGAAGACCCAAAACTAACATGGGTTTCCTACAGCTTCCTAACAAGAAGTCAAGGGGTGGTCACAGCATCCAGAGGAATCATGCATAAGTACTTCTGGTGTCTCCACAAAACAGAAGCTTTGAGTGTGTTGCTAGATAACACATTCATACATTCATACAGCTACATAAGTGGCCTAGTCCACCTTGCAAAGAATTCAAAATATGGTAACTATCTGCAACCCTCCATCTTCCAAAATGCCCCCCCCCCCCTTACTGAGTTGTGGGTTTCTTCTCCTTGCCAGGTTAAATTTGGTGCAACTGTGCGTGGCTCTGCTCACATTGCTGTGTCATTTAATAATAGAGATTTGTGAATGACAAAACTACTGCCACAGCAGTGAGAGTTTTCAATGGAGCACAAATGTGGTAATGTCACCACAGTGAATGTAGACCATTGATACTTCCTCCAGCTCTGTAACTGAATGTCCCCAAAAGCCAACCAACTTATTGTGGTTTCAATGCGTTGCACACTCCTATGCAAAAAATCCAATTAATTAAAATGTTTTCATTAACAAATATGAGTGCTGTTATTATTTTTTTCAAAGGTGGCCTATGCCTTTAAGTTATATATGTCAAGGATGTCAAACTAACCATTCTTTTCTGTAACCTACGCAAAAAGAATTAATATTACATTCTACAGAGTTATCAGCTATACAATAACAGACTACAATATATATCCATGGGAGATATTTTTCTCATTTAGATTATATTTGAGTTTTAAAAAGCAATCACATAACTAACAGCTGTTTGCAATTATATCTATAAAAAACATGATGTTCTGTACCTATTTTGTATTCAAAACCTGTTACAATACTTATGACTACTGCTAAATGTTTATTGCAAAAATTAAAGAAAACTATGGTGCACCTGTATTCAGTGTTTAAACAGTACACAACAGGGGTAGATCTCACTAGTGTAGCCAAAACATGTAGCAGTGACTTGGTGTACAGGTGAAACTTGAAAAATTAGAATATCGTGAAGATGAGCTTTATGGGGATGCTGATTTCATTTTCCAGCAGGACTTGGCACCTGCCTACACTGCCAAAAGCACCAAAACCTGGTTTAATGACCGTGGGATTACTGTGCTTGACTGGCCAGCAAACTAGCCTGACCTGAACCCATAGAGAATCTATGGGGCATTGCCAAGAGAAAAAGGAGAGACATGAGACTGAACAATGCAGAAGAGCTGAAGGCCGCTATTGAAGCATCCTGGTCTTCCATAACACCTCAGCAGTGCCACAGGCTGAAAGCTTCCATGCCAAGCCGCATTGAGGCAGTAATTGCTGCAAAAAGTGCCCAAACCAAGTACTGAGTACATATGCATGCTTATACTTTTCAGAGGTCCGATATTGTTCTATGTAAAATCCTTGTTTTATTGATTGCATGTAATATTCTAATTTTCTGAGATTGTGGTGTGGATTTAGGGTTTTCATGAGCTGTAAGCCATAATCATCACAATTATGACAAATCACGGCTTGAACTATCTTGCTTTACATGTAATGAGTCTAACTCATATATTAGTTTCACCTTTTAAGTTGCATTACTGAAATAAATGAACTTTTGCACGATATTCTAATTTTTTGAGTTTCACCTGTATATAGCACTGAATTGTGAGGCAGGAATCATGTATTAGTATATTATGAACAATCAACTGCACATGCATGCTTAGTTATAGGTGGAGACATGGAAGTCATTCCTTTATGCTGCTAAGCCACTGAACATCCAGAACCGCTTATAGCATAGATATAAAAGTATTTAAGTGATTGCAAAGTGTATTTTTTAAATTAAAATAATAAACAGGTTTATGCCTAATGCACACTGGTTTATTGCAAATGCTGTTTCTCTTGAAAGGAGAAAATCAGCATTAAAAATGTAGCAGGATTTTTTTTTTATAACACGGGTTTGGTGTTTGGGCATTTTATTATTTCATATGCCTGGATTTTAATTTATTCTGGCCTTTGAAATTAATAAATTCTCAAATACTAAATGTGTTTAGCACTTAGGCATGTTTAGCCGCATTTAGCTTTTTTATTTGCCCAAAAGCTCCTCTCCTAAATGCAGAAGAATCGGAGGTGAAGTTTTGACTGCCTCTAAATGTTGCTGCTCCTAAGCTCCTCTAAAAGCCTATGTGTGCATGTCTCATTTATATCAACACAAAACGAAGGGGTTAATTTTTCATTTAGTGATAGTGGGCAGAATTATATAAAACACCTATGACACTTTTCTGGTGTTATGGACCTGAACCAGATTTAAAAAAAACAGTTACAGGAGTTTTGGTAGCTGTACCAACAACAGATTCTGATAGTTTCTAATAGTATAGATTTTACAAAATGGCACTATGGCTGAACTAAATTAAAAAAAGATTACCTCCAGTTTGAAGATAATGAAACTGGAGGTAATTACATGTGTGCAGAGACAGGCAGAGTGTAATTAAGTGTCTCTGCAGGTGTGCAGAGACAGGCAGAGTGCCTGTCTCTGTATGCTGTGTAGCAGTGCGGCATGTTTGCACACTGCTACCTGCTCCCTTCCCAACCTGTCAAGGATGCTGTCAGCTTCATTGCAGACAGGCTCCTAGCTACCTGTGATGCTGGCAGTGGCTGAACCCTGATTAGGAATCTGAGAGATTAGAGCTCCATCAGTCCCACTCTCTCCTTGTGATTGTCAAAAGACAGCAGGTGGATTCTATACCAGGCTGTTCATTGGCTACTGACCCACTCATTGTCTGCTGTCAATCACAAGGGGAGCAGACCTGATTGGGAATTTGTATCTCAGATTTCCCATCAGGCCCCGCTCACCTAGCCACAAAGCTCCTCGTATGCTGAACTGTCTGTGTGATAGCTGCAGAGGTGGGAGGGTGCTCAGCTTCACTGAAGATGGATTGTCCATATGGACACTCCATACTTAGTGCACCTCCAGGGTACAATCCAAATTCTAAAGAGTGCATAGACACTCTTTATGAATTCCTCACAGTAGAGCCAGGCAAATATTTACTTTATGCTCCCCCCCAGGCCTAATGTACAACTATAGCTGATGGTCTATAGCAGATATATCCTAATATTATAGAGCCATTTATTCCAAGCTGTACCTTCTATTCTGACTCCAATTGTTGAAATAGTGACTATCGCTTCCTGAGACTTCTATACCTGGCCTGAATATGGCAGAGACAAACACCATGGACAATCTTCATTAGATAGCTGAACCCACCAAACATATGAAATCCACAAATGTCTCTGCTGCTTGCCGAATATCAAGGCAACACAACAAGATGCAGTAGACTTGGTATTCAAAAGTTTTAGGCAGCCACAAATGAATATTGGCTTTTCTAGTTCCAATGTGTGACTTGAGAGGAAGAAGGATTACAGAATTCCACACAAAGGAAATCAACTCAAAAGAAGGGGAATGGAATCTAGGAAGCAATACAAAAAAAGGTCACGAGGCTGCAGCATAATAAAAAACAATTAAAGAACACCATAGACTACTATACATTTAGGTGCAACTGCATCTCTCACATTCTAGTGAGGCAACACACCTTCAAATGTAGAGACCACTAATGGATGTTAGTATATTTTAGGTATGTTTTATATAATCTATTCTACCTTTGGTACGCTGCTCTGCGGTAAATTATGTTATATTAGCAAAATTGTCATTTTGCATATCATTGTAGATATCTTACTTGAATTCACCCCGTACAGTACAGTATATGCCAAATGTTCATCCCATAGTTTTACAATTCCAGCTGGACTACACAGATGATAGTGGGTCACTCCCTCTGCCCCTTCTCCATTCAGAAAATGTCTTCCATTTCTTTCACAGCATTTTCTGTGAATAGAGGGGTAGAAATTAATATTATTGCAATTTCCCCTTCTCTAATGACAGAGCACAAGATGTTTTCCTAATAGAGGAGGTGCAGGGGGAGTCATCTGCTATCATCTGTACACTCCAGCTGTGTAAGTGTAAGTCTCTACTAAGAATTTTTGCAAATGCAGAACCAGCAATAAATGGCACACAGTTCAATTTTTTGCTCTGATGAAGAGGGTTCTGCCCTGGAAGCACGCTAGCCTAGCTCCATAGGTATGGGCATCACCTATACATTGCACTGGATTGTAGTCATTGGATCATTGATGTGCTTGTTTTTGCTTACGTTTGTGAGTATATTACTACATGTTTCATTCCAATAAAATGTTTTTATGGTAATGCACAAGGTTCCATCTCATTGTGTGTTTTTTTTGTACTATACAGGCCTAGCCTGACTCTATATATTCTCCTAACCTGTCACTAAACTGCCCTAACCTGACAATATATTGCCCTGGCTTTCATTAGAATGCCCTAACCTGTCACTATACTGTCCTGGGCTGTCACTATACTGCCCTGACCTGACAATATACTGCCCTGGCTTGTCAATATACTGCCCTAACCTGTCACTATACTGGCCTAACCTGTCACTATACTGCCCTACCCAGTCACTATACTACCCTAACCTGTCACTATACTGCCCTACCCAGTCACTATACTACCCTAACCTGTCACTATACTGCCCTAGCCTGTCTCTATACTACACTCACCTGTCACAATACTGCCATAACTTGACACTATACTATCCATTTTAAATGAATGACACACCCCTAATTAAAATACATTCTCCACCTACAACGGCTTTCTGGATGCACTGTAAAAAAAAAAAAAGGTGTACCTAAATTTTTTTTTTAATGTAGGCAACTATGCAGGGCAAATTCTTTTTGGATGGAGTTCGGCTTTAAGAGTACCTGGGACTTACAATACTTACAGATTGTCTATGTGTTGTCACTAGAATAGACTGTCAGACAGTACTTTTTAAATACACTGCTCAAAAAAATTAAAGGAACACTTTGAAAACACATCAGACCCCAAAGGGGAAACATATCATGCTTATGGACCAAAACATGATATCCCAGAGGTGTTCTATTGGATTTAGGTCAGGAGAGCATGAGGGCCATTCAGTGGTATCAATTCCTTCATCCTTCAGGAACTGCCTGCATACTCGCCACGAGGCCGGGCATTGTTGTGCACCAGGAAGAACCCAGAACCCATTACACCAGTGCAGGGTCTGACAATAGGTCCAAGGATTTCATCCCGATACCTAATGGCAGTCAGGGTGCCATTGCCTAGCCTGTAGAGGTCTGTGCGTCCCTCCATGTATATGCCTCCCCAGACCATCACTGACCCACCAACAAAATGGTCATACTGAACGATCTTACAGGCAGCATAATGTTCTCCACAGCTTCTCCAGACCCTTTCACATCTGTCACATATGTTAAGGGTGAACCTGCTCTCATCTGTGAAAAGCACAAGGCTTCAGTGGTGGACCTGCCAATTCTGGTGTTCACTGGCAAATGCCAATTGAGCTCTATGGTGCCAGGCAGTGAGCACAGGGCCCACTAGAGGATATCAGGCCCTCACGCCACCCTCATAAAGTCTGTTGCCGATTGTTTGGTCAGAGACATTCACATCAGTGGCCTGCTGGAGGTCATTTTGTAGGGCTCTGGCAGTGCTCATCCTGTTCCTCCTTGCACAAAGGAGCAGATACTGGTCCTGCTGATGGGTTAAGGACCTTCTACAGCCCTGTCCAGCTCTCCTAGAGTAACTACCTGTCACCTGGAATCTCCTCCATGCTGTTGAGACTTCTAGCAATGGCAAGTATTGTTGTGCCAACTTGGAGGATTTGGACTGCCTGTGCAACCTCTGTAGGGTCCAGGTATCATATCATGCTAACAGTAGTGACACTGACCTTAACCCAGTGTTTCTCAACTCCAGTCCTCATGGACCCCCAACAGGTCATGTTTTCAGGATTTCCCTCAGATGAAACAGCTGTGGTAATTACTAAGGCAGTGAAACTGATCAAATCACCTGTGCAAAATAATGGAAATCCTGAAAACATGACCTGTTGGGGGTCCATGAGGACTGGAGTTGAGAAACACTGCCTTAACCAAATGCAAAACTAGAGAAAAACAGCCGTAAAAGATAGTTGGGAAAAAAAATGTTAGTGGCCTCCACCTGTAAAACCATTCCTGTTTTGGGTGGTTGTCTCATTGTTGCCCATCTAATGCACCTGTTGTTAATTTCATTACCACCAAACAGGTGAAACTGATGAACAACCTCCTCTGCTACTTAACTGATCAGATCAATATTCCAGCAGTTTAATTGACTTGATGCTATACTCTGATTAAAAAGCGTTCCTTTAATTTTTTTAGCAGTGTATGTTCTGCTTTGAAGAGCTTGCTGTGCTGCAAACTCCCAGTTGTGCACAAAACAAATTATACACCTTGCGCTCACACCTCTGACTCTTAGCTCCCAAAACATCAAATCACTGTGCAGAAGAAATAAAATGAAAGCTTTTTATAAAAACTATCCACCTGTATACAGATATACAGTACAAGTGTTTTATCTTCCAATCTGCATTCTCGCACATGGCTGCAGCATTTTTCACAGGCCAGTTGACTGTGTCTTATCATTCTTTCTGTGTGTGTGTGTGTATATATATATATATATATATATATATATATATATATATATATATAGTGCATCCAGAAAGTATTCACAGAGCTTAACTTTTGCCAATTTTTGTTATATTACAGCCTTATTCCAAAATGGATTAAATTAATTTTTTTCCTTAACAACTTACAAACAATACCCCATAATGACAACGTGAAAGAAGTTAATTTTGAAATCTTTGCAAGGTATTAAAAATAAAAACAAAAAAACCACATGTACATAAGTCAAACAATAGGAGTATGCAAGCGCTAATATGAAGTGACAGCAGCTTGGACACTTAAAGGTACCACAGAACCCTTGAAATGGATAATATACAGAGAATAGTGCAGCGCTGTGTATAAGAAAATAGTAGAAAAATTAGTGCAAACAATGGTATGTTACCACATATGAAATAAATAAATAAATAAACAAACATATCAGTGGTTAAAGTCAATAAATTCAGATTGTAGACTCTTAAGTCCTATCAGGTCAAAATTCGAGGACCTTCTAATCGATGGTATGATAAAATCATCAGAGATAAATGAATTGCGCACTCACCAGAAGAGTGCTATCAAAACGCTTTTGAGATCATAGTCGTCTCATCGGGTTAGCCAGGACAATCACTTCCAGGTGTGTTCAGGTTCCTGCGCCTGTGTCTTTGAGGACCCCTCCAATTGTATCAAAATCTCAGGACACCTCTAAACTGGCCTCTGCGAGTGTTGAGACTCGCTGACAACCAAAGTATAATGCCACATAGCGTGATACTGCATTCAATGGGGTAATTTTATTCCAACAAAGATACAAATCATACAAGGAAAGAATAAATTAAAAAACTGACCATGTGTGTAAAGATGGCCGCCAACGACGGCGGGACGTTGGGATGCTGTAGCCCCTTACCCTCACGCGTTTCGTGCAAAGCACTTAGTCATAGTTATTCTTTGGTTGTCTGCGAGTCTCACCACTCGCAGAGGCCAGTTTAGAGGTGTCCTGAGATTGTGATACCATTGGAGGGGTCCTCAAAGACACAGGCGCAGGAACCTGACCACACCTGGGAGTGATTGTCCTGGCTAACCCGATGAGACGATTATGATCTCAAATGCGTTTTGATAGCGCACTTCTAGTGAGTGCGCAATTCATTTATCTCTGATGATTTTATCATACCATCGATTAGAAAGAACTACAGTCCTCAAATTTTGACCTGATAGGACTTGGTTGCACTCATTTTTTACTTATACTACCATGTACATAAGTATTCACAGCCTTTGCTCAATACTTTGTATTTGCTTGCACATGATTGAATGATGAGTCAGCAAAGCTTCATCTCAGCTGAGTCTATACTTTAGTAAATCAACCCCACTGTATATGCCTATGCAGAGCTACCCTCAAAGGAGCTGCTTGGTAATTTGGGTTCTCTGCTCTGTGCCTAAACTCTAAGAACACACTCATTCCATCACACCTGGTTGAATGAAAATTTCTTCAAGAACTTATAAGAACACAGGTACAGATACCTTTAACTTGGCTGTGAACTAACACCAAGAAATAGACACAAGACCGTTTAGTGGTAAATGAACTCTGTGTATCAGTATGGGTAGGAATAAATGGTGGTTTGAGCATAAATGAACACAGAAGGTAGGTCCAGACACAGTCCGCTAGAAAGTATAATTACTAGACATGGTAACTTAGAATAGTTATCTACCATTAGACTGGAATCAACACATAAATCAGAATGGTCAGCAATACATGGAGCACAAAAGCATTAACTGCAATATGTATGATAATACTATAACTACTGTTAAGGCCTGGGACTGAACCTGGGACTTCTGCTGAGTCTGGCAATGACTCTTATTGCTTAGCCACCTGGAATGCTGTATAAGTCCCTGGACAATTCTTTAAATGATCTTGCTTTGACCTTGTTTGTCATGAACCTTGAACACTTTACTCCTCACATGAACTGATTTAAGCCATGTCTCTGCACTTCCTGTTTGCCAAATTAGTGTGCCTTCTCCAGCCAATATCTCACTCTTGTCTCTCCTGCTGCCATCCATACCTTTGCTACCACTCATTACCGACCGTTGGTCTACTCGAATACACTTCTGCCTGATTGCAACCTGCAACCTCTTGTTACAAACCTTTGGCTTGTTTACTGACTACTCTTCCCATCTCCACCATCAGGAGCTCTGGTGAATACCCATTAGTGCTTAGACCCTGCACCTCTGGTAAGCCCGTGTCATTTGCCAGGGTGACCTGCTCGTATACCTATCCTGATGGTTGGTGGGAGCTATAGCTATAGCTTCTGGTCTACAAGCCTAACCCCTGACCATGATAGCTACTAGATGGCTGCATGGTTAGGTCCTAAATAGCTCAGTCTCTCTAGCAGCAGATTGTAAATCCCCACTGCAGCAGCTCACCAGTCTCAGCAATATTGTAGCTCACCATCTGGTCACACGCACAGTGAATAGTCCACTGCTCCGCACCCAGGTGACTCTAGCACCCCTGAACTGAGATTTCGCTTAGGCCTCTAATAAGT
Source organism: Staurois parvus (assembly GCF_062004578.1). NCBI lineage: Eukaryota > Metazoa > Chordata > Amphibia > Anura > Ranidae > Staurois > Staurois parvus. Next base: position 1,651,864 of record NW_028318197.1, read on the forward strand.
AGCAGTGAAGGTACACACTGGACAGCGATGTGCACTCTCCCTCATGGCAACCGGAAGATGTGTCCTTTACAGCCTGAGAAAATGCAGCTCTTTCCCCTCCTCCTCTTGGAAATGCATTTCAAAAGCTCTTGATTACAGTAGAGTCTCTCTCCTGTGGAATACAGTTCCCACAGTGCATTGCTGCCTGAACTCTTCTTGATCCTCAGCTCCCTATTCTCACTGATACAGCTGTTAACCAGTTCAGGTCAACAGTTACATAGAGCAGCTGCAGCCAGTGTTTCTCTCACTCTCCATTCCCAGCCAAGCACTTGGCTACTCCTATATAGTTTCCACCCAATATATTTTCACTTTACTTACAATTAGACTTGGAATAAATATATATTTATATATTTTATTTGGATTCATGTTTTGGGATTACGCTATTGACCTGCATGTGATATAATTTACTCACACATTCTGCAGAGGCTGAATGTGAATTATAGATGGCCTATTGACAGTATTTTCTTAATGTAAGTGCTGTTTGGAGGACAAGACAAACAATTTAGAAACCTTTGAGTCAACTGTACTTAATCTATAAAACCTGATTATAATGCATTTTAAAGTTTTAAAGTGGATTTCTTCCTTACTCAGTACGTTTTAATTAATTGTGTATTGCATTAATGAAATAAATCTTCAAACAAAATCAATTTTGGAAAACCTCTATTAACAGTTCTTGCTTTACACAAACCAATTGGAAAGAATGGAAAATAATAACCTTGTTGTTTATTTCATCAGCTGTGTTATAAGATTTACATCCCATCCTAATTGTAAAAGAAGAATACAGGAAGAGAAAGGCATTTTAGTTTTCATGTTCATGGTTATCAGAATTCATAATCAAAATAACAACATATGATAAGGATTAGATTAGTTATCACGATGATCAGGTCAAGTAGTCAGGATATTCTGAGATTTGCAAAAGGAAAGTAGCGAGACTCTATTTTAGCAGTTGGAATGGTGGTTGGGGGATTCATATTTGGGAGTGAGATGTAGATGTCCTCTACCAGTGTTCCCCACTCTCACCACTTCCCCCACATCACTGCACCATAACCTCCATTCCCCTTCCATACACTCAGAAACTTACCTAAATGCCGATCCCATCTGCATTCTCCCCTGTCACTAATGTGTCCTGTCCACATTACCCCCTCACTGTCACAATGAGGTTGTTTTACTAACATTCCAGAGTTCAAAATCTGGTGCAGCTCTGCATAGGAACCAATCAGCTTCCATTTTTTGTTTTTTTTTGTCAAAGCTTAATTGAACAAGCTGAAGTTAGAAGCTGATTGGCCACCATGCACAGCTGCACCAGATTTTGCACTCTCCAGTTTTAGTAAATCAACCCCTGACAAGACCTGAGACAAGCACACTTTTGCTAGTTTTATTAATAAACTTTTTTTAACATTTATAGAAACTTCAAAACCAAGGGACACCACAAGATTGTAGAACAGAAGCCACGCAAAGAAATTTCAATTCTCTTTAACCAAGATGTCCATTGGTGTTCCTATTAAGGTTCTCCATGAAGCAGAAGGGCAAATTGTGACCTGTGAAACAAATATAGGTGTACAGGGGGAAGCTAATTGAGGTGAAAGATAATATATATAATAAATAATAATACATTGGAGGAAGCAAAATCCATTTCTTGATACTTCCAGAAATGTTGAAAAATGCCCTAATGTTAAAGAGCATGAAGAATAAACACCAGGGCTTAGGTACTGGAAGGGGGAAAGTAGCTATCCTCAAAGCATAAGTGGCTGGAAGAAGAAGAGGACTTAGAATGGGTCAAGGAAATATCTTTCAAAAACACCAATAACTTTATTTTTGTATATTTCTTTTACAATTGTTCCAGATATGTAACTGCTCAAATGTCTGTTTCATTGTTTTTTCCTTTTCCATTTTGATTAATAAGCCTGGTTCTAATGGAAAAACATCAAAACAGAGCTGTTGCCATCCTATACAATACAATATGATAGTGTGCAGGCATATGGCATGTACTGTAGTGTATAGGAACATGACAGACTCCTAACTGTCTGCAGTATACTTTACAGCAAGGGTACTGCTTTTAATAAATCGGGGTGTTCTGTCCTACTGACAGGCTAGCCTATGGCCTGTGTGCAGCTTGTCATGCAGCTAAACCCTCCTATCTCCAATAAGTCATACTCTGTGAAGAAGCTATAAAACGTTATTGAAAAAACTGTTCTAGAGATAAACTGGTGGGAAAGCAGACAATATTCAGTAAAAACACATACTATGTATGTGACAGGAGTCACTTTGGGTGGGGGGCCCATGGAATCCAGCTCACTTTGGAGAGGTGGGGAGACCCCGTCTCAGCTCCCCATATCCCTCTTATGTGTAAATCACCCTGTGCCGGTTAGGGGTACAGAGTGATCTGTCCTAATATTGGGGTGGGGGGTTGTTGATTGCTTGATGTTATGTGGTTGCATCCCATTATTCGATTGTGTGTCTGGCTTGGGAGGAAACTATTATGGGATATATGTGTTTATGTGTATTGGCTTGGTGGGGCGTGTCTCCAGCAGCCTCCCTCTTGATGGGACTGTCTGTTGATGTGTCTCTTGTTACTAAATGTAGATTTCCCCGCCCTGTGTCATTATACAGGGAGGGGGGATTGTCCCCTTGAGTGTATATATCTTGTATCTGTGTTAAAATAAACTAGTCTACCTTCTGGCTTACTTCAAATCTATAATTATACTTCAAATATATAATTGCAATGAGTTAAATGACAATTGGAGATATTATGCAGTAAATTAGATGTCTTGAAATATAAGCAGTACAAAAAAGTAATGCATCAAATTTTCGTGCTCGTGACTTCCGTGATAAGGATTGAAGTATGCTTGCACTCACTGAAAGCTCAATATTAATGCGCTTGTAATAATGGTACCCGGGGAAAACTGGTGGTCATCAGGGTTATGGCAGGGACAGGGGGCTCCACTGGTACACACAGAACACACAGGAAAGGCACTCCAGACCTCACAGACCAGACCCTCACAGCATACAGAGACAGCTCCTTCTATGCATCTCCACCAGGGAAATCGATTGTTAAAACGGTACTACTCCACCTTAATTGGCTCATAAAAAAGCCACCATACAAAAGTGTCTGGATAGTGTAGTATTTTATTTTATCATTGGCAAAAGAATTTCAGGGTTTGCAGGTAAATTGTAAGCTTACATAGCAGTGGTATAATATCAGCAGTAAAGATGGTCGCCGGCCTACCATGCAGCCTCGACAGCTTGATGTCAGCGAGGCAAGGCTCCACCCTGACTCGTTTCGTGCAAAAGCACATTGTCAAAGGGATGGCCTGCTGCCAACATCGATCGCTATATATAGCCCCATGCGAATGCACGAAACGGGTGTCATTTCAACGGAGAACGGCAAGTCAAGCACAACACTACAGGAACCAGATCTTAATATCTAGTAAAATAAGTAAAACACAAAAACAGAATAGTCAACAAATATGGGGAAATAATGAAGAAGTAAATGGCTGTTAAAAATGGGAAATATAAGTATTTAAGGCCGAATAAAGAGTAGTTTGTGTGACAAACAGCACCTGTCAGTTGTTGATGGAGTATATCTGCCACATTGGATTTTGCGGTTCATGAAGTAATTGTATGGTAGGGGAAGGTTTGTAGCAGGCTGCAAGGGGTAATCTCTGACCACCTCTTGTTCCCCACCTGTGATATCATTTATCTTCCCCTTTGTTAATGGGTTGGTGCTGGGAAAGGATGCAAGCATGCTGTGAGGTAACATGTCTACAGGTCTGAAGCAGTCCCAATGGAATCTATTTTTACTGGCCAGGAGGCATAAGACTGTTTTTCTTAACTTTTTTTGTTTTAGACTGTGATTCTTACCTACCCCTGCAAGATAATCTTCTTGCTTTATTGTATGTTGACCAATAAACACACCCAGGGAGCCCTTAAACCTACTTGTCGTGCTTCTCTGCGATCTCTCTGCTTGAAGCAGACCCAACAGACACACCCCTAAATAATAGGTACACTCTGAATATATCTTGAAGATTTGTTATTTCTTGGATTATTTCTTGTAAGACTCATTTTTGTTCCAGTGAGTTTTCCGTTTGTAGGTCTCTCTACCCTATATTGTAATTCCCTGACCCAAGTGATGAAGGTGGAATGGGAAAACAAATGTGAATTCTATAGTTCCTTCTGACCCCTCAGCATTGGGAAGGTCATAACCTTATAATCTGTGCTCCACAAAGTATAATGGTATCAACAACAGCTTCTGGGACCATAATGCCAACATTGTCCATGGCCAGTCGGATGTACTTATCATGAGATGAATATGGTGGCTGCTGACCTCCTTTTGAAAATGCTGGTTGCCTATGTGCGTATGCTGATCGTCTGGCTTTACTGTCTGAGTCACTGACCCAATGAAAGTATGATCAGATCAGAAAAATTCAAATATGACTCAGAACTCCATATCTGCATACCTGTTTCAAGTTAGTGAATGAAAGTATTGAAGCTATAGGTTCAGTATGTCGATTAAGTAAATATTAGCATTTTCAAAAAAGTCAATTTGGAAACCTCCATGCTTTTCTCACAACAGTTTTCCCTTAAAGTATGAAGACAAAACTCAATTTTTTTTAGTTTTGGATAGAGTGGAGAAAGGTTTTTACAACTGTCTGTGCAGCATCAACACCACAACCACCACCACTACCACCTTAGGGATAATCACCTTCTCTGTTAATCCTGTTTACTGTTACATCCAAAAATTTGAAAGCAAAAGAAAATCCAAAATTATAGGTTGTCCCTAGAAAAGTAACAGAGGGGAAATCTCTCAACTGCAACGCTGTTTCTGGTGACCCTGGTGACAACCAGGAATTCCCTCATTTTGGTGGTATTTCCTCTCTCATCCTGTTTTGGCTATGGGACAGTAAATGAAGGGAGATCTCCCCAATGTACAAAGATGGCAAACAAACTCTACCAAAAATGAAAAAAAAAGTTTTGCTTTTAGTTCTACTTTAAATAATAAATCAATCTACATTGTATGTCAATGGAACTATGACTGTAGCCTGGTGTCATCTTTATTTACGATTAAAATAGGATATTATACTGCAAAATGCACATCATTCTGTATATTTTGTTTCATTTATAAATGCCCTTAATTTTTGTGTAAAAAATTAAGTAATAAAAATGCAATTTGAAATAAATGCCATCATGTTTTACGACTTCTGTATGATTTCATCGTTTACAGTGGAAACTGGAATGAATTTGTAGATACAGTGCTGTTAGCAGCACACATTATTCTGACAGAAGGTATTAATAAGATTAAAGGGAACTAATTAAATCTACTTCTAATACATATGTAAATAATTTCACCATAAATTAGAAATATTAGATCTATAGTTCCACACCAGCTTATAAATAATTGCATATAATACCCAACATTTGCTACGTAATCTAATCATTTAGACAGCGTAAAGAGGTCACCGTACCACAGGAAATCCAGTTCATAAGTCTATTAGTGATACCAGAGCCAACAGACACAAGAAGGAGCAACAAAAAATGATGAATTCCATATAATGTGGTTGATTTTTAAAAATGCCACAATACAATAATGTATTCTTTTTTTCAGAATCTGTTTTTTATTAAGATTAATATAAGGTACATAATAGAAAAGGGAGGTAGGAGTCATTTTCACAAATCAATATATGGGAATCAATGAATGTAGAACTCCATATAACAATCCAGGAATCTATAAGGGTAGTCATAAAACACCCTGCTCACATCCAGCTCACAACCATCATATGCAGGATTTCTATGCAATTCTAAAGAATTCTATGAGTAACACGAGTCATAGGTATAGGGGTCAAAGGAAACATATACAGTAGTTTTGTACAGGACAGAACGTGGGACAGAGAATCTTGATTTTTGTTTACTGTGCTAAGGCTGGTTATAGGTTGGGACGGTTGCCATTTTTTTGTGTTGTTGGCTAATTTGGATGCAGGGACGCATTGGCTGCCTTTGCTGTAATTTTACTATAGCTGAGCATCGCCTGTGCCCCTGCACCTTTAACTAGGGATGGGCTCCTCCAGGCACACCTGCCCTTAACCTATCCATTGATATATGTGCTCCTACTATGGTGGCTCTGGAAACTTTAGAGTTAGATCTACAGTATACAGATGACCCTTGATGTGTGACTGTGGCTTATGCATGTACTTGCAAATGTGTGCAAACAAAACGCTCTATTTTTAACGCAAACTGTTAGACAGGGCCAGATTGGTTGTTTTGCAGGCTGGCTGGTAAGTCTTTCTGGGAAATCATTTGTTTGACAGTGAGAAAGATACCATATTCACCTATTATCCAGTTATGTATTAATTAATGAAGATTTAGAATTATTTTTATACCAACATGCCTCTTTCCTGTAACTTATGGCAAATGTAGTTAAACCATGGTCAATGTTACAAAAGTTGTTTAAAACTGGCACATCTATAATGAGCTCCATGTTGTTTGAAATTAATAGTCCCAACCAGGGGCGGACTGACAACTCATGGGGCCCCCGGGCATTAGGAGATTATGGGGCCCCTGTGTCCTTGCCCAAACTCAAAAAAGCCTATGAAAAAGGTACCAGGGGCATCTCATGGGGCCCCCTACTGACCCCGGGCCCTTGGGCAGTGCCGAGTTTCCAAATGGTCAGTCCGCCCCTGGTTCCAACAGAGCATTTTTTTCTCTTTGGGGCTTCCACTGTGTGTTCCATGAAATTGTCCTGCAATTAGTTTAAGAAATGACAAGCCTTTGTTGAGTTTACAGATACATTTGACCAATCAATATCAGGATAATTAAAATCGCCCATAATATTGACATTGCTTTTCTTCCCAGCCCTTTCAATCTGTGAAAGGAACTGGGACTTCTCTTCTTTCATGTTAGGGGGCCTATAACAAACAAGTTATTTACCATTTGTTGCATTCATAACTGCTGACTTTTAATAAAAAGACACTTACCTGTATCAGGTCCAGGCACTGGCATGTTGGGTGAGGGAAACCGTCAGTCAAAACAAGGTTCCTGCTCCCTCCGAAAAGTGCCAAATGTGGCATATTGTTCTTCACATACGTGCATACCCCTCCACCTCTTCTACAGATTCTGTTCCTCCAAAACACAGTGTAACCTTTGATATTAGCACTCCTATAACACACTCCCACAAATAATTTACTATTTGTTGCACTCTTATGGTGCTCCAGCCACATTGACTCTGCACCACCACAGTTCATATTAATGATATCTCTCAAACTCACTTTCAGATTGCTCTACACATACATGCATACCCCTCCATCTCTTCTACCAATTATGTTCCTCCAGAATAGAGTGTACCCCTTGATATTTGCAGTCCTGTCATGTAAGCAACCAGTCAGATTTACAATATTCCAGTCAGAAATACAATATTCCCACAAAGTCAAAGTGCTCCTTGAATCACAGAAGTTCTACTTAATCTATTTTGTTTTCCAAGTTTCTTGTAATTGTAAACATACATGCTAATTTTGTATCAGGGTTTCATGTTCTATTGCTAATTTTTTTTATGTTACTGGATTCTACTATTCTTTTTTGTATTGGACTTAGGTGATGCAATATCTCTGCCATCTAGTTGAGCCCCATTCCTCTATATCCTTTTCCCCGATAGACCTTTGCACTCCATAAAGAACATACACTGCTCAAAAGAATTAAAGGAACACTTTTTAATCAGAGTATAACATTAAGTCAATTAATCTCCTGGGATATTGATCTGGTCAGTTAAATAGCGGAGGGAGTTGTTAATCAGTTTAAGCTGCTTTGGTGTTAATAAAATTAACAGCAGGTGCACTAGATGGTTGACAATGAGTCGACCCCCAAAACAGGAATTGATTTACAGGTAGAGGCCATAGATATTTTTTTTTTCCTACTCATCTTTTCTGACTGTTTTTTACTAGTTTTGCATTAGGCTAGGGTCAGTGTCACTACTGGTAGCATGAGGCGATACCTGGACCCTACAGAGGTTGCACATGCAGTCCAATTCCTTCAGGACAGCACATCAATACATGCCATTGCCAGAAGGTTTGCTGTGTCTCCCAGAACAGTCTCGAGAGCATGGAGGAGATTCCAGGAGACAGGCAATTACTCTAGGAGAGCTGGACAGGGCCTTAACTCATCAGCAGGACCAGTATCTGCTCCTTTGTGCAAGAAGGAACAGGATGAGCACTATCAGAGCTCTACAAAATGACCTCCAGCAGGCCACTGGTGTGAATGTCTCTAACCAAACAATCAGAAACAGACTTCATGAGGGTGACCTGAGGGCCCAACATCCTCTAGTGGGCCCTATGTTCACTGCGCGGCACCCTAGAGCTCGATTGGCATTTGCCATTGAACACCAGAATTGCCAGGTCTGCCACTGGCACCCTATGCTTTTCACAGATGAGAGCAGGTTCACAGATGTGAAAGGGTCTGGAGAAGCTGTGGAGAACATTATGCTGCCTGTAACATCGTTCAGCATGACCGTTTTGGTGGTGGGTCAGTGATGATCTGGGAAGGCATATCCATGGAGGGACACACAGACCTCTACAGTGTAGACAATGGCACCCTGACTGCCATTAGGTATCGAGATGACATCCTTGGACCCATTGTCAGACCCTACGCTAGTGCAGTGGGTCCTGGGTTCCTCCTGGTGCACGACAATGTCCGGCCTCATGTGGCGAGGGTATGGAGGCAGTTCCAGGAGGATGAAGGAATTGATACCATTAAATGTCCCAAATGCTCGCCTGACCTAAATCCAATAGAACACCAGTTTGCACCTCAGACTGTCAAGGAGCTTAGTAATAACCTGGTCCAGATCTGGGAGGAAATACCCCAGGACACCATTCGTCGTCCCATTAGGAGCATGCCCGACATTGTCACACATGCATACAAGCATGTGGGGGCCATTCAAACTACGGAGTACCATTTCGAGTTGCTGCAATTATATTTGAGCAAAATGCACTATTCTGCTGCATAATGTTTTCACTTTGACTTTCAGGTATCTTTTGAATTCAGTCCCCTATAGGTTGATAATTTTCATTTCCATCAAACGATGGGGCATCCTTATGTTCCTAATACATTTACCAGTCCATATCAGTATAGATATCCAGCATGATATTTTTCCCCATTGAGATCTGATATGTTTTCAAAGTGTTCCTTTAATTTATTTGAGCAGTGTGTAATATATACAGTTGCAAGAAAAAGTATGTGAACCCCTTGGGATTAAGTGGCGTTTTGCATGAATTGGGCATAAAATGTGCTCTGAACGTCATCTAAGTCACAACAATAGAAGAACACAGTCTGCTGAACATAATACTACACAAACATTAGATGTTGCCATGGTTTAATTGCACATAACATGTAAACATTCACAGTGCATGGAGGAAAAAGTATGTGAGGCCCTAGCTTAATGACTTCTCCCAGAGCTAATTGGAGCCAGGAGTGAGCCAACCTTGACTCCAATCAGTGTGATGATATTGGATGTGTTGCTGACGGCTGTCCTGCCCTTAAAAAACACACACCTGTTTTGGGTTTACTGGTTTCAAGAAGCACTGTCTGATGTGAACCATGCCTCGCAGAAAAGAGCTCTCAGAAGACCTATGATCAAGAATTGTTGACTTGCATGAAGCTGGAAAGGGTTACAAAAGTATCTCCAAAAGCCATGATGTTCATGTGTCCACGGTAAGACAGACTGTCTACAAATGGAGAAAGTTTAGCACTGTTGCTACTCTCCCTAGGCGTGGTTGTCCTGTAAAAATGACTGCAAGAGCACAGCGCAGAATGCTGCATGAGGTAAAGAAGAATCTCAGAGTGTCAGCTAAAGACCTACAGAAATCTCTGGCACATGCTAACATTTTTGTTGACACATCTACAATAAGGAAAACATTAAACAAGAATGGAGTACATGGGAGGACACCACGGAGGAAGCCATTGCTGTCCAAAAAGAAGATTGCAGCACGTTTGAAGTTTGCAAAAGAGCACCTGGATGTTCCACAGCACTACTGGCAAAATGTACTGTGGACAGATGAAACCAAGATTGAGTTGTTTGGGAAGAACACACAACACTATGTGTGGAGAAAAAAAAGGCACAGCACACCAACATCAAAACCTCATCCCCACTGTAAAACATGGCGAAGGAAGCATCATGGTTTGGGGCTGCTTTGCTGCCTCAAGGCCCGGACGGATTGTTGTCATTGATGGGAAAATGAATTCCAGAGTTTATCAAGACATTTTGCAGGAAAACGTACGACCATCTGTCCGCCAACTGAAGCTCCGCAGAGGATGGGTGATGCAACAGGACAATGACCCAAAGCATACAAGTCATTCAACAAAACAATGGCTGCAACAGCACAGAATACGCCTTCTGGAGTGGTCCAGTCAGAGTCCTGACCTCAACCCGATTGAAATGCTGTGGCATGACCTTAAGAGAGCGATTCACACAAGACATCCCAAGAATATTGCTACACTGAAACAGTTTTGTGAAGAGGAGTGGTCCAAAATGACTCCAGATCGTTGTGCAGTTCTGATCTGCAACTACAGGAAACGTTTGGTTGAGGTTATTGCTGTCAAAGGAGGGTCAACCAGTTATTAAGTCCAAAGGTTCACATACTTTTTCCTCCCTGCACTATGAATGTTTACATGTTATGTGCAATTAAACCATGGCAACATCTAATGTTTGTGTAGTATTATGTTCAGCAGACTGTGTTCTTCTATTGTTGTGACTTAGATGACGTTCAGAGCACATTTTATGCCCAATTCATGCAAAACTCCACGTAATCCCAAGGGGTTCACATACTTTTTCTTGCAACTGTATATATATATATATATATATATATACAGTTGTGTTCAAAATAACAGCAGTCAGACATCACTAACCTGATCAATCACTGTTTTTTGGTAGAAATGATATTTCTACGTGGCAAATAATTTACTAGCAGGTGTAGTAGAGTAATAGAAATCCAACAGACCCAACAGTCATGACATGCATACTGCTGATTCTGTGTAATTAAATCACTAATTGAAAGGGGCATGTTCAAAATAATAGCAGTGTGGAGTTCTATTAGTGAGGTCATTCATTCTTTGAAAAACAGGTAGCAATTATTGCCCTTACTTAGGAAGGAAGGCAGCAAATGTTGTACATGCTGGTTACAGTACATTTCTCTCTGAAATTCTGAGGAAAATGGGTCGTTCCAGACATTGTTCAGAAGAACAGCGTACCTTGATTAAAAAGTTGATTGGAGAAGGGAAAACTTATAAAGAAGAAAATGATAGGCTGCGCAGCTAAAATGATTGTAAATGCCAAAATCGCAAGGACTCAGCCAACAATCAGCTCCAGGAAGATCAAAGAAGGTGTAAAGTTACCTGTGAGTACTGTTACAATTAGAAGACGCCTATGTGAAGCCAAGCTACCTGCAAGAAGCCCCCGCAAAGTTCCACTGTTGAAAAAAAGACATGTGCTGAAGAGGTTACAATTTTCCAAAGAGCACATTGACTGGCCTAAAGAGAAATGGCACAACATTTTGTGGACTGATGAAAGTAAGATTGTTCTTTTTGGCTCTAGTGGCTGGAGACAGTTTGTCAGACGACCCTCAAACACTGAATTCAAGCCACAGTACACTGTGAAGACAGTGAAGCATGGTTGCGCAAACATCATGATATGGGGATGTTTCTCATACTACGGTGTTGGGCCTATTTATCACATACCAGGGATCATGGATCAGTTTGAATACATCAGAATACTTGAAGAGGTCATGCTGCCTTATGCTGAAGAGGAAATGCCCTTGAAATGGGTGTTCCAACAAGACAACGACCCCAAACACACCAGTAAACCTGCAACATCTTGGTTCCAGACCAACAAGATTGACGTTATGGAGTGGCCAGCCCAATCCCCGGATCTTAATCCAATAGAAAACTTGTGGGGTGACATCAAAAATGCAGTTTCTGAGGCAAAACCAAGAAATAGAGAAGAACTGTGGAATGTAGTCCAATCATCCTGGGCTGGAATACCTGTTCACAGGTGCCAGAAGTTGGTTGACTCCATGCAACACAGATGTACAGCAGTTCTCAGAAACAGTAGTTATACAACTAAATATTAATTAAGTGATTGCTTGAGGTGATTGTAGCCGTATTAGTGCATTTCCGACAGAAACAATTGAGTACTGTCCATGATAATTTTTTTATTTGCACTAACATACAATTTTGAGGACAAGCTTTCGGGGTATGTCCCCTTCTTCAAAGTCCAAGCAGTACTAAACAAATCACAAAGTTTCAGCAGAATGTTAGAAGGAATGGAAAAAAAAAAAAGAGGCTAGAGATAATATACAGCAAAAGCGAGGGGGGGGGGGAATACTACATTCACACAGAGGGAGTAAAGCTTAAGCTGATAGTCATAAAACTGTTGGACAATGAGTGAGGAATCCCACGTCCAAACCAAGGCCGCCATCCCCTGTGTCAAATAGAACCATCATTCTGAGTTCAAAAGTTTTTCTTTCCTGAATAGACCCGAAACCTCCCTCAAGAACCAAAACATTGAGGTCTCCCATTGTGTGGCCTGGCTGTGCGACATGTTGTCCCACAGGTGTGCAGAGGTCATCCTCTTCATGTTCCCTGACGGTATGTCTGTGCAAATCCATCTCTGTCTGCAACCCCTGTCCTGTCTCGCCAACACGAGACCCCCTGCCGCACCCCCTGCACTGGACAAGTTACACAACACCACTGGAGGTGCAGCTGCGCGATCCGGAAACATCGAAGATCCCCCCTGAGTGTCTGACACTTTCCGATGGACTGACCTGGCCGCACAGTTTGCAGCGCCCCCTACCGCAGGATGTGCCTCCACCATTTGTGACATCTTGATCAGAAGGAAGCTTCCCACTGACCAGTTTATGTCTGAGGTTGGGGGGCTGACTGTGCGGCCAGGTCAGTCCATCGGAAGGTGTCAGACACTCAGGGGGGATCTTCGATGTTTCCGGATTGTGCAGCTGCACCTCCAGTGGTGTTGTGTACCTTGTCCAGTGCAGGCAGTGCGGCAGGGGGTCTTGTGTTGGCGAGACAGGACAGGGGTTGCAGACGGGGATGGATTTGCACAGACATACCATCAGGGAACATGAAGAGGATGACCTCTGCACACCTGTGGGAAACCATTTCGCACAGCCAGGCCACACAATGGGAGACCTCAATGTTTTGGTTCTTGAGGGAGGTTTCGGGTCTATTCAGGAAAGAAAAACTTTTGAACTGAGAATGATGGTTCTATTTGACACAGGGGATGGCGGCCTTGGTTTGGACGTGGGATTCCACACTCATTGTCCAACAGTTTTATGACTATCAGCTCAAGCTTTACTCCCTCTGTGTGAGTGTAGTATTCCCCCCCTCCCCCCTCGCTTTTGCTGTATATTATCTCTAGCCTCTTTTTTTTTTTTCATTCCTTCTAACATTCTGCTGAAACTTTGTGATTTGTTTAGTACTGCTTGGTCTTTGAAGAAGGGGACATACCCCGAAAGCTTGTCCTCAAAATTGTATGTTAGCGCAAATAAAAAAAGTATCTGTCAGGGCTCCCAGGTATGACCAGAGGTGTGTGACTGATGCAGGGAAACGCAGACTTCAGATATGTGATAAACAATACAATTTATTAACACTAACCATACAAACATAAACGCAGTGCAATACTAAACATAATACAGTGCAAACAAACCAAACCAACCACAGATAACAGTACATACAAGCAAGCGTCGTGAGGCAGGCCGGGTCAATATCAATTGGGCAGGTAGGTACAGGGGGAGCAAGCAGAGAATGGTCGGGGTCACAGGCCAGGTTCAGCAGGTAGCAAGCAGCGTAGTACAGAGGGTCAGGCAGAGGGATGGTCAGGGTCACAAGCCAGAGATCAAAACAGGTAACAAGCAGCGTAGTACAGAGGGTCAGGCAGAGGGACAGAAACAGGATGCAGGACAGATACAGGGCCCAGGACAAACACAACACCAAGGCAGAGTCTGTGGGTCTGGCCATCCCTTAAATACCCCAGCATCATCAGTTCCAGGTGTTAGCTGGCTGAAAGGTTGAGTCTCTGATTGCTGGGAGCACCCGCTGGCCAGCCCTGGTACTGCAGATCAAAAGGCAGGTGAGTCCCACCATTGCTGGCCAGTCCATTCCTAACAGTACCCCCCCCCCCCCCAAGGAGCGGCCTCAGGACACTCCAAACAGTCCTAGCTGGGCAAAATGTTCCACCGCCCGGGTCTGGTAACTGGCGGGATATCAAAGACTGGCACACCGGGCAGGACTCCGGGCAGCGGCACACCGGGCTGGACTCCGGGCAGAGGCACACCGGGCTGGACTCCGGGCAGAGGCACACCGGGCTGGACTCCGGGCAGAGGCACATCGAGCAGAGGCACACCGGGCAGAGGCACACCGGGCAGAGGCACATCAGGCAGAGGCACATCAGGCAGGACTCCGGGCAGAGGCACATCGGGCAGAGGCACATCGGGCAGGACTCCGGGCAGAGGCACATCGGGCAGGACTCCGGGCAGAGGCACATCGGGCAGGACTCCGGGCAGAGGCACATCGGATTACCAGGCGAAGCAGCAGGCAGCGGGCCACCAGGCGGAGCAGCAGGCACCGGGCCCCCGGGCGGAGCAGCAGGCACCGGGCCCCCGGGCGGAGCAGCAGGCACCGGGCCCCCGGGCGGAGCAGCAGGCACCGGGCCCCCGGGCGGGGCGACCGGGCCCCCGGGCGGGGCAGCAGGCACCGGGCCCCCGGGCGGAGCAGCAGGCACCGGGCCCCCGGGCGGGGCGACAGGCGCCGGGCCCCCGGGCGGAGCAGCAGGCGCCGGGCCCCCGGGCGGAGCAGCAGGCGCCGGGCCCCCGGGCGGAGCAGCAGGCGCCGGGCCCCCGGGCGGAGCAGCAGGCGCCGGGCCCCCGGGCGGAGCAGCAGGCGCCGGGCCCCCGGGCGGAGCGACCGGCGTCGGGCCCCCAGGCGGGGCGGCGGGCGCCGGGCCCCCAGGCGGAGCGACAGGTCTCGGGCCCTCAGGCGGAGCGGCGGGCGCCGGACCCCCAGATGGAGCGACAGGTCTCGGGCCCTCAGGCGGAGCGGCGGGCGCCGGACCCCCAGGCGGAGCGACAGGTCTCGGGCCCTTAGGCGGAGCGGCGGGCGCCGGACCCCCAGGAGGAGCGACAGGTCTCGGGCCCTCAGGCGGAGCGGCGGGCGCCGGACCCCCAGGTGGAGCGACAGGTCTCGGGCCCTCAGGTGGAGCGGTGGGCGCCGGACCCCCAGGCGGAGCGACAGGTTTCGGGCCCTCAGGCGGAGCGGCGGGCGCCGGACCCCCAGGCAGAGCGACAGGTCTCGGGCCCTCAGGCGGAGCGGCGGGCGCCGGACCCCCAGGCGGAGCGACAGGTCTCGGGCCCTCAGGCGGAGCGGCGGGCGCCGGACCCCCAGGAGGAGCGACAGGTCTCGGGCCCTCAAGCGGAGTGGCGGGCGCCGGACCCCCAGGCGGAACGACAGGTCTCAGGCCCCCAGGCGGGGCGGCGGGCACCGAGTCACCAGGCACAACCGTGGGCTCCGAGTCAACTGGGATGACCGCTGGCACTGGGTCAGACATTGGATCGTCTGGCTGGACAGCGGGCATCGGGTCACCAGGCATCAGGTCATTTGGCTCGACAGCGGGCATCGCGTCATCTGGCAAGGCAGTGGGCTCCGAGTCAACTGGTATGACCGCGGGCACTGGGTCAGACATTGGATCGTCTGGCTGGACAGCGGGCACTGGGTCACCAGGCATCAGGTCATTTGGCTCGACAGCGGGCACCGCGTCATCTGGCAAGGCAGTGGGCTCCGAGTCAACAGGCACGACAGTGAGCACCGGGTCATCAGGTACCGGATTGTCTGGCTCGACAGCGGGCATCGGGTCACCAGGTATGACAGCGGGCACTGGGTCACCAGGAATCAGGTCATTTGGCTCGACAGCGGGCACCGGATCAGGTACCGGATCATCTGGATCAACAGCGGGCATCGAGTCAACTGGCCTAATAGGATCGTCAGGCTGGATCAGTTCATCATGCTGGGTAGAGGCATCAGGCTGAATGCCGGCGTCCGGCTGAGTAGAGGCTTCAGGCCGAGTAGAGGCTTCAGGCCGAGTAGAGGCATCAGGCCGAGTAGAGGCATCAGGCCGAGTAGAGGCATCAGGCCGAGTAGAGGCATCAGGCCGAGTAGAGGCATCAGGCCGAGTAGAGGCATCAGGCCGAGTAGAGGCATCAGGCCGAGTAGAGGCTTCAGGCCGAGTAGAGGCATCAGGCCGAGTAGAGGCATCAGGCCGAGTAGAGGCATCAGGCCGAGTAGAGGCTTCAGGCCGAGTAGAGGCTTCAGGCCGAGTAGAGGCATCAGGCCGAGTAGAGGCATCAGGCCGAGTAGAGGCATCAGGCCGAGTAGAGGCTTCAGGCCGAGTAGAGGCATCAGGCCGAGTAGAGGCATCAGGCCGAGTAGAGGCATCAGGCCGAGTAGAGGCTTCAGGCCGAGTAGAGGCTTCAGGCCGAGTAGAGGCTTCAGGCCGAGTAGAGGCATCAGGCCGAGTAGAGGCATCAGGCCGAAGAGAGGCATCAGGCCGAAGAGAGGCATCAGGCCGAAGAGAGGCATCAGGCTGCATACAGGCATCAGGCTGAAGAGAGGCATCAGGCTGCGTACCGGCATCAGGCTGAAGAGAGGCATCAGGCTGAGTAGAGGCTTCAGGCTGAGTAGAGGCTTCAGGCTGAGTAGAGGCTTCAGGCTGAGTAGAGGCTTCAGGCTGAGTAGAGGCATCAGGCTGAGTAGAGGCTTCAGGCTGAGTACAGGCTTCAGGCTGAGTACAGGCTTCAGGCTGAGTACAGGCTTCAGGCTGAGTCACGGAAGGCAGGCTCACCGGTTTGGATACTGGCAGGATGGTACTGGTTGGAAAGAATTTTCGCTTTTTTCTGGTTTTAACTACTGGAGCACTGCAAGTAAACACAGGTCTGCAAACGAATGGAGCAGCTGGAGACAGAGAAGAACTGGAGGATGGAACAGGAGAGGGAGCAGTTGCTACAGAGGGCTCTTTTACAGGGTTAAAGGCAGGATAGGTGCAGCGAGTGGGAACAGGGTACTGACATGCGGTAGATAGCAGGGCAGGAGGAGCTGTTGGGAATGCAGGAATAGAGTTTTGAGGAAATAGATTAGAAGCAGGACTGGGTCTTTGTAAGCTGACTGAGGCTGGGTGCAACAAATCTGTCCATGTCTGCAGTATGGGTTGTCTGGCTCGACAGCGGGCATCGGGTCACCAGGTATGACAGCGGGCACTGGGTCACCAGGAATCAGGTCATTTGGCTCGACAGCGGGCACCGGATCAGGTACCGGATCATCTGGATCAACAGCGGGCATCGAGTCAACTGGCCTAATAGGATCGTCAGGCTGGATCAGTTCATCATGCTGGGTAGAGGCATCAGGCTGAATGCCGGCGTCCGGCTGAGTAGAGGCTTCAGGCCGAGTAGAGGCTTCAGGCCGAGTAGAGGCATCAGGCCGAGTAGAGGCATCAGGCCGAGTAGAGGCATCAGGCCGAGTAGAGGCTTCAGGCCGAGTAGAGGCATCAGGCCGAGTAGAGGCATCAGGCCGAGTAGAGGCATCAGGCCGAGTAGAGGCTTCAGGCCGAGTAGAGGCTTCAGGCCGAGTAGAGGCTTCAGGCCGAGTAGAGGCATCAGGCCGAGTAGAGGCATCAGGCCGAAGAGAGGCATCAGGCTGCATACAGGCATCAGGCTGAAGAGAGGCATCAGGCTGCGTACCGGCATCAGGCTGAAGAGAGGCATCAGGCTGAGTAGAGGCTTCAGGCTGAGTAGAGGCTTCAGGCTGAGTAGAGGCTTCAGGCTGAGTAGAGGCTTCAGGCTGAGTAGAGGCATCAGGCTGAGTAGAGGCTTCAGGCTGAGTACAGGCTTCAGGCTGAGTACAGGCTTCAGGCTGAGTACAGGCTTCAGGCTGAGTCACGGAAGGCAGGCTCACCGGTTTGGATACTGGCAGGATGGTACTGGTTGGAAAGAATTTTCGCTTTTTTCTGGTTTTAACTACTGGAGCACTGCAAGTAAACACAGGTCTGCAAACGAATGGAGCAGCTGGAGACAGAGAAGAACTGGAGGATGGAACAGGAGAGGGAGCAGTTGCTACAGAGGGCTCTTTTACAGGGTTAAAGGCAGGATAGGTGCAGCGAGTGGGAACAGGGTACTGACATGCGGTAGATAGCAGGGCAGGAGGAGCTGTTGGGAATGCAGGAATAGAGTTTTGAGGAAATAGATTAGAAGCAGGACTGGGTCTTTGTAAGCTGACTGAGGCTGGGTGCAACAAATCTGTCCATGTCTGCAGTATGGGTTGAACAAAGCTGAGCTTACACAAAGCCTGTCTGGTCAATGACTGTACTGCGTTTATACAATCTCTTAGTGTCTGTGGTGAACATGTGGAATAACGCTCCAGAAAGTAACCCACATCATCCTCTAATAACCACACCAGGGACTCTACCTGGTCTGCACTAAATGGTGGCAAAAATTCATCCCTGCATTCGGGGGAACCAGATGAAACCAACTCAGCACAAACCTCAATCAAAGGCTGCACCTCAGAGAACTCTGTGCCCTGATCTACTAGAACATGAGCGAGCCGTATACATTCTAGCAGTTCATCCCGGGTATACTCCTTCAGAGTTTGATAAGCATACTCCCTGTCATCAAACACTAGCAGATATAAATATTCAACCTCATCCAGATCCATCCTTCCCATCAACAAGCCAAGATGGCTTCCCTGTGCAGCCACTTCTGGTCAGGATTGGCCTTGGTGTAATGTCAGGGCTCCCAGGTATGACCAGAGGTGTGTGACTGATGCAGGGAAACGCAGACTTCAGATATGTGATAAACAATACAATTTATTAACACTAACCATACAAACATAAACGCAGTGCAATACTAAACATAATACAGTGCAAACAAACCAAACCAACCACCCACAGATAACAGTACATACAAGCAAGCATCGTCGGCAGGCCGGGTCAATATCAATTGGGCAGGTAGGTACAGGGGGAGCAAGCAGAGAATGGTCGGGGTCACAGGCCAGGTTCAGCAGGTAGCAAGCAGCGTAGTACAGAGGGTCAGGCAGAGGGATGGTCAGGGTCACAAGCCAGAGATCAAAACAGGTAACAAGCAGCATAGTACAGAGGGTCAGGCAGAGGGACAGAAACAGGATGCAGGACAGATACAGGGCCCAGGACAAACACAACACCAAGGCAGAGTCTGTGGGTCTGGCCATCCCTTAAATACCCCAGCATCATCAGTTCCAGGTGTTAGCTGGCTGAAAGGTTGAGTCTCTGATTGCTGGGAGCACCCGCTGGCCAGCCCTGGTACTGCAGATCAAAAGGCAGGTGAGTCCCACCATTGCTGGCCAGTCCATTCCTAACAGTATCACGGACAGTACTCAATTGTTTCAATTAAGTGATTCAAAGGAAAGCAAAATCTTCAAACATTTTTCAGTTTATATAGTGAATGTTTGAGTTTGTAAAGAAGAATACAAACACTGCTATTTTTTTGAACAGTCTAATATTCACTTTTCTTCAATTTTTTTAGAGGAACAACACAAATTTGATATATTTTTCTTCATGTTTTGATTTGGAATAGAATGTGTAGTGTTCCCAATGCATTTGTGTGTATGGAAATAAAAGCTATTAGAAGGATTTTGAGCTTTATTCACTTTTTTCAACACGCTGCTATTATTTTGAACAGAACTGTATATATACAGTTATATACACCACAAACGTTTGAGGCGCAATTCAGGATTGACCATGCAAAAAAATTGCACATACTCGACAGCTGAGGAGCATCTGCAGAAACATTGGGCATAGTACCCTGACAGTGCCACAACAGAATACAACACAAACTTTGAGGCACACTGCAGGATTGACTCTGCATAAAAAACTGTACAAATTTGTCAACCGAGAAGCAGCTGGTACCGTGACTGGTAATGCTGAAAGGTCTGCAGCAGTGACAGAAGGTGATAATGGTGTCAGCCCAGCAGTGGTAGAAGAAGCTGGTAGTAGTGGCAGGGTGTGGAAATAGTGGTAGGATATGATAATGGTGGCAGGACAGCAGCAGTGGCAGGAAATGATAATACTGTAATAACGTTTTTGTGGTCAGTCTAAAAGAAAAAAATGTAATTGCTAGCCGTGGTACTTTTTGCTGCTTTTTCGTCCTAACATCAGTTGTGTTTGGAGACAGGTAGATTCTTTATACTATCACAAAGCCACTCACTGCCCTAAATGCCCATTCTGAAAGCACACTTGTCAATCTCTGGAAAAGATGTTAAGAGGTTCCTTTGCGGCGCCTCTTCAAGACGGTGCATTTATTTTCCCTTTGATGGCAGGATGACATTTTTCCCTTGTTGCATAGATGAAAGGGGTGACCAACCAGTAATAGTTCATTGATGGCCCAAATCCTGGGGTGTCAGTGAATGTACTGACAGGCACACTCCTTTCTCAAGAGCATGAGAAAGTAGTGCACCTGTCAATACGTTCACAGTGCATGCTCAGGAAATGCGGCACATTATGTCTGGTGATGTCATCTTGCCTCAGGTTACGCTTCATGAAAGTTCCAGCCCTTGCCCTCGGATCCTCTCCATCTTGCGGCTGGCTTCCTGGAACCAATACAAGCAGGACTGTGTAGAGATATGGTGTTTAGATTAGTTTACGCTGCAGACGTCCACTCTTTTGGCAGATATAGATGTGCTTTTGAAATCTGCTTTTTTGTGAGTTGCCAATTGTCTCTGTACAATGAATCCTTTTAAATATCTACACTTAGAGGCACATTTCTTTCTCCCTTCTCTGCCAAGGGAAGCTGCACTGAGTCCTGTTCTAACTGTGACCATGGCTTCGAGGTATGTTGCCTACAGTCATAGGCGTAGCATCAGGGGTCACAGGGGTCATAATTGCAACCCCGCCCCTAGCTCCAGGGGGCCCGCGGCTCCACTCCCTGCTGTCATAAAATATTTCCCCCACAAAAACCCATAGCTGGAGTCCAGCTCCAATTCATCTTGAGTCCCCGAGGGCCCCAACCAAGCTCTATAATCCAATAATCAGCTTCCAGTCATTTGCCTTCTCCTTAATCCACACCCCTCCCCCGCTCTCATTGGCTGGGGAGAAGACATGTGTTTCCTGAACAGAGTGGAGGACCGAGACCAGCCTGGAGAAGCATGGCAGTGTGTTGACAACAGTGGGGGGGGGCAGTGAGCTGCTTGTCTGTCACAAGGCAGGAGAGTGCCACTCAGGACTGAGAGCAGCCTGGGACTGAGAAACATGACAGTGTGCTGAGGCAGGAGGAAAGCACCACCTGAGAGCTGGGACCACTGTAATTGAGCTGAGGTAAAATATTGCTCTGCTCACTCACCTAACGAGGATTCTCTGGAGGGGGTGAGGTAATTT
The DNA here is from genome assembly GCF_062004578.1 of Staurois parvus. Taxonomy (NCBI): domain Eukaryota; kingdom Metazoa; phylum Chordata; class Amphibia; order Anura; family Ranidae; genus Staurois; species Staurois parvus. The sequence continues at coordinate 1,673,339 of NW_028318197.1, forward strand.
CATTATTGGGAAGGGGGGCCAGGTCATGTTATTACTGGGGAGAGGGAGCCAGGTCATGTCATTACTAGGATGGAGGAGGGGTGAGGTTATGTCATTACTAGGATGGGGGGGGCGAGGTCATGTCATTACTAGGCTGGCATGGGACGAGGTCATGTCATTACTAGGATGAGGGAGAGGGGGCAAGGTCATGTCATTAGGATGTGGGGGAACTAGAATGGAGCAGCAAAGTCATGTCATTACTAGGATGTGGGGGCGAGGTCTTGTCATTACTAGGATGGAGGAGGGGTGAGGTCATGTCATTACTAGGATGGGGGGGGCGAGGTCATGTCATTACTAGGCTGGAGTGGGACGAGGTCATGTCATTACTAGGGTGAGGGGGCAAGGTCATGTCATTACTAGGATGGGGGGGAGGGGGCAAGGTCATGTCATTACTAGGATGGTTTCTACAGAATCTTTCGAATTACCCCCTCAATATTTATTATTATTTATTACAGGTACTTATATAGCGTCATCAATTTACGCAGGTCTTTACATATATATTGTACATTCACATCAGTCTCTAACTCTCAAGGGGTGTACAGTCTAAGGTCCATAACTTACATTCATACATACACATACTAGGGCCAATTTAGACAGGATCCAATTAACCTACCAGCATGTCTTTGGAGTATGTAAAAAAAATTATCTGAAATAACTCTTTAGCCACTTGGAATATCTAGGCGCAGTGGACTTGGCGAGTGGTAGTGGGGGAGGCCACAGGTCAACTTTTGCACCGGGGACCCCAATCTTCCAGCTACGCCTCTGCCTACAGCAGCTCAGAATTTGTGGGTGCCATAATGATATCTGATTGGGTTGAGAAAGCCAATACCCCCATTGTACATAGGTAGTTTAAGGATTGCACTATTAAGTCAGGCTTTTTTTCCAGCCTATATAAAATCAATAAGTATCAGATGTTAATAGGGGAGACAATCATTGAAAGCTAGATAGATAGGGATACAACAAACGTGGGAAAATTTTGATTTTACCTATAGTTTCTCAAAAACCATGTGAGAACTGTTTTGATTAATTTATTAAAGGTCTTTTTTTAATCTGGTGAGTGAAGGGGATATATTTAGGGAAAAGATCATATACAAATCATTCAGGATAAAAGTACCTTGGTATCCTATATTAGAAGTGGCCCATTTGAAGGGGAAATCTTTCAGTTTGTTAAATTAGGTGGAATTGAGATGCCTAGAGCTGATTTACTATAGTTTATTTTTCAACCAAATAGTGATCCATATCTGCTGATCTCCACAATTAAATTAGGGAGAGATATTCAGCTGGGAAAACAAAATAAACCTGCATGTTCATTTTAAGTGATTCCAAAGGTGAATTTATACCAAAACCAAAAAGGAAATATTTAAAATTATATCATTATTTTATTCTGTCTCAATAGCATTTCCTCAAAATAATTTTATTGGCGAACCTGAACTATGCAGTATTACTGCAGCTAACTAAAACTAAAAGCTACAGAAAAAAAATAACCAATAAACAGCCCAAGTGAAATATCTGAAACACTGCTTTTTGTAATTTCTCAGTACTGCAAATGAGAAGTACAATTCTAACATCTCTCTGCAAAGTGCACTAGCTGGAGGCAGGGTTTAGCCTTCCACCCTTTCTGTTAGTCTGGAAAATACAGGAATAGAATGGAAGAATAAGAAAGCATTAATGTAGATTTAAAGCAAGTTGGCAGAATGATAAATATAAAAATGTTAAATCAGAGAATGTTTTTATTACCTGCCTACTGAAAAATAAGAACGAAACAGAGAGAAGGAGAATGGATTGTAAAAAAAAGAAAAAAGAGAGAAATGGAGGCTATGAAATCGGAGAGAGAATGAGAGAACAGTTTTACCTTAGACATTACACAACCGTTAAAGGATTTGTAAAGACATAATTCACTTTTACCCCTCCCCCCCCAACCCACAAATGTTACTCTATCCCTCTCAAACCTGTCTCTTCCAGAAAGGGTTTTGTTAGTTTTTCTGTCTTCATTAGAGAGATTTTCCATCAGTATCTGTCTCTCTGACTCTCTGTCAATGGGACATGAAATTAAAGTGGAAAACTCACTGTAGGGACACACACAACAATAATGAATATGATTAAAGCCGTAACCCTTTCCCACTTCTCCTTCCTAAAGGTGGGGCTGTGCTTTATAACATCCTCATCTGTATCAGACCTACACATTTCATAGGCCATTGACCCTGTCTTTACAGGTGCCTAATGGGAGATGTAGACATACTCACGGTTGTCTAATGAGCACTTCTAAAGTTGTTTTGCAAATATCCAGAACAATAATTAATTTACCTTTACAAAGTTATCTGCAGTGTAAGCAACAGTCCTAAACTGCTATAAGAGGGCTTCTTTCTAGCAATTTGGGGTCTCCGTTTGGTCTTTAGCCATCACAATTCTATTTGTAACATTACCCCCTTAGGAGTCTCTGAGTTTTGGGTCCCCCTACAGATCTGCATAGCCAGCAAACACATATTTTCTTCCACAAGTTGCATTCAGAGTCAGTAAACAGTCCTTGAGATTGTTTTTTTTTAATTTCATTAAGGGGTTTAGAACTTGAAAAGGATTGAGGGGTGTATGGGGTGACCAAAGAAACTACAAACTTGAGGACAAATTCCTTAGCAACTATATACAGATGTGAACAAAATAGTCTCTCCTTTAAGAGCATTCCAGTTCTCTTATGTACCTCCGCAGACTCCAGATGAATCCTCCTCTTCACCCAGCTGCACTGAGAGTATTCCCTGAGCAAGGGGGCCCAGAAACTGCCAGTTTAGCACAGTAGCCCAGGATGAGAAGCTAGTTGGGTTTTTCATCTGACTACCCTCTCCCCTTATTCAGTCCAGAGGGTGTAGGAGTACTCGCAACTGTTATCTCCTGATAGGTCAGTGGGTTGGTGGCTGATTTCAGGCTTTTTGCAGGGCTGGCTCCTTCCCTGCTGCTCAGGATTATCCTCCGTCAGAGACGGTGGTACAGTGGAGATCCTCTTCTCCAGCACCTGCATGTAGGTAGGCTCCTTCCCTGGACTCCATCCACACAGCCTTGTCATTCATTGACAGCTTCCTGTGAATAAATGAACTACAAGTACTGTCAGCCACACGGCGGATGGCCAATAGTTCTGAATGAACTGCAAGGGCACTGATGAGCATCCTTGTAGTTTATTCACAAGCCCTAAAGCTTTCAAATTGACAGCCCATATGGAAGTACAGGCAGGGGCGGACTGACAACTCATGGGGCCCCCGGGCAATAGGGGATCATGGGGTCCCTGTGTCCTTGCCCACACTCAAAGCACACCCAAAAAAGCCTATAAAAAAGGTAACAGGGGCATTTCATGGGGCCCCCTACTGACCCCCGGCCCTCGGGCAGTGCCTGAGTGCTCAAATGGTCAGTCCGGCCCTGGGTACAGGCTGAAAGCTGCAGGCCTTGTCTGCAGAAGCCTGACATTGCACCCCTGATCTACTGACAATGGACGCAATGCTTTCCAGGTTTCTACAGGAAAAAATAATAAATGTACATTTTTGCTGCAAAGATATGTGCATTTATTATTTTTCTAAAAAGGTGAACTTTAACATATATAAATTACAATTCTTGTCCTGAATACATCTAAAGAATTATTTTCTTATAGAGAAGCAATAATAATATTCCATTTAGGATAATAAAAGTATGAAAAACATACAGATGTTAGATGTGACAATTATATAATTGAAAAATACAATATATTCTATTAACAGACACAAACAAAAATCTTGTATTTTGCTGTGAAAATAGGGAGTAAAACTATAGGGAAAGCCGGTTATCCTTTGTTTCATCATCTACTCACATTTCAATTTGTTCACTCAGCACTGGCAGCTTGTAATTCAACATTAATACAACTCTGGGCTACCTTCTTTTCAGAGATCAACATTTATTTATTATACCTACAAAAGTGTTTGACATTGCCAGGATATGGGAACATGACACATCTGACAGTATATTTATATTGGCTATACAGCAAAGGAAGGCGTTATAAACCAGCTGATCCTACGTTCTCCAATATATTTAGAAAATACATCTGCCAATAAAGGGACACTCAACCTAAAATACTACACAGCAGTTCAAATATATATGTAAAAGTCATCACACCAAGACAGCATTTTAGATATTGCACAGATTATTATTATTGTTATTATACAGGACTTTTTTAGCGCCAACATTTTTGCACTTTTACAATACAATCAAAACAAGAGGATTAAGAGGGACATACTCATAACAGCTTACAATTTAATAGGGTTGGGCAAGTGGTACAAAAGGTTATAACTATGAGGGATGAGCTGATGGAATTGATAAATGTCTATTCGAAGGCATGAGGCTTCCCTGAAGAGGCGAGATTTTAGGGATTGAAAGATTAGGTGATAACGAGACAGATTGAGGTAGAGAGTTCCAGAGGATGGGGAGGCTCTGGCAAAGTCCTGGAGATGAGCATGGGAGGAGGAGACAAGGGAGCTTGAGAGATGGAGGTGATTAAAGGAGCAGAGAGGACGGTTTGGGTGATATTTGGAGAGAAGATTGGTGATGTAGCTCTGGGTAGAGTTGTGGATGGCTTTGAATGTTGTCGTTAGTATTTTTAATTTAATACGCTGGGCAATCAGAAGCCAGTGGAGGGATTGGCAGAGAGGGGTGACAGACACTGAGCGGTTGATAAGGTAGATGATCCTGGCGGCAGCATTCATGATCGACTAAACAGGGGATAGCCTACGGAGAGGTAGGCCTATGAGTACAGAACTTAAATTTTTTTACATTACTATTGCTAAAAGGTAGGTTTTTATGGCAGAAGAGACTCTGTGGGGATGATTTACTAAAAGTGGAGCAGGCAAAATCTGGTACACCTGTGTGGTAGCCAATCAGCATCCATCTTGTTACAAACTTACAGCTTGTTCAATTAAGCTTTGACAAAAAAGTTGGAAGCCGATTGGTTTTTATGTAGACCTGCACCAGATTTTGCATTCTCCAGTTTTAGTAAATTAACCCCTGTATGTCTGTTCTGCCATAAGTTTCCTTTCCTTCTCACTTCCTTCTCAACCCAGCAGTCCATAGTGTCATTAAGATATGCCGGTCTTTATCAAACCCTAACATAAGTTGCATCTCATGATTCTAATAACATTTGCTGCTCAAGCCCTGAGGAAGCAGGAGGCCATCCCCCTGAAACATGTTGGCTGTATTTGATGATCTTAACCAATAAACATTTCTAATAGATCTCTGAGTGATATGATTGTTTCTGCTAGACACTCCTCAATACCTAAGTTTCCTGCTCACTAGGATTTTACTTCTAATTGTACACTTTTACAGTGAAATGCATAAGAGATACACTGGTGGATGGAGAAAGGTGCCTGTTTTCTACATGTAACTGTTTTGTTATGCTCCTTACTGCTGTTCTTGCATGTGCACTTGATGCTGGGCAAAATCACCTCTTATGACATAACTGTTTTCAACATGTGTTAGCAGTAATCTTTTTTGATAAGGCCAAACGATTTTTATCGTAACTAAATAATTGACACTCAAGCAATTTTTTTTTATATACAACTCATTTTTATTGAATTTTTTAAAAAAAGTAGCAAGGTAAGATAAAAAACATGGATAACAATAGGTTCACATTTCTACAATGGGTATAATTGTATAGTAGACATTGTGAATATGCATTTTAACAGTACAGCAGGAACCATGGGGGGGAAAGAGGGGATGGAGGATGGAAAAAGTAGGGGGGGGAGAGGGGGAGGGTAAGAGGGGTATTTAACTGTTTTTGTTTATAAGTTAGTGACAATACCAGTCAGGGTGGGAATAGAGATATTGATCAAGTTTATTAAAACACTCCAAACGGTAGGTGCTATCAAATTTTAACGGTACATTTGGGATATAGTGACCATAAGTGCCAGAATTGATAGAAACTGGGGTATGAAAGGTGAAAGATAGAGAATCTCCTTTCCATGTCGCATTGGACATTTAGGTTTGCAATCACTATAAACAAAAGCAAACAAGGGTGCACTCTCATCGTGTATTACCGTGGTACACCACAAATTTATTTGAAAAACATAATAGATGTATACTCACAAACCAAAGAAAATAAAAACAGAGCAGATATTTTGTAATATCAGTCCAATGGAATACTAAACCCTTATAGGGATAGGCTAACGCGTTTTGGGAGACAAACTCCCTTCTTCAGAGCTGAAATGTAAACGATCCAACATTTATAAGCCACAAAATGGTGAAGAGGACTAAAAACACCTCCCCCCAGCACACATGACGGCCCAATCATAGAAGAACCAATAAAATCCACCTCTAGCAAAAAAAAAAAAAAAATACATTCAAAATTCCTTCTAGTCTGCATGAAGATTTGAGCGCTGGTTTCGTTTGTACTTGTGGATTGCAATCACTCTAGTTATGGAAGGAGATTCAGAGGTACTCCATAAGCCGATCCAACATTTATAAGCCAAAAAATGGTGAAGAGGACTAAACCCCCCCCCCCCCCCCCGCACACATGACGGCCCAATCATAGAAGAGCCAATAAAATCCACCTCTAGCAAAAAAAAAAAAAATACATTCAAAATTCCTAGTCTGCATGAAGATTTGAGCGCTGGTTTTGTTTGTACTTTTGGATTGCAATCACTCAATCCAGGATGTGCATGATAGTGTTACGAAGTTCGGGAGAAAATGTATCCGTGCCGACACTGAGTAGAGCTAATGCTGGGTTAGGATGTATAGTAGTACCTGATAATTCTTAAATCACTTGAATACACTGTTCCAGAATGATCTGATTGATTTACAGGACCAGATTATATGGAATAGTGATCCAGTTTCTCCACACTGTAATAGTTTACCATACGATTCCCAAAGGTTGGCACAGCGAGAGGCCTTGTATGTGATAGTAAAAGCCTTGTTCCACAGTTGGTCTGAAATGTTATGGTAAAGAAGGGTTTCCCAGTTAGACATCAAAGTCGTTTTGTAATTGTGTTTCGAGTCTATCAGGAGTGAGTAGAAAGTGGAGATTCCTTTACCTGGGTAGTTAAGTTTATTCAGGAATAGAATGCTTGGGAAGGTAGTGTCAAAAGAACAATGTGTGGGGAATATTATTGGCTTTTAAACAGTGGGTGATTCATAGGTAGTTACATTGTTCTTTTGATAGGAGTGAGTATTTTTGTTGAAGTTGGTGAAAGAAGGCCATTTTTTGGTTTATAATTAGGTTGGATATGGAGGATATTCCTGAGGTTTCCCATGTGTTTAGGTTAATGCCCGGGATGAAAGTGGAGAGGGCTTTAAGAGGGATAGGAATTTTACTTGATTTTGGAAGGGAATAAGGTAGTAAATGAAGCCATGCGTCTATCGAGCCATTGATACAAGGGTGTCTGAGAGGAGTGGGTTTTTAGTTGGTGGTATAGAGAAGGAGGTGAGTCTGCGGATTGCAGGGGTGGAATATGTGAAATTTCACAGAGGGGTGCAACACTCAAGCAATTTATACCATTACAGAATTCTTTATTTATGAATGATAACAGTCATTTTTACTGAAGATTAGGATTTAAAAAGACTGTAAATGATTGGTAACCATAGAAATTAGTCTCTCATATCCCCATCAGGCTCCGCTCACTCAGTGACTCATGTAATTTCTCCTATATGGGCATTGCTATATTTGGGTAATGACCAGGGGCGGACTGACAACTCATGGGGCCCCCCGGGCAATAGGGAATCATGGGGCCCCTGTGTCCTAGCCCAAACTCAAAAAAGCCTATGAAAAAGGTATCAGGGGTATCTCATGGGGCCCCCTACTGAACCGGGCCCTCGGGCAGTGCCCGAGTTTCCAAATGGTCAGTCCACCCCTGATAATGACATTACCACTATCTTTGGCCTCTTTGTTTATATATAGCTTTTGGCCAGAGAATCTCTTGGTCCAGAGCTGAGTGGGGCTTGGAATAGAGCCTTGTGCAGGAAGATGTCACATACATGACAGCTCCCCAGCACAAACATCCCCTACTTATTAAAGTGGAGGCAGAACTACCTTTACTTGGCGCATATGTCAGTATGGCACATGCTTGCTTAAATTAGGCTCAGGTAGTTCTAAAGGTATTATAAATGTGTTATTGCCCTTTGTTCTTGACATTAACACTGAAAATGTTATAGATAGGCAATTCCTATCCTCATATTGATTAGTGGTTCCAAATTAATATAACTACTGCAGTATGGGACAGATACAAATAGATACACTTAGCATCTTTCCAAACCACTGTTCTGTTTATTTGAAGCTTTTTTATCCACATGATTACGTAGGTATCACATTAATATTACAATTGTACTTTATGGTAACGAGGGGATTTACATAGGCAGGCTAATTTCAAATCAGTACTTGAAGGAGTGCAAACGTAATGAAAACATTATTAGTGCTGTGTGCACAAGGAGTGCAATGTACAATACATAGGCAAACCATACAAAATAGAATACAATTGTATACAGAAATTACAAATTTCCCTTACAACCTCCTCTCTTTTGATCAATATTTTACATTTTGATCACAGACCACTACTATGACCTTTAAACCTTGAACCTCCTTATGTTTAGGCAGAACTAGTCCTGGAGGCAAACTACACTGGGGAGAATCTAATAGCTGAGAGCAGCTATATCAATGCAAAATTACTTTTTATTATGACTAAAACCTACATATAAAAAACAAATGATTGATAGGAAATATTTACAGACTAATTGGCTGTACACTCAGATCCTGTGGCCAGAATGGCCTTGAAGCTTAACCTCCCTAGCGGTATGATTATTTCAGATTTTTGGTGCTGAAAGCGGTACCATTATTTTGCATGGAAATAAGTAGTTTTTTTATTGTAGGCTGTAATTTTTAGGAATAACTCACTGAAATCTGTCCGAACAAGAGTCTATTAAACATCCCGGGTATGATAAAATTTGAAACACGAAATCATAAATTATAATTAAATAAATAATCATAAAAAATAATAATATAATAATAATACATTTAATTCAATAATATAATCAAACCGAAAACACTGAAATTTGAAATATAGCGCCAAGTTCGCACATTGCTGAGCAAAGTCGCAAAATCGTTTTCAGTGTCTGATGAGGAATTTCCCCACGAATCATTATCACTCAATTCTGCAAGTGGTTCTAATTTACTATCGCTGTTCTCTAGCTGGTCTAAAACCGCTTTTGACCTAAAGGGACACTTTTTGGACGCCATGGACATTTCTCAATTTCCAGGCAGAAAGAACAGACAAAACGCAGGCAGGGCACAGGACAAAGCATTAGGGACAATATGTATGTGAAATGGGTTGAAACAGCAATGTTTTACTATGAAAAATGTGTTTTGAAAAAAATGACATTTTTTAAATTTTTCAAATTTCCCGCCGCCGCCACCACCAGCGCCCGTACGTCCCGACGTCACAGGGACCGGAACACAGAAGTCGGATGCCGGCATCGGCCGGAGGAGCTGGCCGGGGATGCTGCAGGGGACACATCACGGGAGTGAAGGACAAGGTAAGTGCTGCAGGGACTCCCTATGCAGCGCCGCATGGTAAGCCTGAGTGTAGCTCGGGGTTACCGCTTTTGGCACTGACATTTTACCCCAAGCTACACTCGGGAATACCGTTAGGGAGGTTAATTGTGGGCATGCTGACTTACCAGCATAGTTAAACACAGACAATTCTACATAAAATCGAAGACATATAAAACACAATATGACTTCACAATGGCTGAACTACTTTTCAAATCACATTAAATATACATATATCTTACTAATACCCTTACTAATATATTTATTAAAGCATTTGAATAAACAGTACCCCAGACTGTGATTCCAAAAGGAAACCAAATTAAACACAGAGATACTTTCATTTAGTCATTTTTTCAATGTCTGCTGTGGATCCAGCTGAATTTTCCTGCACGTTTTGTAAACTGTACATGAACTAGAAACTGTATTGTGTCTCCAACCATTTCCTATATATATAGTGTAGATGTCTCTTAACAGTCTACAAGTCACCTGGCTTTAGTTTATGACATTCTTCCAAAATGTTAGGATCTGGAATTTGGAGAGAAAAATATATAAATTAGTTTGTAAAAACCTTCAGAGATCAGCAACATTCTCTCTGAGATCCTAGTGGAGAACTTCAGCTGCTGAGAAAAATACAAGTGAGCGACACACTTCTAAAATAAATCTCATAGGAGAGAGTTCATATATCCCCTTAGGGGATTAAAAATTATTCAGGCCATAGTTTTCTAGTTTTTGACATTTCACTTAGTAGTTACTCTACTTTTTTCCATTACATTGTGGACAGTGGTGGGTGTAAAATAAAACCTCAAAACGTCTTGTAAGAATCTTCCCATAAAACAAGTTCCTTTGTTATTCTCTCTAGCTTCTGGGGCTCTGTACTTACAAACTACTTCTGATACCACTGTTTACTGTGGGCTTTGCATTATCATTTGCCACTGGCCAAACTTCTGGCCATTCAGAAAACATGTACATGCAGACCAGTGCATTCTTGTAAGATCCTGACTTGGGCATCTGGATATATCCTTCTGCAATCTCTGGAAGGGATCCTTTTATAAACTCTGGAAGGGATGTTCAGTTTTTGATAAGACCTTTGGTAACTGGTAAAACAAGAAGTGCTATATTTAAAAACAACAGTGGTGAACCCTGGCGCTATCCCAGGCTCATTTACTAAGGCAGCCATAACTGCTTCTGACTGATGACACAGTCCATGTGTCAAGCTGAAGAGTGGAAAAGAGTGGCTGGCAGACCTAAAAGATCACCTTTTTCCAAAGTCCTGTTTCAGTCGCCAGGTCTGTTTCCAATGTGTGCGTTTTAATGTTAGTATGGCTACCTCAGCAAGAAGCTGGAAGGCTGAAGACAGCCAGCCAATTAACTTGCATGCTTGATTGGTTTACCTGCCAATGTAAAAAACTTCTAGTCCTTCAAATTGAACAAAAATCATGCACCATCCCAAAAGGTCTCTAATTCTCTACTATCTATATAAACGTATACTCTTTTGATACCTCACAGGGTTTGCTAAAGCATGGAGCTCTGCTTCTTGAGCTGGGGAAAAAGGATCCAATTGCTCTGAATACAGAGCTTCCATCTGGTTGATAACTGCATATTCAGTATGGGTCTAGCCATCCTCGGTATGAAACCGAGATCAAATCTATTAAAAAACAAATATATAGGTCTTCAAGGAGTGTCCTCACTGGGCTCACAGCAGCTGATTTCTACAACATCAATTTAACACATGTGGTTTTTCTTTGTATCCAGCCTCCTCCAATACAGGCAATAAGGTGACTGGGTTCAATGGTATGCCTTTTTCATTGTTATATTGTGTACATAAATAACAATACAAATTCATATTTTGCGAACCTTGCATTTGACAAATATGTAGTCGGCTGTTTGCAATAATTGCTGCACAAAATGTGGGACCATTAAAGTTGAATAATTGACCAAAATAATGTATGTACCTTTGTCTAGTAGCACCTTGCATACAGCTACTGCTTTGATATAGTCGGGTGAACCCGTCATTACTGGGTCTAGCAAACATAAAATATATCTCAATGGCTTTTTTTTCCTACCATGCTCTTTGTGTAAGAACTCCAATTTAATGTTCTAAAAAGTCAACCTTTTCCTGGCAATATTATAATTTCTCTTTGTTTGCTCTGTTGTTAGTTTTCGTTAGATAATACAAGTCCCTAGTTTCCATCTTCCATATTTTTCCAAAGTCACAACATAATATATGATAACAATACTGTGCAGTCATGCAGAGACGTCTGTAAATCCAAAGTTTTCTTTAGCTTACCACTACACTTACAAGGAAAAGGGACACATCATTTCACAGTCCACACATTCTGTTTGGATTTCAAAAATAAAAATAAATAAAAACAAAAAGTACCAACAATCTGTATATGAAAGAACAGAAAATCATTGGCCAGATCAAAAAACTATTAAACAGCCAGCAGCAGGTGGCTTCCATCCTAACATGGTGTGTGGGCTTGGTGAAATGAGGCTGTAATTTTATTTATTACTCTCACATCATGGACCGCACATCTACTTACTATATGACCTTTCGTTTTCATTTTTATAGAAAAAGTTCTCATGTATCCTGTCCATCTAGGCTCAATTAAGTATTAAGGCAGCTGCAATATAACCACCTCATGTTAATCAAAAGTAATCCCATATCCACCCTATTAGATTGTAAGCTCTTATGAGCAGGGCTCTCTTAATACTCTTGTTTTTTATTGTAAAAGTACTGTCTACCTTTATATTGTAAATAGAGATGAGCGAATTATTCAAAAATTCGATTCGGCTGATTCGCCGAATTCGCGCAATAAATTCGATTCGAGCCGAATATATTCGCTGCGAATTTAACTTATAAAAAGGGTGTTTCTAGGCTTCAGAGAGCCTTTATATTAGTGCAGAACACTGTACCTTTAATTTAAATGCCCTTGGAGTCTGCTGGGGAAGAGAAATAATACTGTCAGTCAGTATGACATGCAGATGAGTGCCGTCGATCTTAAAATCACCGCACACTTCACTCATTTGGGCAGTCACGGGGCCAAAACCAGAGTGTGGAGCCACAGTGTGGCGGTGGAGGCAGCAGCAATGGGAGGCCATACAGCACCCTATGACAAAATGGAACCCACCAGCAGTGTGAGGAGACCTGAAAGTGGCACGTGGCAGAGTGTGGCGATGGAGACAGCAGCAATGGGAGGCCGTACAGGGACCCATGACACACTCTGGACCTGGCAGCAGCATGAGGAGGCGGTACAGGGGCCCATGACAGATTACGGGCCTGGCAGCAGCATGAGGAGTTGGTACGGGGGCCCATGGCAGATTACGGGCCTGGCAGCAGCATGAGGAGGCGGTACAGGGGCCCATGGCAGAGTGGCAGAGCGTAAGCAGCTAAAATTGAAGGCCATACAGAGGCCTATGTTAAAAAGTCCCCCCAGCAGCAGCGTGGGGAGACGACTATCAAGAGTCCAATGGCAGAGTGGCGGAGCAGAAGCAGCTTCAATTGAAGGCCATACACAGGCCTAGGTTAAAAAGCGGAAGCCGTCAGCAGCGTGAGCAGACGACAGAGGCACATGGCGCAGGGTGGCGGTGGAGGCAGCAGCAATGGAAGGCCATACAGCACCCTATCACAAAATGGAACCCACCAACAGTGTAAGGAGACCTGAAAGTGGCACATGGCGCAGGGTGGCGGTGGAGGCAGCAGTATTCGGAAGACATACACAGGACTAGTTTAAAAAGCGGAAGCCGTCAGCAGCGTGAGCAGACGACAGAGACACATGGCGCAGGGTGGCGGTGGATGCAGCAGTATTCGGAAGCCAAACACAGGCCTCGGTTAAAAAGCGGAAGCCGTCAGCAGCGTGAGCAGACGACAGAGGCACATGGCGCAGGGTGGCGGTGGAGGCAGCAGCAATGGAAGGCCATACAGCACCCTATCACAAAATGGAACCCACCAACAGTGTAAGGAGACCTGAAAGTGGCACATGGCGCAGGGTGGCGGTGGAGGCAGCAGTATTCGGAAGCCAAACACAGGCCTCGGTTAAAAAGCGGAAGCCGTCAGCAGCGTGAGCAGACGACAGAGACACATGGCGCAGGGTGGCGGTGGATGCAGCAGTATTCGGAAGCCAAACACAGGCCTCGGTTAAAAAGCGGAAGCCGTCAGCAGCGTGAGCAGACGACAGAGACACATGGCGCAGGGTGGCGGTGGATGCAGCAGTATTCGGAAGCCAAACACAGGCCTCGGTTAATAAGCGGAAGCCGTCAGCTGCGTGAGCAGACGACAGAGACACATGGCGCAGGGTGGCGGTGGATGCAGCAGTATTCGGAAGCCAAACACAGGCCTCGGTTAAAAAGCGGAAGCCGTCAGCAGCGTGAGCAGACGACAGAGGCACATGGCGCAGGGTGGCGGTGGAGGCAGCAGCAATGGAAGGCCATACAGCACCCTATCACAAAATGGAACCCACCAACAGTGTAAGGAGACCTGAAAGTGGCACATGGCGCAGGGTGGCGGTGGAGGCAGCAGTATTCGGAAGCCAAACACAGGCCTCGGTTAAAAAGCGGAAGCCGTCAGCAGCGTGAGCAGACGACAGAGGCACATGGCGCAGGGTGGCGGTGGAGGCAGCAGCAATGGAAGGCCATACAGCACCCTATCACAAAATGGAACCCACCAACAGTGTAAGGAGACCTGAAAGTGGCACATGGCGCAGGGTGGCGGTGGAGGCAGCAGTATTCGGAAGCCAAACACAGGCCTCGGTTAAAAAGCGGAAGCTGTCAGCAGCGTGAGCAGACGACAGAGACACATGGCGCAGGGTGGCGGTGGATGCAGCAGTATTCGGAAGCCAAACACAGGCCTCGGTTAAAAAGCGGAAGCCGTCAGCAGCGTGAGCAGACGACAGAGACACATGGCGCAGGGTGGCGGTGGATGCAGCAGTATTCGGAAGCCAAACACAGGCCTCGGTTAAAAAGCGGAAGCCGTCAGCAGCGTGAGCAGACGACAGAGACACATGGCGCAGGGTGGCGGTGGATGCAGCAGTATTCGGAAGCCAAACACAGGCCTCGGTTAATAAGCGGAAGCCGTCAGCAGCGTGAGCAGACGACAGAGACACATGGCGCAGGGTGGCGGTGGATGCAGCAGTATTCGGAAGCCAAACACAGGCCTCGGTTAAAAAGCGGAAGCCGTCAGCAGCGTGAGCAGACGACAGAGGCACATGGCGCAGGGTGGCGGTGGAGGCAGCAGCAATGGAAGGCCATACAGCACCCTATCACAAAATGGAACCCACCAACAGTGTAAGGAGACCTGAAAGTGGCACATGGCGCAGGGTGGCGGTGGAGGCAGCAGTATTCGGAAGCCAAACACAGGCCTCGGTTAAAAAGCAGAAGCCGTCAGCAGCGTGAGCAGACGACAGAGGCACATGGCGCAGGGTGGCGGTGGAGGCAGCAGCAATGGAAGGCCATACAGCACCCTATCACAAAATGGAACCCACCAACAGTGTAAGGAGACCTGAAAGTGGCACATGGCGCAGGGTGGCGGTGGAGGCAGCAGTATTCGGAAGCCAAACACAGGCCTCGGTTAAAAAGCGGAAGCTGTCAGCAGCGTGAGCAGACGACAGAGACACATGGCGCAGGGTGGCGGTGGATGCAGCAGTATTCGGAAGCCAAACACAGGCCTCGGCTAAAAAGCGGAAGCCGTCAGCAGCGTGAGCAGACGACAGAGGCACATGGCGCAGGGTGGCGGTGGAGGCAGCAGCAATGGAAGGCCATACAGCACCCTATCACAAAATGGAACCCACCAACAGTGTAAGGAGACCTGAAAGTGGCACATGGCGCAGGGTGGCGGTGGAGGCAGCAGTATTCGGAAGCCAAACACAGGCCTCGGTTAAAAAGCGGAAGCCGTCAGCAGCGTGAGCAGACGACAGAGGCACATGGCGCAGGGTGGCGGTGGAGGCAGCAGCAATGGAAGGCCATACAGCACCCTATCACAAAATGGAACCCACCAACAGTGTAAGGAGACCTGAAAGTGGCACATGGCGCAGGGTGGCGGTGGAGGCAGCAGTATTCGGAAGCCAAACACAGGCCTCGGTTAAAAAGCGGAAGCTGTCAGCAGCGTGAGCAGACGACAGAGACACATGGCGCAGGGTGGCGGTGGATGCAGCAGTATTCGGAAGCCAAACACAGGCCTCGGTTAAAAAGCGGAAGCCGTCAGCAGCGTGAGCAGACGACAGAGGCACATGGCGCAGGGTGGCGGTGGAGGCAGCAGCAATGGAAGGCCATACAGCACCCTATCACAAAATGGAACCCACCAACAGTGTAAGGAGACCTGAAAGTGGCACATGGCGCAGGGTGGCGGTGGAGGCAGCAGTATTCGGAAGCCAAACACAGGCCTCGGTTAAAAAGCGGAAGCCGTCAGCAGCGTGAGCAGACGACAGAGACACATGGCGCAGGGTGGCGGTGGATGCAGCAGTATTCGGAAGCCAAACACAGGCCTCGGTTAAAAAGCGGAAGCCGTCAGCAGCGTGAGCAGATGACAGAGACACATGGCGCAGGGTGGCGGTGGATGCAGCAGTATTCGGAAGCCAAACACAGGCCTCGGTTAAAAAGCGGAAGCCGTCAGCAGCGTGAGCAGACGACAGAGGCACATGGCGCAGGGTGGCGGTGGAGGCAGCAGCAATAGAAGGCCATATAGCACCCTATTACAAAATGGAACCCACCAACAGTGTAAGGAGACCTGAAAGTGGCACATGGCGCAGGGTGGCGGTGGAGGCAGCAGTATTTGGAAGCCAAACACAGGCCTCGGTTAAAAAGCGGAAGCCGTCAGCAGCGTGAGCAGACGACAGAGACACATGGCGCAGGGTGGCGGTGGATGCAGCAGTATTCGGAAGCCAAACACAGGCCTCGGTTAAAAAGCGGAAGCCGTCAGCAGCGTGAGCAGACGACAGAGACACATGGCGCAGGGTGGCGGTGGATGCAGCAGTATTCGGAAGCCATACACAGGCCTAGGTTTAAAACTGGAACCCAGCAGCGTGAGCAGACGACAAAGACGCACATGGCAGAGGATGGATCTGGCAGCAGTATGAGAAGGCGGTACAGGGGCCCGTGGCACAGTATGGTGATGGGGGCTACAGCAACTGGATGCCAGAAAGTGGCCGATACGGCTATGTACTGCATGGAATTATAAAGTTGTAAAGACAGCGGCCTATTTGTCCCTAATAACATGTTTGGGGCATGATTCATGGCGGATTTAGTCAGTTGTGTCAGGAACTGGTGGTTTGAAATCCAGACTAATCCACGCCTGATTCATTTTCACAAACGTGAGTCTCTCCACACTTTGGGTGGACAGTCGTGTCCTCCGCGGAGTTACAATACCTCCTGCCGCACTAAACACGCGCTCCGATGCCACGCTACTGGCTGGGCATGACAGCCTTTCAAGGGCAAGTTCAGCTAGTTGGGGCCAAAGGTCAAGTTTCGTTGCCCAGTAGTCAAGGGAATTGTCTACCTCGGTTGGCAGGGTGCTGTCCAAGTAGGCCCAAGCCTGTTGTTTGAGGTCCTGCTCCAGGTCCACCTGATGCTGCTGCTGCTGCGGCTGGTTAGTAGTTTCCTCACTGCGCTGGTGAAGAAAGCTACTCATCATCGACTGCAGACTGAGGCAGCCGCTGCTGGTGGAGCTGCCACTGCTCCTACCACCCCACCCCTCCCCTGCTGCCATGGCAGCGGAACACGAGCGCACAGGGCCCACAGTGTCTGAGGATGGACGTTGGCGCAGAAAGGCAGAGACCAACTGACTACATAGGTGGTTTTTATAGTACTTTATTTTGGCCTCCCTCTCAGCAGGTGTGAAAAAGGCCACCATTTTTGAAGGGTAGCGAGGGTCCAACAAGGTGGACAGCCAAAAGTCATCCCTCTGTCTGATGGTTATTATTCGGCTGTCGCTACGCAAGCAACCGAGCATGCTATGGGCCATTTGTGCCAAGGAATGCGAGGGACTCCCTGCCTCCATCTCCACAGCATACTGCCACGGTGCGTCTGGGTCCTCTGTCTCCTCCTCCTCCTCTACCAGATGCTCCTGCTCCTCCACTCCTGTCCGCTGAGTGGAAAAACCACCCATTTCACTCAATAATTCCTGAGCACCAATGTCCTCCTCTACCTCCTCCTCTTCTTCCTGTCCTGCCCCCACAGGGGTCATGTGGCGTTGAGATCTGTGCGCCACGTCTACCGCACCCTGACCAGCCATTGTTAACAGCATTTGTTCCAGGACGTGCAACAGAGGAATGACGTCGTTCATCCCATAGTCCTGCCGACTCACGAATAGCGTGGCCTCCTCAAAGGGCCTGAGCAAGCGGCAGGTGTCACGCATGAGCTGCCAATGGCTGACATCTAAGTTACACAGGGGAGTACCTTTATCCGCTTGTAACATCAGGAAATCGGTGATGGCCTTTCGCTGTTCGTAAAGGCGGTCTAACATATGTAGGGTTGAATTCCACCTTGTTGCAACGTCGCAGATCAGGCGATGCTGTGGAATTCCGTTCTGCCGCTGCAGCTCAAGGAGGGTGTGCTTTGCGGTGTAGGAATGGCTGAAATGCATGCAAAGTTTACGTGACATTTTAAGGATGTCTTGCAGTGGGATGGTGGATTTTAGGAACCGCTTGACAGCCAGATTGAACACGTGAGCCATGCATGGCGCATGGCACAACCTTCCTTGACGCAGAGCAGACACCATGTTCTTTCCGTTGTCGGTCAACATGGTTCCGATTTTCAGTTTGCGCGGAGACAGCCATCTGTCGATTTCTCTGTTCATTACACTGAGAAGTTCCTCCCCTGTGTGACTACGTTCGCCAAGGCATACCAGGTGCAGCACAGCGTGACACCGTTGCGCCCTGCACATGTGATATGCCGGTCGGGTAATGGGACTTGGCACGGGGGTGGCGGCTGAGGACACGGCGGAAGAAGAGGTGGTAGAGGCGGACATCTTTGCTGGACCAAGGACGTGCAAACGTGGAGGCAAAAGCGGCGTGACCTGTCCAAGTTGCTGGTGCGGCTGTGCCGGCACCACGTTCACCCAGTGGGCCGTAAATGACATGTACTGTCCCTGACCGTAGTTACAGCTCCACACGTCGGCGCTGCCGTGCACTTTGGCAGAGACCGACATGCTCAAAGACTGGCCCACCATCTCTTCTACATGTGAATGCAGGGCTGGCACTGCCTTTTTGGCGAAGAAATGCCGGCTTGGCACTCTCCACCGCGGCTCGGCACAAGCCATCATTTCTCGGAAAGGTGCTGAGTCCACCACTTGGAAAGGGAGGGACTGCAGCACCAGCAACTTGGACAGGAGGACGTTCAGCTTCTGCACCGTCAGGTGCGTGCTCGCAAACTGTTGTCTCTTGGAAACGGATTCCAAGAAAGACTGCTGACGGAATCCGTGAAGAGGAGTAGCAGGAGAAGGAGCATCTGAACGAGCGGAAGATGCCAACGAGCGACAACTCCCCTCAGCAGAGGTGTTGGAGCCTTGACTGGCTGATAGAGGGCGATTGACGTCGGGTGACGGAGCAAGTAACGGAGCGGGTGATGGAGCGGGGGCTGGGGCAGGCAGAACCGCCGTATCTTTATCACGGTTTTCCCAGGCCACCAAATGGCAATGCTGCATATGCTGACGCAATGCTGTAGTCCCAACATGGGCCCCCTGGCCACGCTTGACTTTCTGGCCACATAGTCGACATACGGCTACGTTTACTTCCTCGGGCGGCTTGACGAAAAATTGCCACACCGCCGAGTAGGAAACTTTGCCCCCGCTACTCCTCACTGGCTGACTGCTACTTCCTCCGTGCACACCGGCACCACTACTGGCCGTGGTGGTAGGCTGCAGTGGAGCTGGTGCTCTACTCCGTGGCCGTTTGGCTCCACTGACACTGCTGCGACCCTGCTGCCTCCTGGGCAACCCACCGACTGTTTTGCTCGCTGCCAAGCTGGCACCCTCTTCTCCTGATGATGCGGAAGCAATAGCCTGATGACGAGAAGGCTGCCAAGTGCGATCAGCCTCATCATCATCAATTAGGGTCTCCGCGTCACTACTAGCCCCCTCAGCTGCGTGTGGGTCAGGAGACAGACCTGTCTCTAGACCGGCTACCGAGCCACTCTCCTCGCCACTACTTCTTCGCCTGGCTGCTGAAGAGGCGGATGTCTCCCCCCGTTCCTGACCGCCCTCTGTTAGCTCTTCCTCACTGTACAGTGGGGCTGAGCCCACAGCATGCGATACTTCGCTTGGTGAGGGAACACCAAAGGACAGGGGCAGGTCGAGGACACGTGATTTCAGTGGGCTTGCTCCCGGGCAATGCCAACTAACGGTTGTGTCTGACGTACCCACCGACCGTTGGCTGTAGGTGTCAGAGGTGACCTGGGAAGAGGAAGACGACCGAGTCAACCAATCGATGACGGCAGGGTTGTCGGTGGAGACACGACCGCTGGATGACACCGGGAGCACTGGCCTCTGGCTGCGACTAGTGCTGCCTCGACCCCTTCCTCTGCTGCCACGTCTGCTCGCTCCTGAGACATTGCCTCCTCTGCCACTCTTCTGCATGTTGTCTGACATACTCTTTAATTCAATAAGCACCCCAAAAATAAAACCGGATTTAACTCTTTGAACGTACAATAGTGGTTGTGAAGCAGAAAGTCAGTTTATTTAGCACAATCGGTCAATTGCAGCTTGCCGTTGGCTGGAAACTGTACGTTTATGTCACTGGAATGCACTAATCACCCAAAAAATATTACCGCCACCCGGCGTGTAAATGGATCTAACTCTTTGAACGTACAATAGTGGTTGTGAAGCAGAAAGTCAGTTTATTGTACACAATCGGTCAATTGCAGCTTGCCGTTGGCTGGAAACTGTACGTTTGTGTCACTGGAATGCACTAATCACCCAAAAAATATTACCGCCAGCCGGAGTGTAAATGGATTTAACTCTTTGAACGTACAATAGTGGTTGTGAAGCAGAAAGTCAGTTTATTTAGCACAATCGGTCAATTGCAGCTTGCCGTTGGCTGGAAACTGTACGTTTATGTCACTGGAATGCACTAATCACCCAAAAAATATTACCGCCACCCGGCGTGTAAATGGATCTAACTCTTTGAACGTAAAATAGTGGTTGTGAAGCAGAAAGTCAGTTTATTGTACACAATCGGTCAATTGCAGCTTGCCGTTGGCTGGAAACTGTACGTTTGTGTCACTGGAATGCACTAATCACCCAAAAAATATTACCGCCAGCCGGCGTGTAAATGGATTTAACTCTTTGAACATACAATAGTGGTTGTGAAGCAGAAAGTCAGTTTATTTTGCACAATCGGTCAATTGCAGCTTGCCGTTGGCTGGAAACTGTACGTTTATGTCACTGGAATGCACTAATCACCCAAAAAATATTACCGCCACCCGGCGTGTAAATGGATCTAACTCTTTGAACGTACAATAGTGGTTGTGAAGCAGAAAGTCAGTTTATTGTACACAATCGATCAATTGCAGCTTGCCGTTGGCTGGAAACTGTACATTTGTGTCACTGGAATGCACTAATCACCCAAAAAATATTACCGCCAGCCGGCGTGTAAATGGATTTAACTCTTTGAACGTACAATAAGTAACGATTCTGTGTCCCTGAGTAACGATTCTGTGTCCCTGAGTAATGATTCTGTGTCCCTGAGTAACGATTCTGTGTCCCTGCGTAACGATTCTGTGTCCCTGAGTAACGATTCTGTGTCCCTGAGTAACGATTCTGTGTCCCTGAGTAACAATTCTGTGTCCCTGAGTAACAATTCTGTGGCCCTAAAGTCTCTGTGGCCCTAACTCTGTCCCTCAATACACAGAGGTCTGTCTCTCTTGAATGACCGGAGGCTAATGGAGAATTCGAAGATGGCCGCGATTTATAGCTCCACCATTACACAGTGCTGGCTGGCTGGCTGCTGATTGGCTAATGCGATCACATGTCATGATTCATGACTCATGAATGCATTATGGGTCAGCGCGCCTTGTCTGCGCGCCTTCCCAGAGATCCCCGCCCCATCTTCTCTGTCCATTTTCTCCTGTCGCCACACATGTCGCCTCCATTTTTGGGAAAATTCGATTTGTGCATCCGAAGTTTGCTAATCTTCGGATTCGTCGCGAATCAAATTTTTCCAAATCTTCGAAACGAATTCCACTTCGTCATGTTCGATTCGCTCATCTCTAATTGTAAACACTGCGCAAATTGTTGGCACTATAAAAATCCTGTATAATAATTATTATAATATTAATTACAGATTTTCCAAATAACTAATATTCCATTTCCAACGAAAGGTTGTCTAAACCAATTTAAAATATATCTATATCATTAATAAAATTGTTAACATCATATTAGAAATGAATACTCAAGAGATAATCTCAATATTACACCCTAATTTTAATTACACAGATAAGTCTCCTTAAAGGAGGATGCTTTACCTCATTTCACTTTTTTAAATGCATTGTTTCCACCATCAAAAGATATTTAATTTGTGGTATTTTATACATGCTATATGCACTTTTTAATTTAACCTTCATTTTACCAGGATTACTGTGATCACATTGTTTATTAGAAAATTAATGTTATGAAACTTGTAGTAATATTATATGTGTCCTTGCCAGTTATCACTGATGTCTTGTCCCAGCACATTCTTCTCATGGGAAAGAGGAAAGGAGGGAGAGGGGAAATCTATACAGAACTACAGGACTAAAAACCCCAACAGACCCATTCACACACATACATGATCATCTCTCTAAAATTGCTTACATTTCCCATTTTTTTACACAACATATCCATATCATTCTCTCACTTTCTTTTAATGCTCTTCAAAGTTTTCCTGCCTAAATTAGTTTTACCTCTCTAAATTCTGCTTTTCTTATTTTGTTCTCTGATATCCATTAATCCCATGTACTGTAATCCTGTGCTCAACTTACTCCAGCTCTTATGATCACACGGGCAGCCATAGTGCTCATAATCTTCTTCTCTGACCATACATAAAGTATTCTGTTTGAGCCTGGGCCAAACATTATATTGTTTATATATAATTTAATTTGACTCTCATTTATCTGTTTTAGCTTTTTTCCATGTTTTAGAATTTACAAGTTGTGGTGCCTTACTCTAAATTAATTCCACAACTTCAAAATTCCCCCTCATGTCTAATGTTACATTGTCTGTCACCCTTCATCCATCCTTTTCAAGTAGATAACTGTTCCTCTAGCTGTATAATCTGCATTATTCTTAGTCCCTCTGGGATTCATAACCCTGTTACCCATTGTGGATTCCTGTCCACTTTAACCATTTATCTAAGGGCTTGGTATAGGCGGAAACCGCACCTTCAGTTTTCTAGCGCTTCTCTTGCGTTGGGCATTTTCTTAGAGTATCCTCTTACCTTTCATTTCTTTAAAACTTAATATAATGCCCATAATGCCTGGCCAGGCTTATTTTCTCTTCTCTACATGTGCTTATACCCTCTTGCGTCTAGATCTATTACAGCAGATGTGTGCTTTATATAACCTGTAAACCCGCACTATTCTTCTTATCTATAAAACTCCAATGGACAGTAGACACTGACAACATAACATATAACCACCAATCAATACAGTTCAATTAGGGGAGTAAAATAGGTACCCTTTGTCCTGAAAATGCCTCTCCGATCAAGGAATTCGGATATCTCAAAATGTAAGCAAAAAGCTCCTTGTTTTGGATTCTCAGGGTCACCTGTAAATTCCCTCCATGGCAAAGCCTGCCATCTGTTCTGGACATTAATACTTTTGGACATTAATACTGTTCTGGAGGCACTGCCAAGATCCAAACCCAGGATCTCCTGTTTACCAAACAGGAGATCCTGGGTTTGGATTGCAGCAGTTCCTCCAGAACACCTTTATTGAATTCCCTTGAGAATTTTCATACAGTATTTGGTTTACTTTGGGTTACTCTTTAAGCCTTTTTAAGTCCATTTCTTGTACTATTGTTTTGTGAAACACATGAAGTTCTTGAACCTTTCCAGAAATATTGACTAAAGATGGACTGTGAGAACTAGCTTCATATGGCTGTGTTATGTCATAGAGTTACTGGAATACAGCGAGGAACAGAAGTATTTGAACACCCTGCAATTTTGCAAGTTCTCCCACTTAGAAATCATGGAGGGGTCTGAAATTCACATTGTAGGTGCATTCCCACTCTGAGAGACAGATGTTTTAAAACAAAATCAGGAAATCACATTGTATGATTTTTAAAGAATTTATTTGTCTGAACATAAGTATTTGAACACCTGAGAAAATCAGTGTTAATATTTGGTACAGAAGCCTTTGTTTGCAATTACAGAGGTCAAACGTTTCCTGTAGTTCTTGACCAGGTTTGCACACACTGCAACAGGGATTTTGGTCCACTCCTCCACACAGATCTCCTTTAGATCTGTCAGGTTTCGGGGCTGTCGCTGAGCAACACGGAGTTTCAGCTCCCTCCAAAGATGTTCTATTGGATTTCGGTCTGGAGACTGGCTAGGCCACTCCAGAACCTTTATATACTTCTTATGCAGCCACTCCTTGGTTATCCTGGCTATGTGCTTTGGGTCATTGTCATGTTGGAAGACCCAGCCACGACCCATCTTCAATGCTCTGACTGAGGGAAGGAGGTTGTTGCTCAAAATCTCACAATAAATGGCCCCATTCATCCTCTCCTTAATACAGTGCAGTCGTCCTGTCCCCTTCGCAGAAAAGCACCCCCAAAGCATGATTTTACCACCCTCATGCTTCACAGTAGGGATGGTGTTCTTGGGATGCAACTCATCCTTCTTTTTCCTCCAAACACGACGAGTGAAGTTTAGACCAAAAAGTTCTACTTTGGTCTCATCTGACCACATGACTTTCTCCCATGCCTCCTCTGGATCATCCAGATGGTCATTGGCAAACTTCAGACGGGCCTGGACATGTGATGACTTGAGCAGGGGAACCTTCCGTGCAATACATGATTTGAAACCATGACGGTGTAGTGTTCTACCGACACTGATCTTTGAAACTGTGGTCCCAGCTCTCTTCATGTCATTGACCAGCTCCTCCCTTGTACTTCTGGGCTAATTCCTCACCTTTCTTATCATCAGTGATACCCAACGAGGTGAGATCTTGCATGGAGTCCCAGTCCGAGGGAGACTGACAGTCGTCTTTAGCCTCTTCCATTTTCTAACAATTGCTCAGTTAATCTATTTTAACTAAGCTGCTTGGCAATTGCCCTGTAGCCCTTTCCAGCCTTGTGGAGGTCCACAATTTTGTCTCTGGTGTCTTTTGACAGCTCTTTGGTCTTGTTCATGGTAGTAGTTGGCATCTGACTGACTGTGGGGTGGACAGGTGTCTTTAAAGAGCTCAGGCAGGTGCTACTAAGTTAGATTGAGTGGAGTAGAGGTGGACTTTTTAAAGGCACAGTAACAGGTCTTTGAGAGCCAGAATTCTTGCTGATTCTTAGGTGTTCAAATACTTATGTTCAGCAGTGCAAGACAAATAAATTCTTTAAAATTCATATAACATGATTTCCTGAATTTTGTTTTAAATTCTGTCTCTCAGCGTGGGAATGCACCTACAATGTGAATTTCAGACCCCTCCATGATTTCTAAGTGGGAGAACTTGCAAAATTGCAGGGTGTTCAAATACTTCTGTTCCTCACTGTATACGAATACGTATCAGAGGTTTTTATGCACAACAAGTAAACTGTAAAATAACAGTCTGTTTTTTCATTAATTATAAATTATTTTTAATTTATTCATGAAAAATGAATGCTTTAACAAGTAAAAGATATCTCTAAAGTTGTTAAATCATATGATATCCTTAAAGCCCTAACACTAAAATGTTTTAACTATCATATACAGTAATCTAGCTATCTTAGTCAGGGTTTACACCTACTGTACGTACTTTAACTACAGTGCATACAATGCTTCTGTAGCACCATCTAGTGTACAGTTAGGTTAGGTAAATTTATGCTGACTCGTAGTCATGTGAGTCTGGGTAATTGCTTTAGATTCAGCTTAAGGTCAGGCTGGAAGGCTCTGCAGATCAAGCATCTATCACCTCCCCTGGTCCTGGAGGTCCATGGAAATGTCTAGAAGCTAGTGGGCAGAGATACAGAGGCAGGGATCTCAATATTTATGGGAGTTTGACCAATCCCCAGGCAGTAGGCCTGGCAGGATGGTAAGATGAGCCTATAAATATGGAAGAGCCTAGCCTGTGAAGTTAGTCTGGTCTGTAGTCTGGTGGAATATGGAGTGCTGAGGATTGTGAGGCCTGGATGGGGACCTTGGGGAAGGGGGGCTCTGTCTCCAGGTTGGAGCTGAGGTGGGAAAGAGAGGAAGCTACCCTACAGTCTGATTCAAGAGACAACTTGTCTAGCATGGGAAGACTAGCACAGCAGGAGACCTGAACAGCAGTCTTACCCAAAGCCACAGGATACGAGGGACAGTGTGAGTACCTCTACGCCTCCGGGCCTACAAGGGAGAAGGATGCCAGGTGCAATATCCATGATTTCATAGGGACAGTTTCAGAGCTAACCTAAATCACTTGCTCTGGGACACTTTACAAGGCAGCCTGGTGGGCAGGTATGTTCTGCAAAGGATTGGGAATTTGTGATTTTCACCCAGGGGATGCAGAGCTCCTAGAAGAGGAACCTTTGCTATTGATCTTTTAGAGACTGATGTTATTTCAGAAAGAGTACAGTCCAAGATCTATAT